>NC_081837.1:35331832-35634863 GCF_030867095.1 Alligator mississippiensis | reverse complement strand
TATTTGCCAGAATCGTGGCATGGGCCATTCTCATCAGCCATCCCTGCCTTATCCTAACAGGAGGGATGGAGTTGCCCCCATCCCAGCCAGTGGAAGGGGTGGGAATTAAGTCCTGTGGACTGACTGAGCAGTGATTGAACACACCACAAAGCTTCCGGCCTCCCTCAAAATTGAGATCATAAAAATCCAGAATCAAATCTGAAAATTCATACAAGACTTTTGTGAGCAGATGAGGCAACAGGAAACTTTAGCAGCATTTCTTAAACTCAAGAACCAGACCTCAATGGCAAGGAAGCTTTGAAGCAAGCTGCAGGGGACAAGCTGCAAGCTTTTCCACATTGTTAATCAACCTATTTATCTGTAACAAGCTGTTGGGTAATTACTGACAAAACCTCCGTATGCAGATAGTGGCAATGAGGAACCAGCCTTAGAGTCCAGAAACAGGACCTGGACTTGAGGGGAGTTCAAGGCAGCAGCTCTGCTACAGGGGTATACATTTTCCCCTTTCCCTTCCCATGGGCATGCATAGATAGGGTTAATGGCCTCCCTTTGCAGCCTGTAGGTGCTCGAGGAGAGTCCTTTACCGGAGGGCAGGAATTATCTGTACATACAGCATCTGGCACAGCAAGACCTTGAGATTATTCTCATAGGCTTGGTGGAAAGGTGTGCCAAGTATTTGGTTATACTAGGGGCAGGCAATTATTTTGGGCAGAGGGCCGCTTACTGAGTTTCGGCAAGCCATCAAGGGCCGCATGACAGGCAGCCCGGGGCAGATAAATATTAATTTTCTAAAATTTTTAGGGGCTCCATGGGCTGCATAGAATGGCCTGGTGGGCTGCATCCAGCCCCTGGGCCGCATTTTGCCCACCCCTGGGTTATCCCCATTACTTACCATGGGAATCAGACATGCTAAAGAACACGTACCAAGTACATGTGTCCGTGACCAGAAACAGCTCAAGTCAAATATCCAAGCAAAGAGGTCTGTGGTCAGCTCTGCAACCCATACACCACCGTCACAAAAGAGCCACAAGTTTCCCACATTATTCAGTCCCAAGTACCCTGGGAGTTTACACAGGCCCACATCCAAAGGCCGCATCCAGCTTGCACATCTTCACCCTTGACCATTAGTGGTCCGATTGCCAATAGCATATTGATCCAACCTATCCTGTTCCTGCCTTTCAGCCCCAACCGGAGAAGTTCAGATTAAAAATAGAACTGAAACTTCATATCTCCCGGCAGCTCACGCCCTTGTGAACAGCTTCAGGGAATGACATCATGGTGAGTCAGGCAAGTTTCAGCATGTCCAAACAAGCACTGGCAGGTAACTAGGGCTCGGGACAAGTTTGAACTTGATGCTTATAAAAGCAAACAGGATTCCTCCTCCCCTCCAGACACGCAGGACCGAGCCATACAAATGCCCAATCCCCAGGTGCCGAATGCTGCGTACCTCCCACCGATTTCGACACTAGTGGCAGCTCCTCAGCCAGCGATCTGGCACAACTAGATGTTTAGAGACTCGATGCTTTGTCTTTCCAGCACCATCACATGACGGTGGAAGCTACCGAGCGCTAAGGACACGGAGCCGAATACTCTTCGGTATTAGAAAGAGGACATTTAAGTTTCCTTCCTTTTGTCGGACAAGCCTGCAGCTGACGCATGTTATCAGCTGGCCCCAAAGAAGCGCACCGAGCCACATCTGGTGCACTTCTCTTAAGAAAACCAGCTGAGCATGTGAAATGCTCTGCTCACTACCAGCACTGGCAGGGAACAGTCCTGTTCCTACACTTAGCAAGATTTCAGCAGGACACGACATCCGAGAGGGACATGCTCCATTCAGTTTAAAAGCAAGCCAGCACGATGATCTTCGACAAGTCATCCCTGCTCCCCCAATCCTCACCACCCGGCCCTCCAGGCAGCCTCTTCTCTCCCTTGCACCAAGCCGGGAAGGAAGGCAGAGTCCTGGTCTGCGCCAGCGAAGCCCACCGCAGAGAGGAGACCGTGAGGAAGCTTTACGGCTCATCCGGCCTTGTCTCCTTAGCCTGGGACACCCCGGTCATGCAAGCGTGCCACTTCCAGGCAAGGTGTGCATGGGAGGTGGCAGCTTTGCATTCATGAGTCAGTCGTGGCCAGCTACCTTCGCAGATAGAGGAGGTTCATGGGACAGCTGGGGCAGGGCACGCAGGGAGGGGCAGGGCAGGGCAGGGCAGGGCAGGGAGCAGAAAGCAGAGCAGCAGGTCAGACGGGCGAGGGGATCAGAGCAGCACTTGGGGAAGGGCAGGGCTAGTTTGTTTGTTTGTTGTTTTTTTTTGGGGGGGGGGGGTTAACCAGGAAGGTCCCCCCCCAGACCCAGATCCAAACCACCGCTTCGGCCATAGCGGCCACTTCAGTGCGGCTCCTCGACCAGCAGGTGGAGCCCGTGCTCAACCCCGCGCTCGCACGACGTCATCCCCGGGGCTTCTCTGCCGTCACCTGCCCCACGGGAGTGACGTCACGGGGCGCCCCACCGAATCAGGCCCGCGGCGAGGGGCGTCAGCCCGACGTCACAGCGGAGCCCTGCGTTATCACACAAGCGGAGAGGTCCCGCTCGGCCCCGGCCCCCCGCGACTGCGGCAAGCAGCCAGTGCCCACGCCCGTACCCGTACCCGCGCCCGCGCTCGCCGCCCCGCTCCGGCAGCCGCTCCCAGCGCGCTCACCTCGTCCTCTTCCTCTTCCTCGCCCTCGCCCGCCTGCTCCGGCCCCGCTGCTGCCGCGGACTGCCGAGTCCCGGGCGCCGCCGCCGTCGCCTATATACAGCGAGGGGCGGGCCCAGGCCAGGCCGGCCCCGCCCGGGGCTGTGTCGGGGCATGTCCCCGCCGCCGCCGCCCGGTGCTCCGCGGCGCGCACGGCCAGCTCCCCGGCTCCCGCCGCTTGGGCCGCACGTGTCGGGGCGGCCGGGCCCGCACTCGGGGCACGCGTGGAGGGAGGGCGGGCGGGCAGGGAGCCCGCGCCCGGGGCTCGGCCCCGACCGCCCGCTCGCCCGCCCGCCCGCCCGCGGAGAAACCAGCCCTACAGCTGAGCCCCCCGCGCCGGGGCAGCCAGGGGCTCGCGCGCCCCGGGGGGGTCATGAACGCGCCCCAGTGGCCGCACGTCTCGTCCAGTGCTTGTTTAATGAAGTATTAACTCCGTGCTCGTCAGTGCCGGCACACTTCTCGTTTTGGTTTTCGTCTGATGCTGGCTACTAGCACCGCGCAGGAGGCTTTTTTTAACCGCCAGCCTACTGCCGCGCAGCGTTATTAGGCGGGATCCTGGTTTTCTCCGATTTACAAAAATTATATATGTATATATCCCCAATTTTCGGTTTAAAAAAGGTAAGGCCAAAAGGCACATTTTGTCCGTGATTAACACGAAACGCCATTGCTATAGAGACGTATGTATAGTGGTGTTTCGTTGGAATCGCGGGGAAAAGGGGGATTTGGGGGTTACTTTTTTTTAAACTGAAGACTGGGGAGGGAGAGGTTAAATCGAAGAGAACCGGGATCCCTGGTTATTAGGCGAATGCGCAGCAAGGGTCTCGCATAGGGAGAAGCCTGACAGCACCCACCCTGGTGACGCCCGGGGTCGTCTGATCCCAGCGGTCTTTCCTGCCAAAGCGCGGGGGGGCTGGACCCGGTGATCCGCAAGATCCCTTCCAGCCCTGAACCTCCACGAAACCACAAGGGACCACCCAGAAACACTTGGCATTACCGGCCTCAAAGGTACACGGCTGTTGCCAAGAAGTCTTTCGCTACCTACATGCTGTTTAGAAAAGGCATCCAAATAAAATCAAGAGCACGGGACGATCGGCCCTGGTGACGTTTTCCATTGGCACGGGGCCGGTGAAAGCCACACCTTCTTTATCACGACACAGTGCACCTGGGGAGCTCTTTGCCAAAAGATATTGCAGAAGACCAGAGCAGAGCAGTCAAAGAGGCAGTTCGCCGTCTCCGGAGGACGGGAAGTCCCACAGTTGTAAGGAAAAGACAAGAAATGATGGGTCCTCTCATTCCAAGGTATGAGCCAAGCAGAGTAGCTAGGAAGGAAGGGGGTTTCCCTCTGAGTACGTGACTGCACTGTTGATGACTGGAGGGTTTTTTTTGCTCATGACTCAAGAATCGAATGCCGGCCTATGCCACAGACAGGCTGGGCTGCTGTCTGGGGGATCCCACTGCTCTGAGCCAGCCGGAGGGGTCTTCTGCTCCTGTGTGACACCCGCTGGGAGCTGCTGCTTTCACTAGAAGGCAGAAATCTGCCCAACCCCGCGCTGTGCAGGTGCCCCTGCTTCTTGTGTTTAATAACCTCACAAATCCTATTCCGTGACCTGCTCCTTCTCCGATTCTGCAGCTGAGGAATTCACCCCTGGCACAGGGCCACGTGGAAAACAGCTCCCTTGTTATGCCCAGCTCTCGCACGGCCCAACAGAGTGGGAGAATTGTGCTGGGATGAGCGTGCAGCAGAGGGCACGCATTCTGCAGTGTGCTAATTCAATGCTGCATGGTGCCATTGAACGCTTTGGGATGAAGAGAGTCAGCAGCACTCGGGTGTGCATGAACGCATTGCAAGGGGGGACACTTCTGGAGCTCAGTGTTGCAGCTGTCAGATAACAGGGTCAGATTTCCCAACGAACTTGGCACTCGCAACTGCGGCCACATCTTCAGTGGTATTCAGACAGCCTTGCCCCTAGAGAGGACGCTGAGCGGCTTTGCTTCCTACCGTGTCCGGCTCAATGTGGGGCTGTGCTGCTCTCTAGCTGCTGCTCTCCTTGCCAGCAACCGTTGAAGGGGTTCAAACCTAAAGTTTTCTGTTTGTCCAGCATATTGATGCCCTTTACTTCAGTAGCTCCCAAGATGTAGTCTGCACTCCCACTGGCAGCCATGGTCAGCTTCTGTGATACGTTTGATGATAAGGGTGCTTGATGGTTTGAGGGTTGATATTGGTCTCTTGATCCAGAAAATTTGGGATCCACTTCTCTAGCACCAGTGTATTGTCACCTCCACCCTGGCTTTCATTCAGGATGTCTTTCCTAAAATTTAGAGATTGATACAGTTTAACGCTAGAAGGGACTGTGATACTTTAGCCTGAACTCTGGTATAACATAAGACATAGACTTTCACCCAGGGATTCTTGCAATAAGCTTTTTTTAGCGGGTGGGGGGTCCAACCTAGAGTTTAAGGCCAGCATCTGATCATCTAGTCTGACCCCCTGTCTAACCTAAGTCAAGGGAGACATCCATTTCACCCAGCTGTCTGTATTGAACCCAGCACTTCCAGAAAGACATGCAGTCTTGGTTGGAAGACACGAAATGAAGTAATGACAAATTTCCCATTTCTTTTTATAACAAAAAATACTCATGCTGTAAAACCACTGGCAGAGTCCCTACGAGATTTGAACTTAGGGCCTTGGCTAACAGAAGCAAAGGCTTTTAACTCTAAGCTACTGAACTCATGGGAACTTGTTACCTGCTTCTCTGCTGGTATTTGTGGCCACGCTTTGCTGAGTTTATATACAGACAGGCTATTCAGAGGGGCAGAGGTGCCTATTTTTGCTGTTTGGATGCAGTCACAATTCTAATTTGACTTTCTCTTGAAATGGTATCATAATCCTCTTACTAACTGATGTTCTTACAATCCAACCCTCCTGTAGTCAATGTGATTATATGTGAAGCTCAGCTTTCTTTTAAAAGAGAGTTCCCCATTATCAAAATTGGTGGGGTGAGAAGCTTGGAAACACAATCCAGAAACAATTTACCCCCCCCCCCCCTTTTATTACTAAGATTTTGAAGCATTTTTAAAGAACATGATTCTGAGGAGTTGCTAATACCTGAGTTTTGACTTCTCACTGCTGCCAATGTTGTACATGCCTGTAGTGCTGGATAAAAAAGCAATCTCTACACTTGAAAGCTTTTCACTTACACTCTGTTTATTAGCTCAGAACTCAGTTTCAGCACATATATTTGGCCTCCAAGTGATAACGTGATTGGAGTCACTCCAGATCTGTATGCAAATAAATAAGCCTGACACTTAATTATACCAAGCAGTGTCTGTTGCACCAGTGTGTCTGAGTCACCTATGCCTCAGCAGTGAGGCTGCGCTGAACTCATACTAGCCGAACAGACAGTAGTCTCCAGGACATGTCCAAACATATTTCCTCTAAATCTCAGTTTTGTTCCTTTCCAAGGATTTGGCTATTTGTCATTTGTGACAGGCTCATAAGCATTCATCATGAGTGAACGGGAATTCCAGTAACACTGGACGGTCAACTGGTGTGCACGTGATGCCAGCGGGAGGGTTAGAGAGGAAAGACTAGTTCACAGTTGTAAAGTTAAAGCGCGGGCTTCAAACACCTTACGATTCAGGCAGATTTGAGGCTGGGCTTTCAGTTCAACCTGCCTATGAGAGGAAAGCTGGAACATGCATGTGAATCTCTCACTGCTTTACATCTGGGCCAAGTGGGCATCCCAAATTGCAGTTGGAAGGCCAGACTCTCAGCTGATGCAGATCAGGGTGGCTCAGTTTAAGGCAGTGCTGGTAAAGCAGAATGAGGATCTGCCCCTTAGCTGCTGGTGAATGATGACACCTGGGGAAAGCAGACACAATCATACCCTGGACAACACCTGGGGAAAGGAGACACAATCATACCCTATAGAGAGGCTCCCATCTGTGCTGCAGCAACAGCTATTTCTTCGATGCACACACTCTGTGTCTGAACATTGCAGGGCTGATTTTTTTTTTTTAACCTTCAATTCATCATGAATATACCGGCACCATCTGGCCAGCACTGAATGTAAAAATCCTGGAATCCCCTTGTGAGGAAACCTCCATCAGTGGGGTTTCACATGTGAGCAAGGACAGCAGCGTGGGGCTCTCATGTGACAGCAGAGATTATGAAAGAAGGAAAAGGACACAGCTTTTAACAAGCTTTCCTTGCCAGAGTTTGCTAAGAGGGTGTGAGAGCTTGTCAGATCAGGACAGTGTTTGACAAGCACTTTGCACAGGTGTAAAGGGCTGTGCAAGGGACAAACCATGATTATTCAGCAAGATTATGAATGTTAGAAATTCTGTGCAGCAAGCTTAAGATTGCCAAAGATTTTTTTTTTTTATCTCTACTAATGAGCTCGTGAAAAAAAAAGTAGCAAACGTGAACACTCATAATGAAACTCTCATGCTCCAGCAAAAGTCTAAATGAATCCAGTGTTCAGCTGAATGGTGCTTATATCTGAGCACAGGCTGTTTTCCCATCAACTCTTTGAAGTGCCCTATTAAGTGATTTTATACTAATAGGATTTTCCCAGGAAAGAAAGACAAGAATGACAAAACGCTGAATGCTTGATTAACTCTGCCCCTAAAAGAACTTGGATCGTGTTAATTGACTCTTTCCCTGCCATATTCAGGCATTGTTTGCTCCATTTATGAAGGCACGGTTGATGAGACTCTGGGCCCAGCAGAGTGTAAAGAGAATCCTGCCAAGCGCAAATGGTTGGATGAAGCATTCTTTAAAGCGCAGCCTTTGGGTTACTGGAAATATTGCTGGATCCCGGGAGCCCGGAGCATGAATTGTTTGTTTCATTCACTCCCCTGAGCTCATTTTCATCCACGGTTGTTGTTGGGCTAGTTTATAGTCATTAACATAATTGCTTCGGGAACTTTCCATGAGCAGCTTGTGGGGCTTTTTTGGGGCTGGCAGAAAAGAGCCTCATTATTGCAGCATGGTGAAATGAGGCAGGTGGAAGTGAGATCCAATATTTTATTTCCTGGTCCCTGTTACTCGCTGTAGTCAGAGAGGAACTTGTGACTATGCAAAAGACACTGCACCCACCGAGGGTGTGGCTCAGAGCAGTCACAGGTTTCTGTCTGTCCTTTGGCCTCCGGATCATTACTTGTGCTTGACCTATCCAGGCAGGGCAGGTGCTCTGCACCCTGTACTCTCACTGGGATCAAGAGGCAGGCACTCAGGAAACTAGCTCTTAAAGCACCGGTGTGAAGCTGGTGCCTCATCCGAGGGTTTGCTCATTGTTTTAAATGGATTGACTCTTAATGAACTCAAGTGTGAGTGAAGAAGGGTCTGGCTCCCAGTCACAGGAGAGGGTCTGCGGTTTGCAAGTCTAAGCAGTGCATCCATTGAAAGACAACAAACATTTCCTAGAGGGGCTAGATTTCCAGCTTTTTAGTTCATTAGTTAGTACTTAGCGGGGTTTTTCGAAGCGCCTGAGCTGGTTTGACATCTCTAAGTGAAAGTCAGTGGAGTTGGCAGCCAAACCTGCTTAGGCCTTTTTGTAAATCCAGTCTCTAATCACCCACACATTTGAACTGACAACCTAGTGACAGGGGAACACTTCCTCTTGGCTTCAGAGAACAGAAATCCAGTCTCTTCATCACACATTAAAGAAGTAAACCCCACCTGCTGTACCTCTCCTACATAAGGAAACACATAGGCTCGAGACTTTTGGGGCCACTCTGCCCCCATTACTACCCACATAGGATCAGAATAGTAGGGCTGGAATGGGCCTCAAGAGGTCATCTAGTCAAGGCAGGATCATCCCTGACTAATCAACCCAGTCAAGCGTTTGTACTCTTAAAAATGTCCAGGGATAGAGAGTCTGCAACTTCTCTGGGTAGCCTATTACAATGCTTAACCACCCTCTGAGTGAGAGAGTTCTTCCTAATATCCAACTTAAATTTCCATGGTGCAATTTAAGTCTTGGTCCTTGACCTCCTGCAGCCTCTGAGAATAGTCCAGTACTACTGCTATAAGTAGCACCTTACTTGAACAATCCCTTCACTTTTACAAATGGTCCCTTTGCTTTCACTAGGGAGACTGTGAATTGGAGCCCACGCCCAGAAAGGGACTTGAGGACAGGGAGAGGCAGTCAGCCATGGCTTATCCAGATTTTGCCAAGGCAGAACTAAGTGTACCCAATTATTTCCCCCATGGAGCAGTTTAGTGGAGTTGAATTGGTGTAAAGGAACTTGCAATTTACTTAACTTACTGAAGAAGTAGGACAACGAGTCAGTATCATCACGGAGCAAGGAGGAATTTGTGCCTTTTGCAGCTGCTTCTGGGTTGCTGCAGTTTCTACCTGGCCCACTCCTAACTCTGTAGTCTAGCCCAATGGTGCTACTTGAGATCTACAGTACAGAGAGCAACAGGATCCAGCCCTTCATATTTTATACAGGCACAGGATGTCCCTTAGTGAGCTGTTGACTCATACCTGATCATTATTTGTAACGTAAAATTAACCACTGATGAAATGATGCATCTGGCCTCTGCCTGCTTAAACAGATATGAGTAGGTGGAATACAAGTCACTCCACTACTGTTTACAAAATAAACTTGATGCCAACATGCAAACCTGGTCATAAAACTAAGATGTGTCCAATGCTTGGAGAAATATAGAGCCCAGCACTGGGTTTAAACTTTGTCTTCTATTGCCTTTACCCACTGTAAAGGGGCCTGTTCTTACAAAGAATTTGTGCACCTCTTGTACATCACCGTAGGGATGGAGGATCCGTCTCATTGCATGGAGGCAGCAGAATGCAAGACAATTTCATAGGCTGCACAAGATAAAATTAACCTGAGTGCAAGGGCTGTCTGACTCACATCAGGTTTGTGCAGAGGAATAATACACAGTTGAGCCTATGGCCCCCTCAAAGTGCCTCACAGAATCAGCACTCCAGGCCACTCTAGAGGAGGATAGCAGTGGGCTGGGAAGGGATGCAAATCTTGGTTCTCACTGGTGTTGGTATAACTGGCACAGAGGGGATACCCATGGCTTGAAATGGCATCTGCTGGAGTGGGGTGAACAGTGGTTACCACCTAGGCCCATGACTGGAAGAGTAATTTCTTCCTCCCTTTTGCATGCCACCCAAAACCAGCTGGAAGAGCTGGGCTTTAAGACGGTGGAGTGGCTTTCACCTGTAATGAACTAATGACTTCCTTTATATTAGTACATCTGAGCACAAATGTAAAACTGTGCCAGAGCCTCAGCTGGTACAAACTGACATGGGCTCATTTCCTTCAAAGTTGCTACGCCAGTTTCCAGCAGCTGGCCAGGAGTCAGTGCAAACATTTTTTTTTCTTTTGGTTTCATTCTTCCACATCTGTTCCCAGACTCTTTCCTATAATTATGTATTTGGCACTTCAGGCAGGGCGTTTTCAAAGCACGGTATAGATGCTGATCAGTTCATTCAATGATTTTTTTACCAGACCTTTTCCAGGCAGGAAAGTCACTTCCTCCGTTTAATACATCTAGAAAGTGCAGCCTAGAGGGTCAGGCTAAGATCTGAGAGCATCTACTTTCTGGGTGAGGCACTCACAATGACAGCGGAGAGAACCTAGGAGTTCTGATGAGCTGGTGCCAGGTGTATGCCATTAATCCACATCTCTCCCTGTGATGTAAGGCAACCACCTGCTTGTTTATAACATTTTTTCCTTTATCAGTATACATACAGGAAACTGAATATGAGAATAGGAAGCCTAGTTTTACATAAAGAGATAAATTAGGCCATCAGTTACAGCTGTGCAGCTCACTCCTGCCCACAGTCTATCACAAGCATGCTAACTCTCATCTCATCCCACAACACAAAATCCATGGGAATTTTGCCATTGATCTCAAAGGCAGCAGGCTCTGGCACTGCATACATAAAATAGTGTTTTTATCCACTCCTGGTGCTTGCAGAAATTGTGAATAAACATTAGATCCAAATATTACAAGCCCTGGTAACCTTGGAAGTGTTTAGGTGGTATAAATGTTATCAGGCTTTGAATGCCACTGTTTTATTAAGGGAACTGTGCAGACTGTTTAAAGAGCAGAGTGCGTGTGAAAACAATGTTACCAGCTGTAATGTTTTAATTACAGCTGGTTACAGTAATCTTCCATCCAGTTGGAAAGTGACACCCATGGTGACATGCCATCCCACCCTGCTACTGCTGCCACACCCTGATACCAGGGCGGCTGCTGACCTATCTCCAAGCGCCGTAGGCATTTCATGTGCAATGAACATCTCCTCTCTGAATAAGAGAACTAAATGTAATATTTATAAAAGAAAAGCACTCTTTCCTGTTGATTATGCACCTAGCTGATCATTTTGGCAGTCAGCACAAGGTCTTGCAATCTCTTTCCAGGCCACATTCTGTTTCTGATTTACAGTCTTCACTTGGGTTGCATAAAAGCTGAATTTCTGGGAGCTAATTCTAATCAGATTGTCTTCTGTGTATTACTAGGAATCACTCTGCTGACTGCATCGCCTGCGTATGCAACCTGGAAGGTCAAAAACAAACATGATGGGACAAATGGGACATGAATATATGCGAGTACTCTGAAGTGCAGACTATGGAGCACCTGCTCGTTTGCTGACTGCTTGGTGAGACACCTTGGTGTACGAAGGAGGACCTTGCTGCAGCAATAGAAAGAGACATCACTTATGCATGATACTGGAAAAATATTTAGTTTATGGCAAGCGAGAAGATGAACTCTGCTGGCTTCTATGCTGGTGTAAGTTCAACACTTACCTCTGGATCATGCCCAGGCAGGAGTCAGAATAAGATCATCTCATGCAAAGAATGATGGCAGCTAAAATTGTTCTAAGACCGGATCCAGGGCTAACACAAATGGAAATAATGCCATTGACTTCTAAGTGATTTAAGGGCTGAAGACCCTGTGAGGACACCTGCCTTGTCAGGACCTACTTAATAAAATAGCTGTACAAAGCACAAAGGTACATTTCCCCCGAAGTTTTCTTAACTCTATTTGCCTGGAACTGACATGGATTCAGACTGATTCTAAAAAAGGCATATTTGTTTGAACGGCAGTAATCAAATAAACCTAATACCTAGTAATCCATGTCCCTATATGGTAATAGGGGAACACGGTGCTGCTTAACTGCAGTCTTTCAGGTGAGGCACACAGACTGCTTGCATTTCAGTAAAGCTATGAAGGCACTTTTTGCAAAGGTTTGGATGCCTTAGCCTTGGTGCCCTGGTCAAATTCCAAGTTAAGTAAATCCAGTACCTGCAGTTTTGATAGGAAAATCTTTTTTTTTGTCCCCCAGTTTCTTGTCTACCTAGTGTCTCTGTGCTAGATTCAACAGTGATGTTTCACCTGAGCTAGCTACATTTTAATTATAGGTTAAGTCTTCCCTGAGTATAATTGTACCGTGGACCTTTGAAATCCTTTATAGCAAATCCAACACAGCACTCAGAATAACAGCTGGTGAGCCATCTACTCATAATGTATCAGTGTGGGGCATGAATGGACATGTCTTAATTTGAGGTTTTCTAGTCCGAATCTTTTAGAAGCCTGGATTATGATAGCAATATTTTTTTAACCTACCCTGTGCTGCTGTTAATACTAAACCTCAGCTGGTGGAATCAGTTTTCTTTCAAAAATATACCTTTTTTTATGTTCTTAAATTGTCTGATCTCCCATAGCTTTAGTGCTGGAGCTGGACTACTATGAAAGCTGTCTGAATGTGCATTTTCCACAAAGGACTGACAGTTCAGCTCAGCCATTTTATTTTTTTTATTTCCAGTAAAGCTTCCTAGGGATGTCACCTTATAAACAACTAAGCAGCATTTCACCGAGTCTGGATTTGGACAAGAAACCTCGTATGGACAACAGTGACTCACTAGGTCACAGTACACTGCACTTGCATCATTACAAGGAGGGTCGTGTGTTTGAACATGGGTCTGGAAAAAGGAGTTAAATCAAATTACCGTGAACAGGAAGGGAGCGTTCAAACATTTTAGCAGCTTTCATTACAAGTTTTGATGTCATGTAGTGTTCACACATTAAATCTCATGGTGATGGGACATAGCAGAGAAGGAAAAGGGGGTGGTAAGAAATGTGTCTTAAGTGCCATTGAGTACCATCAATGCTTCCTACTGCCATTTTTATCAGGAGAGGGAACTAAACGCTGAATATAGATTTTAAAATAAACACGAGGAGAGTGACAGCACTTTCAAAGACTGGTACAGACAATACAATGTGTCCAGAGCATGGCAACAGGCAGGCTAAATTGCCCCCAGCTGGCCCTGGTTACTTGAGTGATCCTGGCTGTCCATATATCTAACTACACCCAGCTGGTCCCGCTGCACCCTCACCAGGGGTATGGTTGCCTGCTTGTAAGCAACAGCTCTTTCAGAGCCCAACAGGCAAGTTAAGAGGACAGAAGCCTTTCTGGCCAGCTGTGGGCTCATGACTAGTTCCTTAGGTCCTACTACTTGGTTTTTAGTTTCCCATGTCCTGCTTGATGGCTGTCTGACTATAACATTGTTCCTGCCTGCAGATTCTTTGTTCCAGATTCTAGCTTAGACCCTTATTTCAGACTGCTTTGGGGCTCCTTCATCATCTTCTAGCATTCCCCCATGCTCCTAACTTGCCATTTAACTGGGTGTCTGTCGAACCAAGTCCCACAGAGACAAAGGATTATCACAACTTTTCCCACTTTTTGCTGAAGTGCTAGATATACTTCTTTGATCTTGCTTCTCTAACATGAATGCAAAACTGTGCACTTAAAAAAAAAATAAACCTACCTAAACAAAACGCTCCATTACACACACAATTCTCACTCCGGGGAGAGGATGTGAGAAAGCACAAACCACAGGGGACAGATACTGTCACTGAATATGCTCCTTCCTTAATAGCGCTCAGATAGTTACTGAAATGCATGGTACAAGAATGTGAACAATTTCAGAACTCTCTAACCTACCTAATACATTCAGAACAAGTCACACGGGCTATAGGTTGACATAAAAATTTGGACTGGAAATATAAGAGCTTTTTAGATTGAACTCTGTGCAGTTCACAATTGAAAAAGCATCCCATCAGATGGGATATTCTCCATAACTTGCGAAATCAGAAGCTTGCAGTGCATTTCCCCTTTCTAGTATTGCTGGAATTCCCATAGCGGATCTATATGCTCACAGAATTGTTAGGTCTTTTTTTGCCACTGTGCTTGGCAATCAATAGGTTTGGCTGCCAACTCCAAGCCAGGGTCTTGCCCTGGTTACATGTAACCAGATCTAAATGCAGGCTTTGCTTTAGATCTGCATGTCAGCTGCAGCTGTAAAATGGGAAGTTTACTCTTTTTCTCACAGCTCTGCATCAATGCTTGCCAGTTGATTTCAAAGCTGGAGTTTGTAGCTCTACATCTATGCTTGGCTACCAGATCATTATCCAACTTTTCCATTCCTGGATCACTGATCCAGCATCCACAAAGCCACTGTTGGCAAATTACCAGGCTTTTTAGAACAATCTGAGACCTTGACAATGATCCTTGAATGAATGCTAATTTTACAAGCAGCTGCCCTCAGTGGATTGGGCCTTAAGAACATTCCCTATCAGAAGTGAGAGACATTTCAGCATAATACTTGAAAATCAATGTCTGACATATGAAGTGCAAGCTTAGTTAAACTGGCTTGAGGAGTGTTGTTTGCAGGGGGTGCATAAAGCAGTTTCACTCCTGCAAGTCTAGGAAAAGCCTGTACAAATGCAGCATCTCTTCTTTAAAAACATCTGATTAACCAAATGGCAAACTAACTGACCCAAAACTTGCCTCCAGAGGGCAGAATAAAGACAAGACCAGGAAAATATTGAGGATACTATGTATTGCCCAAGTTCACTAATCCTTTGGTAGGCAGAAAAAAAACTGAAAGGCAGTTGGGAGCTGCTTCCCTTTTTTTAATCCATGGAAACTTCCAAAATAGCAGGGGAAAGGATGAACAGCCACCAGGGAAATTGCTTCCCAGAAAGTTTCTATCACAGCAGAAGCAATGTGATCTCTTAACTGAGTATGTAGAAGATACTAGAAGCATGCAACTTGTCAACAATTGCATTCATTACTTTTAAACCAGTTTATTTTTCTGCTTTACACTTAGTATAGCCAATGAACAACCTACTCCATTATAAGACCAAGGAAAAGATTTCCACTTACAGCTAATTCCAAAGGGAGTGTGTGGAGCTTTTCTTATTTAATAGGAGGTACACCAAGCTCAGAATCCACAACTGGTTTAAATTTTCAGTCTTGGTTCAGTCTGTTATAGTATTGTAAGAATGAGCTGAAAAGCTTACAGTGAAGACATGCAGTTATATAAAGGATTAAAAGTAAGAAACTGAAGAACTGTTATCTCATAGACATAGTCAGCTTTTCCTTAAGGCTATGTTTTTGAGCTTTCCTATTGGAGGATTAATTTATTAGCTAGAGCCAGTGGATTGATGCAATGGCAGTTTCTAGCTAAATAACATCAGATTCGCTTCTGATCATCATGAGTAATAAAACAGAAACGAAACAAAACCTGAAAGTCTGGACATGAGAAAACCCCGACTACTTTTGCAGACTCCTACTGATGTGAAAAACTTACCATCATACTTCCTGTAGTACGCTACCTCTGGCATATCAGAGAATTGTTCCCCCACCCCTTAAATTGAGCATTTGTTTATACTACTGGCAGATTGCTAGTTCCTCTCTACACCCTGCAGGTTTAGCCACAAGAGGCATCAACCTGTAATCAGGAAGGCTAATCTGCCAGGGAGCTGTGGGAAAGTTTGGTGATTCCATGCCAGTCAATCCACAAGTTACAGCACAAGGAAGAGGGAGCAGGATGTTTAGGAAGTACTGCTGTCCGGGTCACGTGCAAAGTGGCTGATGGCTGCTTTTCCAATTTAGATCGATCCAAAAAAACTAGCAACATTAAATTTAAAAGGAGAAAATGAAATCTGTGCCGAGAGCAGAAAATGTCATACCCGGTAACCCGCCCTTCTTGCTATCCCTGAAACAGTACTAATACTAAACAGGTCCCATGGTGACCTCTGCTGGCTAGAAGACCTAAGTGCACATCTGCCAAATGCACGGACAATTTTCTTGCCGTTTTCCAGTTGGTCTAAGAAAAAGGTATCATTTTAGAACCAAAAGTTCTAGTTTTTTGTACATCTTCTAGCTTCAGTACGCACCTAGATGAGACTTCTAGGACCTGACTGAAGTGTCAACCCCTAAAATATAGAACTACCATGTGCTACCGCTCTTGAAAGCAGCCGGACCCTATCAAGCTGATGAACTGAGAACTGATCCCAGGTCCTATTAAGCTGTACAAGGACTAACTTTACTAGGTGTTTTTTTAAAGTTATAAGCAAGCCCCATTACATCTGAGGGGAAATGCATCATTGGTTTGCATTTAACCACGGATATAGTGCTATGTTATGTATTATGAATAACTGATTTAGTTAATACTACTTGTCTGTATATTCCTTGTGAAATAGGACAGCCCTGGAGTAGCACTAAACTATTCCTTCACAATTATTATTTAGTCCAAGCCTCATACAGTATTCCCCAACCACCCCCGTACTTAAGTACGACAGTGAAGGAAATTAAACCACAAGGCTGTTTAGTATGATGGATTTAATCTAGATACACAAGATCAGAAAATGTGATTTTGCCTATTTTCCTGGATACAGGAAGAAAAGGAGCCATTATGAAGTTTGGAACTACTTACATTTGAGCCATGCCAGAAATTTGTTTTCAATGCTGGGGTGTAATCTCCATGCAAGACTTCAGTTTACAGACAGAAGCAATTTGAAAACCTCATTGACAGAATGGAAAGCCAAGTTTAAAGTGAACAGTTTGTTTTAAGCTTATTACCAATGAAATCCTAGGACACAGGAAATAATAAGCTCTCTTTGCTTATGCTTTTTTTTTTTTTTTAGGCAAGCATTACTGAAGCCCAACAGTAGGCATTGAATTCAAAGCTGAATCTGCTAGACTGTCTAGTCAGAAGTCTAGCTTGTGTCAGGAAGAGTAGTATTGTAAACCAGCTATAGATTTAGTGACCCATCACTCAAAGTGTGAAATGTTATGGAGCACAGTCAACTATTTCCAAGCAGCAGGTGGTTTCAACTTAACCACACTAACAACCTGCATCTTGCAACTAAACATATTCCATATGGTTAAATTTACTGTTGAAGAGGTATTAAGATGAAATGAATGGCTTCAACTTAACTGTAATACTTTGGAACAGTGTTCTATTTGAGCTAAATTATGCCAAACTGTCCAGATTTGAGTGTGTTCTGCATGGAAATGTACGGTAGGTATTCAAAGTTAAATACTTACAACAATTTGTAACCAAAACTTTAATCCCAAGAATCTCACAAAAAACATTTTACAAGTGACATGAAAATTCTTGTACAGTAAAGAAATGTTATTTCTCACACTTACAATGTACCATTACACACTGAAACCATCCACTCCAGTTGTCAGTTTTATTGTATAATTTGGTCTGCTTCAACACTCTGGACTGGATGGTTAGACAATCATCTATTAAAAGCAGTGCTCTAATCGCAGGAAATACAGAATTTAATGACCCATGGGATTAAAAAAAACTACATTTCACATAGTGGCAAGTAGCTGTTCCAGCTAATACATGTTACAACTTAAGGAGCTTTGGATAACACCAACTGCAATTCATTCATTCCCTTAACCTTTTATTGGTTTGCATCTCCATCTCTTCCCCCCACCAGACTGGAAAGCAGACGCTTCTTGCTCTGCATAGGCTGAATTCAGTTTGGTTAGAAAAAAATGCTGCAATGAATATTAAAATGTTTTCATTGCAGGTTTCAAAACTTACAGATTCCCAGCAAAAAGATTCCAAAATGCACTAGAAACCAGAAACATTCTTCCATCTATGTGGTACAAACCAAGTACCATTCTAAGCAACTAGAAATTATGCATAAGGGTACATTGTAAAGCACTAAGTTTAGTAGTATTACAAATCATATGATCTCTTCAGAACCATATACAGATTCACATCTTTACATCTGTCACCTGTTACAAGATACAAGAAACAAAGCAAGTTTAACAGCTAAAATGTTTTTAAAATGCTCTGAGCTTTGTGAAGTCTCAAACAAAACAGTGTTCTGTACATACTCTTCCTCTTCCTGTCCTCAGATCTGACTTCCTGTACACAGCTTCTCCCGAAAGTCTTATTTCCTCTCATTTGACCTAGAACGACTAAATAAGATAAATAATGTTAGAGGTGCAATAATTTGTATTATTTCATCTATAGATTTCCGAATTTAATTCTTAAATTAAGCAATTAGAGTTACGCACTTTAACTATTTTTAAAGATCTCAATTTTAGTCTCTTTAACAAGTTTGTAACAAATGATTTGCCTGAAAAACTAGACATGTGGCTTATAGCTATAAGTGACACAGCATGAATACCCCTCAAAACGATTAGGGAAATTAATAGAATTGAATTATACAAGTCTTGCATTCTTATTTATTTTGGAGACATGTTAACTACTTACCTACGAGACCTGGAAAAGGAACGGGAAGGCTTATGATTTCTTTCCCGGGACAGCGATCTCTCTCTTCTTCTGTCTCTGGAGAGGGACCTGCAACAAGGATATGACTATCCAGCATCAATACGAAATTACAGATTATAAAACACTGCTTGATTGTTTATGAGGTACCTAGAAATCCCAGCCTTTTACGTTTGCATTGCAGGTTGGTTCAATATGAAGCATCAGTAACTACTTCAAATATAACCGTCCTGCATCTCACTATCCAGGAAATCACACTAATCTAAGAATTTGCAAGGCACATTGTAGGTTTCTACTGAAGTGCCTATGTTTTGTGTTTTTTCAATGTGTCAATTCTAATTGGTACCTCCACTCTTGCAAAGGAGTAGCTAGTTAATGCATAATGCTAACACTAATGTATTAGCTTTTTATTCAGTCTTATTTGCCACATAGGCAACGTTGTTAAAAATGTGATTAAGCTGAAGCAAGCCTATGGCATAACGTAAATATTTTCCTGTTCCAGTGCATTAAGGCATGTACTGAAATCCATTAATGTTTAATGACTAAGTCCTTGGAATATTTCATACCTGCCTAGAACTTGTTACCTTGTATTAGCAGAACTCTTCCAAATATGCCATTTTTGAGCAAGTAAAACAGGAATTTACAAAAAAGATACCTCCTAAGACCTCTCAAATAACAATGTCTGTGTTTAATCAATATTTGCTTACCTGCTGCGGCTACGAGAAAAGCTTCTCCTTCGCGGTGATCTAAAAATCAGAAAGGGAAAAATGAGGCTTTTTTCCTATTTTTTTTAGCATTAACGGGGTGAGGCATTTCCCAACTTGTCAAACTCACTGCTGGGCCCAGGGAACGTGCCAAGAAAAATAGGCATCCATCATCCAGTAAAACGCATGGAAAGATTAAGGCAATAAAACAAAGCTCAGTGTGAACAGCACGTTTCCAACCAGAAATTCACTTTAACTAATGCTTCATAGCAGACTTGTCCAATGCAACATTTCCATATCAACTAAATCACTGCCCAGAACACCACACCAAAGTCCCACAAGTGGTTCCAAAAGTAACATAAACCAATGTTTTGGAACCCATGCAAGCCAAAAGGGTCCATGACAAGACACAAGAGATACCAAGTGGAAAAAGTGAAAATGCGCTCTGTGTAAATATTGATAATGCCATTAAAGTGCTACATTAGAACTGCATATTTGTGATTGTCATTTTTAAAATGCCAGTGTGTTTAGACTTAAAAAAATAACCTTAGCTCGGCCCAGTTCATCCCAAAAAAGTAATTGTTTTAAGTTTTGAAAACTGTTAGTAAAACCATTTAAAGGTGATAGGATTTTCTGCAGGAAAAAGCTAAGTTTGTTAGAGCTTCATTAAGAATTTAGTTTCGCACATCACATGCATATACACTGCCTTTTTACTTTTTGCTCTATTTTAAGATGTAAAGTTTCCTTATCACCCTTAAAAGTTTTTCAAGCAACATATGTACGTTACCACTCAATTATGCACAGCCAGCCTTTGATTGAGAAAAGTAATTACTTATAAGCCGCTTACTCCTTATTTTAACCAGCAGTAAACTGTATAAGCAGGAAAAACTTACTAGTTTTTGGTTTCAACAAGCTAGAAATGGTGAGGTGAGGCTGCCGGACTGACTGCCAAGAAGAATTTGCTGAAAAGGTTTTGCCAGATGTTGCGTTGTATTTAGTTGGTTGGCGAAGGGGGTGTTGTGGATTTTTCCTGCTTTTTTGTTAGCCGAAGGCTGCTGCTGTAGTTGTTGTGAAGACATTTGGTAAATAAACAGCTGAGCTGATTGGCCGGGAATGTGTGGGCGGTCGAGGTGGCTGCTGCCGATTTGGTTAAGGTTGGAGAGAAGGCTGAGAGAAAACAGCATGCTCGGGAACCAAAGGGCGGTGCAACCTGACGACTGGCCATGCCTGGGTCATGTGAAACGACACCAGCCAAGCTGAATGGGGCGCGCTGGTCACATGACGCTGAAAGGGCTAGTTGACTGGCTAATGCAGACTCAGAGGGTGGTGAGAAGAGACATGATGGTGACTCTGTAACGGGTTCATTTTTATTAATAGATGGACCAAAAAGCATAAAAAAAATGAAAAACAAGCCATCAGTACAACCATCTATTAGCTAACAAATACTCCTATTGTGTTATTTTTTTTTTTTAAAAAAAAAGAACAGCAAAAGGGATAAGCTTGAAACCTTGCCTTGTGAGGACTTCACTCACCTGCAATAGGTAATTCAGTCCTGTAAAAACCATGCTGTAGGTTTGATGGAAGTGCACAGTTAACATCCAGACAAGCTAGCCTGGATCCAAGAATGTGCCCTACTTTAGAACTGGGTTCACAAAACAAGTGACAGATTCGCCACATTTATGTTCTAACGCTTCAGTTAGAAATTTAAGTTATATTTAAAATGATTGTTGTACATTTAAAGTAGGCTTACTTTATGAATAAAGTTGCCTACTTGGCAAGTATTTAAATTGTGCAAAACAAAATGGAGAATACATTAGCCTGGAAAAGCCTAGGTTGCTGTATGTAATGTTTGCCATTATGGAGTAAAGGAAAGGACATAGCCTAAGTTGAAGTAAGGGCAAGAAAGGGAAAGTGTGACTAGAAGATGAATAGATCTTAGGACGAAAGAGGATAAATCCAGGAGAGAGGGCGCTGACTATCAACTTGCACAGTGACCTAAGGACAAAAGCCAACATTCAACACAACTTGTATTCACCTCTTTTTAGAGTGTTTGGAATCTCCAAATTAAGAGCAGATGTATGTTTCCCATCAACATGCTTTAAAAAAAAGCCTGCTTCTATGATGCTAAGTGGTAACAATGCCAACAACTCTCTATGTATGTACTCTGACCCAGTGTACCTGCGGCGAGGAGGAGGACTTCTTCTGCGATAATCATCTCGAGGGCGCCTACCCCATGAAGGAGGCGGACCACGGTTCCGACTCCGTTTTTCACCATTGGACAGCTCCACCCTGACGCGGCACCCACACAGCGTTCTGAAATAAACATCAGTACTTATAAAAGCTTATAGGAACAAGTTTGTCTACACACAAAAAAAGCGAATAAGATTACAAACTCATCTGAATGTCTTATTTACATGATGAATATTTGAAAGTCAGACAGCTGTAGCAGTCTGAAGTTAGAAGGTAGAGTGGCACCTTATTGACTAACTTGTTCTGAGGGATCTGTGCTTCTATAGGCAACAACTTACAAGATTATGCTCCTGAACAAATCAGTCTTTAAAGGTGCCATCTCCCCCTACCTTCACTTGAAAGCTGGGTATACTCTATGCACATCAAGTCTGAGCTAGCTGAAATCAAGGTACTGCCATTTAGGAATATTTCCAAAACTGTGCTGTTAACAGTTAAGAGAAATAAAATACTGTTTTACAGACTTTTTAATACTTCAAGATTCAGCTGCATACTAGCTCTGTAGCACACACTATGTAATGAGCTGTTCTTAAAGACATTTTAAGATTAGATCCCTGTTGCAAGGATCACAGAAACACAACTTAGTGTTTTAAAGTATCCAAAGCTTATTTTCCCCAAACTGAAAGTTCCCTTTACTCAAATTAGCAGTTAGGTATCAGTTTCATGTCAGATGTGCAAACTGCAAGAAGCTACCTATAGAACAGGATCAATTAAAATATGCACCATCAAAGTTAAGCTCTTATGTTATAAAGCTGTTTAATTACAAGATTTCTGCATCCCTAATTGTCTGGTTGCTTTTACCAATACAGGATGTTGAACACAAACTCAGATTTTTAGTTTTAAGTGACCTGCGTTAAGATATTTTTACCTTCCATCTAGCTCTCTTACTGCATCAGCTGCATCTCGTGGATCTTCAAATTCCACAAAAGCGAAGCCGGGAGGGTTTCTAGCCACCCACACGCTCCGCAGTGGCCCATAGTAGCCAAAAGCTCGCTCCAATTCAGTTTTGTTGCCATTGTTGCCAAGGTTACCAACATAAACCTTGCAGTCCAGCGGACACGAGTCTCGATGCATCACTACAACAAAAACATTTCAGGTCAGATATCGTTTCTTTCTCCTTGCAGCTATAAAAGTGCAACCGTTACACGCTTGTGGGCAGGAAGGACAACACGACATGATCTTAGGCAAAAGGATGAGGCTCCCCTAGCTTGCAATTCATGAGAAAACTGTGAGCGGGTCCTACTCTACCTACAGGCCTGTTAAGTGGGCTCCTACCTCATCCCACTCGCAGCCTTGAAAACACAAAGCATTTTTACACACGCAAGCACCAGTGCTCGGAGCTGTGAAAAGCACTCAGTGGTGTGACGCCCGCAGTCATACAAGTGGAAAAATGCATGTCAGCGCTGAGAAAACGGCAGCGGCACTTTTGAACTGAAACACATTGGAGGAGCCTTAGTTCAAAAGTGCATCCCTGCTGCTTTCTGTGCACTGACGTCCATTTCGCACATGCCGCTGTTTGCCGTGTACAGCAGACTCGATTAATCGAGCATCCTCTGAAGTGATGAATCTCTGGTGCATGGGGGAGGAGGGCAGTAAAGTAGTCAGCGCATAAATGCCTGCTAGGTCCCATCTGGAAATGCTCCATTGTCTTCACTGGGAAGCGCAGTGAGCAGGAAAGCCAGATGCCCACCTTCTCCCAGGAATTCACACAGGAGTAAGGGAAGGGGCTTAGCAGAGAGGGGGAGGGGCTCCAGTCCTTCCCAGGAAGGGAGCTCAAGCTGCCCACCCCAGCCAGCGCTGCGCATGCGCACACGCCCACGCTGGAGTGCAAGGGCGGCGCCAGTAGGGGGCATAGGCTCCACTCGTGCGCATGCGCGGACGCCTCCATTGTTCCCGCGCGCCGAGGGGGGAGGGGCAGGACGGCGCCATCCTCGGCGGGAGCAGCGCCCGCCAGGCCCGCAGGCCGAGACGGCCTCCAGCCGGGCTGCGCCGCCGCGAAACACCCGCCCTCCGCGCTCTTTTTCCCACGGCCCGGCCGGGCCCCGCCGCCCGCACAAAATGGCGGCGGGCCTTTGTCTGCCGCCGGGCCCGGCGCCTGCGTCCGCCCCGCCTGGGCGGGAGCCCCGAGGAGGGCCTCACCGATTCCGGGGGAGAGCGCGAGAGGGGATCGCGCGCGCGCTGCTACTTCTTCGCCGCCGCCTCGATCCCGCGCGGGCCCGCACTCCCCTCGTCCTCCCTGGACAAAATGGCGGCCGCCGCCTGCCCCGCCCGCACTTATATCGCTTCGGCCCCGCCCCACGTGACGCCGCGGCGCTCCAATCACGGCGCGCGCTTCGAGTGACGGACGGCTCCGTGGAACCCGCCCAGCCGGGCCCTTCCCCCCACCCGGGCCTGCACCATCCTCCTGCCCCTGCACCGCGCGCGTGGCGGGGCGGGCACCTCGCGGGGCAGGAGCAGGAGCAGGAGCTGCCGCAGTGCTGCCACGAGGGACAGCGTCACTGCATCCAGAAACTGGGCACAGGCCTCCTTGACCCAAGCAAACAGGGCAACTAAAACAGCCCAGTCAATCGGGAGCGAGTTTTGATGTTTTGGAGGGGCTGCTCCAACTTGTCGTGGAGCCTGATTTGGCCTGAAATGAACTTTTCCACCCGGAAAAACGTATGCGGCTGTTTGGCTACGACGCTCGGTCTAAACCGGCATCCGATTCCGCTTGGCGGGCGTCCTTATAACCCACGAGAGTTGCTGTGTCGGGTCGTCGAAAACGTTCGCGGTCGCCGTCTCGGGTCGGTCTCGCTCAACGCTGGGTTTCTCCAGAAACGATTAAGAGCAGCGCTACGCCGGGGGTCGCCTGGACCACCCTCCGCCGCTCCTGCGCAAGATGAAGTTTCATTTCTACCTGCAAGCAACGTTACAATCTTGAAAGCTTGCAAATAAAGCCTATTTTTTTTTGCAACCATTTAGTTGGTCTCATAAAAAGAGACCACTGACTTTAGACCAACATGGCTCCACCTTTATCTCTGAACCACGGTGTTCAGCTTTTTCCCCCTTCTACCCCCCACCTAAGATTTAGAAATGTACATTTTAAGTTAAATTGGAGGTGCTGATTGATATAACCCTGGGCCTTCAGAAGCTTACAGAACACCACAAATACTGAGGGAAAATCACAAGAGGAGGGAACTAATTGAATCTCAAATCCTTTGGTAGGGTAGAGATTGTAAAACATCTTGCCCTCAAAGCAGAAAAGAGAGAGTGAGGGAGAAAAAGAAGAGAAATCCTAGCCTACGGCCTACTCTGCCCTGTGGAAAGACCTGCAACATCTGTGGATGGCTCTGTGATGCAAGGACTGGACTCTTAAGTCCTCTTAAGACCCACCAGTGAACCGTAATAGAGATCACCCTCAAATTGGGGGTTTGTCAATGACCTTTGGTAGGCTGTATTATTTCCTTTGCTTTACTACTGGGGCAACTGAGACAGGGAGAGGTGCAGTGATGTATGCAGATCCTTTAGGCCGGGGTGGGCAAAATGCAGCCCGCGGGCCATTCTATCCGGCTTGCGGGGCCCCTAAAAATTTAGAAAATGAATATTTATCTGCCCCTGGCTGCCTGCCATGTGGCCCTCAATGGCTTGCCAAAACTCAGTAAGCGGCCCGCCACCTGATATAACTGCCTGCCCCCGCTTTAGCCCAAGAAAATGTGCCACAGAAAAATGACACTGTGCTCGGCAATGTGAATAGAAGCAGCAGTGACGTGGTCCCAAGCCTCAGTGACATAGTCCCGATCCTTACACAGCTCAACTACCTAGGGCAGCGGTTCCCAATCTGTGTTATGGGTACCACCAGTGGTACACAGACAACCTGTCAGTGGTACTTGTTAACAGATTTATTATAATTACTTTACATGACAAAAATTTACTTAAGGTTGAACTGAAAAATTTGCTGGTGGTACTTGAGGTTGTATTGTTTTAAATTGACGGTGCGTAATCTGTCAGAGTTTGGGACCCGATGACCCAGGGTGTATAGGAAATCTCCCATCCAAACGTAGATCCTACTTAGTTTTTATGAGCTAATGAGAGCCCAATCTGTAATAAAGACTGATTATACAGGTCAGGTGATGATCAGAATCACCTCATGTTCTAAAGCACTGATTCTCATCTGGGGTGCTGTGAAATCCTTTTAAGGGTGCCACAGGGTGCCACCCAATATTAACACTGTTAGGTATGCAAACACCTACACACGATTCATTAAATAAACCCTAAAAATTACAAATAGGAATGCATAGTTCAAAAACATTCTGACCTGTTTTGGTCTTTCTGAGTTCTTTGCAACAGAAGAATTGCTGTATTATTTTTATTTTTTAAAAAAAAGGTGGAGGGTTGCCACGAGTTTAAAAAGATTGAAAACCCCTGTTCTAAAGGTTTCTCAAAGGAGGGGGAAATACCACTTGATCCAGGTAGAAGCCTCATGGTCTACACTAATTAGATATTTCTGTCTAATTTATTGTATACTGCACTCTTTTGAATGCTCACAGGCAGCTATTCTGGATTTCCATGTTCCAAGCCAATTCAGCCAAATCAAGTCCAAATTCATGAGTCAGTCCAGAACTATAAGTGGCCCCACAATCGGCAAACATCCTGCACCCCCACTAGGGGCTTCAGATATTTCCAATGTCTTTGGCAGGCATCCTACGTGCAGGGCTAAACCCAGAAGCTTGGGGTTCGGATGCCCCCAGGTTTTGCTTGCCCTCAGCCATATGGCCGCAGGAGCACGCTAGGGAGGAACCTCCCATTTCCATAAAATGGGCATTAAGCCCCAACGCCTTGGTGGGTACTAAACCATGCCAGAAGAACAGTTATCTCCCAGGGGCTTAAGGAAAACTGCTTTCTTGGACCCAGATACAGGGCAGCTATTCTGGATCAATAAGCTGAATATAAGCCAACAGTGTGCCCTTGTTGCTAAGAAGGCTAATGGCATCCTGGGCTGCATTAGTAGGAGCATAGCTACAGATCAAGGGAAGTGATTATTCCTCTCTATTGGGCACTGGGGAGGCCACATCTGGAGTACTGTGTCCAGTTTTGGGCCCCCCACTACAGAAAGGGTGTGGACAATTTGGAGAGTCCAGTGGAGGGCAAAGAAAATGATTAATGGGCTGGTGCACATGACTTACGAGGAGAGGCTGAGGGAACTGAATTTATTTAGTCCGGAGAAGAGAAGATTGAGAGGGGATTTAATAGGGGATTGGACTACCTGATGGTTGATGATTGCAAAGAGGATGACACCAGTCTGTTCTCAGTGGTGGCAGATGACAGAACAAGGAGCAATGGTCTCAAGTTGCAGCAAGAGAAGTTTAGGTTGGATATTAGGAAAAACTTTCTCACTAGGAGGGTAGCAAAGCCCTGGAACCAGTTACCCAGAGAGGAGGTGGAATCTCCATCCTTGGAGGTTTTTAAAACCTGGCTAGACAAAGCCTTGTCTGGGATGATCTAGTTGGGGCTGGTCCTGCTTTGAGCAGGGGCTTGGACTAGATGTGACCTCCTGAGATCCCTCCCAACCCTTATTTTCTATGATTCTATGATCTGGTGCGGGGTGAGATTTAGTGGCCCAGTCATAGGCCTGGGATTCAGGGAGTCACACTCATACAAAGTAATACCATCTGCAGCTTGGGATTGTTTACTTGGTCCCTAATTTTCAGAAGTACTGAGCATCTAGAAATCTTATTATACTGGAGTCGCAAGTGCTCAGCATCTCTGATAATCTGGTGTCAAAAGGAAGATTATAATATTCCTTTAGCCTGATTTACCACTTCTCTACTTCAATTTTAGACCAAGGGAAATTAGTCTGTTAAGGAAAAGAAGAAGGGAAGGGTTCTTTTTGGGACATTACAATAGGATTTGGAGTTAGGTTTTCAGGCCCCAGGATTTAATTATTCACAGGACCCAGACATTATTTTAGTGTCCTCCCCATCATAATAATTGTATGAGATTATTTCCTTATTGCTTTTCTGGACCATACAACTATCCCCTTGCTAGCCCAGGTAGGAAAGAGATATCACAGAGTAACTGTAAAAAAATCAAAAAACATGGTACAGCAACAAATCTGGCCATTGCCTTTTACACCCACTGCTAAAATAATCTTAGTTTAATTGTTATCAAAACAGTGCCCGTACTGTCTCTGTGTATGAGATGTATATGGGGCTGCTGGTTGTAGGTGTGTTGCTCTAAGGACATAGGTAGACAAGGTTCTTTGGGTAGACGTGATCTCTTTTATTAAACCAAGTAAATAGTTAAAAAAATTGCTCTTTGCAAGCTTTCAGGCACAAACCTTCTACCCAGGAGAGCACACAAAACACTACCAGTCTCTCCCTATGCTGGAAGAAGGGTGCTTGTGCCTGAAAGCTTGCAAAGAGCAATTTTTCAAACTATTTACTTGGTCTAATAAAAGAGCTCACGTCTACCCAAAGAACCTTGTCTGAGATGTGTGTGGGGTGATATAAGTAACTCACAGCCCAAATTGTGGTATCCTCATACAAAAAATTTAGTACTTGGGTTATGCGGTTGGGTGTGGTGGTGTGAGATTCTTTATAGCCTTAGGGCTTACTGTGAGGTACCTCTGATCTCTCAGTCAGGATGGGGAGGGGAAAGTGGGGGAATGGAAAGCAGCAAAGCAAAGCATTAGCAGTTGCTTCACAATCAACAAAGGGAAATGGACTCTATTTTACCACCCATGTGTGGTCAAACAGTTTCCTCCCGACAGGGCGGGTGTTTTCTGTCTCTCTTGCTCTTCTTTTTTCTATATGCACTCACTGTAGGTTCAAGTGCAGAAGTTAAAATCATTTCGTCATCAGTCTTCAAAAATATGTACAAAACCCCCATGAACCCAATGGGATTCCTTCCACAGACATGCCAAGAGAAATTTCCCCCAGATGCCAAGAGAAATTGTATCCTCCCTGAAATAACATTTTAAGGAATCCTTTCTCCTATTAACCCATCTCCTCTCCCTCCTTCTGATAAAACTTGTGAGGCTTGATATTTATTTCCATCAAGGTCAAGTCCAGACTCTGACAGATCAGGGAGGAGAAAAGAGAGTGGAAGAAGCAGAAAATGGAAGTTGGAAGAACTGTGATGAATTTGCCTTAAGTAGCAAGACACAGGCAGGCTTCAGGATTTGTAAGATAGGAAGCATGGTCTAGTAGATAGAATATTAGCTCTACATAGGGGTGTACCTGAGTGCACCTAACCGGTGGGTCTAGGCCCTATGTGTTTAATGAATTTGATGAAGAGAAAGCAAAAGTTTAACAAGTGCTAGTTTAATATTGATAAGAATTGATGCTGTTCTAGAAATATGTGACTCGTATCTGAAGTCCATGTTTCTCATTGCAGGACCAAGGGCTAGACTTGCTGTCTTAGGTACTCATGCAGTGCTCATCACCATGGTATCTGAGCATCTCACAACCTTTAACATACTGAAGCAGATAATGCTTGATGTTAAAGGACTCTATGGTTTCTTTCCTATTTGCCCAAGTCTGATATTGACCCTTTCACTAACCTATCTTGACTAGGCTTAACATGAAATGCAATGTTACTTTTTTGGAGAATTTCCACTTCATTTTCCTCTGCTCAATAGCATTCTCATTGCCTTTTGATTCCCCGTTCCATAACATTCAAACACATGCATGTTTTGAACCTTGGTGTACTAAGGTCCAACAGGAGCAGAAGTCCAAGATAGAAAGAAAACCTTAAAACTGAAACAAAATTTAACGAACAAGAAATCATGGCACTCATAACCCATTTGCAAACCATCAGCTGTTTACTCCTTGCAGGTCCTGTTCTTTCCTTCTGACTTATCTATTTATACCACAGGGAAAAAGCAATCTTTTATTCAATGGGCCTGATGCCATCAGTGCTTACACATGTGCTTACTTTTCATACCATGAGTAGTCTTATGGTCCCCTCCAGAGCACATTTGAGTTTTTTGTCCACTCCAGTTTTAAAAGTCCTAAATGATGAGGCTTCTATTGCTTCTCTAAGGAGGCTATTTACATCTTTTCTCATATCATTCCTCTACAAACCTTTCCCCCCTTACGCTGGGCCTCCATCCTTCTTTCTTTCCTTTTTCTGTTATGCTCTGTGGCAGCCCTATTCACTTCCTCACACCACCTGGGTCCCTGGGGCCTGGATCACAAAGCACAACAAAAGAATGGTTCACAGGAGAAACCCTAATTCTCTTTCCCCGGCATACACTGATCGTCATTCAAATGCACTACTTTGAAAATAGGTTATTGTGTAGTTAGGGCCTCATCCTATTTGAAGTTTTGCCATTAACTCTACTGGGAACAAGAGCAGGCCCTAAGCCAATGGAAAACTAAGGCCCTGATGTAAAGACTCTTGAAGTCAAAGATAAGACTCCTTTAATTTTATGCTTTGAAAGAGGCCATAGGTTGTCTGAAACTCAACCAGTGGTCCTCCGATCACGTGAGAACTGGTCCTGGACTAAGTTCTTTAAAAGACTTGCCAGAATAGTAAACTGTCCTCATGGAGATGCAAAACAGGTCTTTCGCTAATGTAGTTTATAATATTTTCCAGAAAAATAAACTATACTTTTTTAATTTTATACAGTTGCATCTACATTGAAGTTTTTGCTAGCATAGCTATGCCACTTAGGGATGTGTTTTTAACTTTTAAATATATATCAGGCCCAATTCCAAATATATCACCAGGGCAGTTACTGTAAAATTAACTTGTACCCAGACACCCCTCTGTCTCCCTTACATTCAGATTCAGTTACTAACTATAGATGTTCATGAACACTTACAATCTGTGTTTCCATTTCCACCTGGGGATAATGTGTATCATTTGTTCCTGGTAGTGGATGGGGTTTGCACTTTTGGGTGAATGTGCATGGTGGTAAGCAGCCAGCATCATGGAAATGACTTAGGTAATGTTTGCGCACCAGTGGTACAACTGTGCTAACAGAGCTTTATTCTTCATTTCAGAAGTGCTGTAAGTGATAAGCAAGAAACTCTGATGGCATCTAAAGTTTGTGGCAGTAACAGTGAGTAATTGTTTCTGATGGCATTCCTTTCACAGTAACTTGGTACCAGTGCAGCAGTATTAACTTCTCTGGAGCAAATCTAATTTATACCTCTCAAAGTGAGGTTGAAAGGAAAATGTTAGCTTTTGCTGAAAGTGCTGCAGTTATGTGCATTGTGCTGTGTGCTTCTGATTTCAGGGGTGCCCTTGCCTAACCAAGATAGAAAGCTCGATATAGATAGTAGGAAATCATGCCCTGAATCTTGTTTAATACCAGCTCTTTGAAAACTGAGTCACAAAGGACGTTTTCTGACTTTTGTCCTCTGGTTCTTAAGTGGAAAGTAGTACACAGTGGAGCAAAGTAGCTAGGGTAATGGTCTGTGGCCGTGACAGAATGCCTCAAGTGCTTATTTAATGGTCATGTTTCAATTTTCCTGACCTGCCTGCAGTTGCTCAGATGAATGCAATTTTAATTCTTAGGATGAAGATGCTAATAATTGCACTCAGTGAATGCTCCTTAAACAAAGGAGATGATAAAAAGTCAGGGAAGAATTAAACCAGATGTTTTGGACTTGACTTTGGCTAATGCTTATTAGTTTTTGAAGTTGTAACTAGGAAGTTCTGTCTCATGGAGAGATACTTCGGTATAACTTCAGGCTACCTTGGAAACTAAAAAAAGAAATTGGCTTTTATTTTAGTGACATCTTTTAAAATTATTTTTTAATTGGTGAGAGGCTTTGTCCTCTTTAACAAGTGGCTCTCGCACCAGCAATCAGAACTCAAGTAATGAAGTCAGAAATCCTTGTTTGATTGCTGTGAAACATGGCTCAAAATAAGCTGTTGTGAGCAATATATGAAATGCAATTAGATTTCAGCAATGCTATTAGTAGGAACTAGATGACTTTGTGGACTGGTAATAGAATATGGCTCCTTTTATCATTAAGTCACCAGTTTGCATTCAGCCATGGCTGACAGCAATGGCAAAGTATGGTTATGTGATGGCCGATCTGAAATTAATTTGCAGTTCATGTTTCCACTCAGCAGCTGTCTTTTTCTTCAAGCTTTCCAGGGGCCTAGTCCTCAGCAATGACAAATGCTATTACTTTAGAAAATAAGACTTGCCCCTCTAGAATAGACCAATGGTTTGTCTGAGCATTTAAAGGATAGTTGCCATCATTGCAGCTGGAACTTCTTACCCTATTTCATTGGTGCCCTCATTTAGGAGATCAAAGCCTTCATTCCCTTCTTTTTTTCTGTCAGCTGTTGCTTCTAGGGTCCTGAACCAAACTCTTGGAAATCAGTAGGAGTCTTTTCATTGTCTTCAGTAGGCTCAGGTCAAGCCTTAGGTCAGAAATGGGACACACTGGCTGCATCTACACGAGACACTGACTGCAGTTGTTACTCTGTAGTCATTTAGTAGTTGCATACCCAAATACTAAATGACTGCCCAGTAACTGGCATTACTGTGCAGTACCATCCCCGCATGGCTTTTTGCAGATGCTACTGCTCAGTAGCTCATTTCTACTGCACAGTAACTTGTTACTTCTGTGCAGTAGTGTCGCGTCACGCTTCATGCCATGCGACACTACTGAGCAGTAGTAATGAGCTACTGTGCAGTCAGTGTCTCGTGTAGACATGGCCACTGACAATAGGCACCGTAGGGTGTTGAACGCCTTCTAGCAAGAAGTAGACAATTTTAATATCTAGTTCAGTCAATTCAGCTCACTTCTCTACCCTCAACAAAACAAAATGACTCTTGAATTTTAAGCATAAATCAAAAGTTCCAAATGCTTTATAGCCAGTACAGGTAGTGTGGGAAACAATGGAATCAAATCAGAGCAGACTTCAGACATGAGTCGCAAATACCTAGAAGAGCTTTAATTCTTATCAGTGTTAAATTAGCCTTTGGGAAACTTTTGCTTTCTCTTCATTAAATTCATTAAATATATATAGGGCCTTGATCCATTGGGTAGGTGCACTCAGGTACACCCCTATGTACAGCCCACTATAATCATGCAGTTTCATATGGGAGAATGGGTTAACTTGTGTTTCTCATTGAAGAACCAAGATTCTGTGCAGAAGCAAAGCTCTTTTCTTCTAGCTTCCTTGTTTCTCCAAGAGTGGCATATGAGGTTTAGAATCTGGTACCCATTGTTTGATCAAATCACACAAAGACTCAGGCATATGAAGCTGCATTTTCAAATAGCCACTGATTTGGGGTGCTCCACTTATTGCCTGGTTAGTGTGAGGCAATTTGAGTCTGATTTCAGGAAGCATAGAGTCAGACCTCTTGTGAAAGAATTGCCCAGTGGTTAGTGCCTCTTCCTCCCCTTCAGATTTGTGAGAACCAGGTTCAGGTCAAGGTTGTGGCCCAGGCCTCTTGTGGGACCTTAGCAAGTCGCACTCTTGGCCTCGGCTTTCTCTTCCTAAAAAACAGGGATGTAGCACATTCCTACTTCAGAGGGCTGTTGGGGGGATAAAGATGATGGAGATTGTTAGGTGCCTGAATGTTATGATACTTGAAGCTACATAATCCCCTAGATAGATTGATGTCAAATGGTGTAATGGGTGCTTAGTATGTCTGAAAATTGCTAAGCATTTCCCCTGAATAGACATACTCAATGCACATACAAAACTGCCACCTGTCATTTTGTCATGGGTATCCAGATTCAGGTAAAACATCATATAAATGCAGTTTCTGATGCGTGTGATGAAATACATACCACATTCACATTTAACTTCAAAGACTGCCTCAAGGCACATCCAAACGTTGCCTCTTGTCTAATACTTAGCGCAGCACCACTTTAATACTTAAATCATCCTTTATTTCGAGAGCTACAGCTTGCCTTTATGGTAATATGAATTTAATGATGTCTTGAGTTTGTTTCCATTTCAACCTGACTTCCAGGATCCCAGATGAATAGATGTGTTTGTTGAACAACCAATAGGCCTAAGCAGAATTCTTGTTGAACATTGATATTCAGCGCTGTTGATCTTTACAAATGTTTCAGGTAATTTGTTTTTTTTTCTGTGAATAACTGTCCTGCTTTACTAGCTTTGTGATAAGCAGCACCACATGCTATTATTGATCCAGATATCTACTTTACAAAATGTGTACCATTACTGATAGGACTGGATGGGATGAGCTATTTGGAAGTCTTCTCTTTAATCAATGGAATTACAAATTTTATCATGCAAGGTTTATTATCTTTGAAAATAAAAAGCCAACAGATTTCATTAACAGGAATACTTTGATTGGACTGGGACAACAGCAAAGGGCTGAGCCGTTTTTCACCTGCTGGAGGTCTCCAGTGAGACAGCAGATTTTCTCATCCAAGATTTATTATCTTTGGAAGTAGGAAGGTTTCACTAACATGCAAGGAAAAGTCTTAGTCACAGAAGGTGCTGTACAGCTCATATCTATTGTTTGTGTGGTTTCTGAGCGGCTATAAAAGAAGCTGAGAGATACATGCTCTCATTGCAACTGGACCTTCACTAGAGGACTAGCACTGAGACAGATCTGTGCTGATCAGCCTTTGCCGTGAACTCTGTAGGATCAACCGTAAGTGTATCATATGTTAATATTATACTTTTTTGTTTTAAAGATACTTCTTTATTGATATGTAGGACTAGGATAGATCATATGCAAAGACATAACACATCTATTACCCACAATGAGGATAAATAGATCTCATATAGCCTACAACAGCATAAGATAGATGATTTATGACATATTTATAAATCATAAACCATAGCCTTTTGTTCTCCAACATATTTTATTCTCAAATATGTTTTCCATAGACTTTAGTCTAAAATAAGTGAAAAATATATGTAAAATGGGAGGTTTAAGTTCTGCTTTCCAGCCATGTGGTATAGTTTTGCCTAGTGTAAGAAAAAAGAAACAGTGTTTCCAGGATGGTACTACCAACCTATTACCTAAACAAGTAGGAAGCAAACCCATTTTTAGAAGCTGTCTAGCACAGGCTGGAATGTGTTACCCAAAATACATTTCTAATTGTTTTTCTTTTTGACTAAACTCTTTTGAATCTAAGTTAAATTGATAACCACCTCATAAACATATGTGAAAACAGTAACTCTTGTTCTTTCTCATATATATGTGTTTATGTTGCCTTTTAAAGCTGTGTTTGCCACAATTAATATAGAAGGCATCTTACAGACTAACCAAAATATGTGTGTATGTGTGTATACACACACACATACATACATTACTATACATACATATACATATATATATACACACATATACACACACTATGTGTGTATGTATGCATGTGTGTATATATATACACACACATATATATGCATGTATATGTTACACACATATAGCACATGCTTTTGTGAGCTGAAGCTCATTTCATCAGGGAATTCTTGCTAATTCTCACTTCCCTGGTTCAGAACCAAGGTTAGGTCACCCCTGCACTCCACACTTCCACTCTTCCACTGAAAAAATATTTTTAACAGTATAATTCCACTTTTTTAGTAAAGATTTAATACCAGAACTGAGTGGTCTTATATCATTGGCACACTGTGTCAGTCTTGGATCACAGTTACATTGCTTACAATTCTATTCAAGGGAGGGTTTACAACAGCATGATAAGAACAATATTTCATGTTCCATATATTTACTGCTAAGAGGAAATGGATGGTCACAGAACCAAATTCCAGAATTCTTACTCCAATCCACTTTCCAATGAAGCCAATGGCAAATCTCTTACAACTGAGCTCTTTGCTAAGTTTCTATTCAGTCTTTACTAGGCAAACCTCTGATTGGTTCCAGGTACTGTGATGTGCTATGCTTGCAAATGTACATTGTTGGGAACTAAAATGCCTGTGGGTTGAAAATGCACCTGACAGAATGAAACACATGAAAGGGAAAAGAACTTTGGTAATAATGTCTATCCTTTCTTGTCTTGTTTAGCAGATCCGAAGAAGTTTAAGATGCTTCTGTCCCAGAGATCTCTGCAGATGGTTATATTTCTGGCCATCTTTTTTCTTGCTTGTTTTGCAACATCTCAAGAAGTGGAAAAGTAAGAACAGTTACATTTGTACCAGATATTGTTGGAAAATCTCTTGCACTTGAATTAGCGGGTTGAATTGTCCACTGTCTTGCACATATGTAGTCATTTACTTCCTTGAAAAGTAAAGGTAAAAGTAATAGTCTCTCTGATGAGCTAACAATTTATATCTATTTTGTCCTCATTTCACAAAGCAGAGAATCAGGCCCACTGCATTTTGCATTTTATTTTTACTTTTTATATCATATAAATGAAGTTTAGGTGCCACTATTAAATACCACAAATTAGACAAAGCAAAGATGAATTGACACAAATATGAAGGAAGTCACGAAGAAGAAAGCCAAGAGTATGAACAAGCTGTATGTTTTAAAAAATGGTTCTAATCAGCATTCCAGATCTGAGTGCTGAGTTAGATAGAAATTTGCAGCTTGAACCAGTTGCTGTAATTGTTGAAATCTAATATTGCCTAGATTTGTATGCAGATATTTAATGTCCCAATTAATAATGTTTGGATTAAAAGTTTTGGTGTGGCTCAGTGCAGAGATAATAGAGCTTCATTCTTCTTACATATGCTGCTGACTTAATTTGAGGTATGGTATTCGTGATATGTTATACACCTGTGTAAGCCAAAAAATCCCAAACTCTATAAAGTTGAGATCTCAAGTTGGGGATTTGTACATCTGTATTGCTATATATAGATGACTGGACAGTCACGTACCTCTTTATACCTCAGTTTTTCCATTTCTGAAAAGGGGCAGGTAATCATATGTACCCAGGTTTCAGAGCACTCTAAGATATATGGATGACAAATCAGCCAGGATTAAAAACGGGAGTGCAGACCTGCATGGGTTTCTGCTTCCTACCCTAACTGAACTTTCCTTTTACGTTTCAGTAAAAGAGCAGTGACAGAACACCAGTACATGCATGATAAAGGGAGGGCGCTTCAAGGGCTCAAGCGCCTGATGTGGCTCTCTAATGTCATGGGTGGTGTGCATACAGCCAGCAGCAGAGATGTTCCACTTTCAAATGCCATGTGGGATCTGCAGAAGAGCGATGATCTCCCTGGCCTTTATGACAGCATCAGCAATGATGAGACTCCAAATCTAGTGAAGCAGCTGCTGCTGGGCTTGATGGAGAAGGAACAAACCTTTCCTATGCTGAAGAAAATGGATTTGCTGCAGTATATAAAGAATGCAAAAGGTAGCTGGAACCTGCAGTACCTTCCTGACATATTTCAAGTCAAAGATCCTAGCAGCAAAAGAAGTCCCAGTGCTCAACCAAATAACATTCCTCTCTCAATCTGAACCCATTGCAGTCTGTCCATAGCTTTAGACACGTGATATTGTTTTGGGGAAATGCTCTACTGCAAAGGTGAACTGCAAAAGAAAAAATAACGTTTACTTGTACCCTTTATTATTCCTCGATATTGCACAAAGACAGCCCCGTAAAGGGACAGACCACTATCCTAGCACAAAGACTGAACAAGTGATTTGTGCTCTGGGGAGGTCTGCAGGAGTCAGAATTTTCCCTTCAACATGATGGGAGCGCTCCATAACTGGGTCTGAAGCTTCGGGGTTTCTTGGGTGGTTTGGCTGGAGAAGCTGTGTATTTATAGATTCCTTGATTCTCAAAGTCCCATAGAAATGTATTTGGTGCAGTAGGTATGTAGACCTTTTCTATGGGCCCCCTGCCTGACTACCTGCCTGTTGTGCATCAGTTTTGCATCTGCATCGTTGCATTCATGGCCTTTCATAGTCATGAACCAGGCTGTAGCACTAGGCCCAAATGTTTTTGCTACATTTTGTTTATTAAAAATACAGATTCCCACCTGGTAGGTTTTCCTTGAGGATGCTGACTTTCATAGATCCATAGATTGTAGAGTCAGAAGGGACCCTGAAGGATCATCGTGTTTGACCCCTGCCCCAGGCTTTGTAGGTACAAAAGCTGGAGTTTGAAAGCAACCAGCAGCTCTTCTAGTTGCAGACTCAGATCATTGTCCCACATTAGTGGTGGGAGGGGAAGGATGCAGATCAGTTCCCAAACTGCATGTTTGATATCATGTTTCAGGATCTCTTAAAGTTTCCCTGAATCCTCCAAACAAAAAGTTGAGAACAGCTGGAGCGACAAGTATTTTCTGGGGTAAATATAAATTTCATGAGGCCATCTTGATCTATCCCATAAGGAACAATAAATGGCACAAAGAAATTTGAATTTTATTTTGCCATTCACCTTTACTGCCATATTTGTCAATTATGTCTTAAGCAAAGCAACATCCTGTTCAAGTGCAAAATAAATATTTTGGATATTATATTTCTCCCATTCATGTTACCAGTCTATCAACATTTCCATCACCTGTGGATGACATATATTACTTGAATTCTTGAAAATTGGCTGTTGGTAATAGTAGAATTCAGCTGTATGTTCAGAGGGCAAAAGAACATTTCTCATTTAACACAGTGGTACAATTTAAACAACAGTCCTTGCTGTCATTAAAATGAAAAGATTTTTCACATGCGGCATAGATATATCTGTTGTACTCAAATAAACTCTAGAACTATAAATAAAATAAAGCAAGATTATCTTTTACTAATATCTCTACATATTTGTGATTAATGCAGAATTTCAATGGTTTTCCTTTAAAAATGTACAGAGAAGTATGAGAGAAGTGGATGGCTCAGGGTTGAAACTTGGAATTGATGGGGGCTTCTCAATTCCTGGTTCAGCCCAGGAACGGTTACCATCAAAAATCATGCTCTGAGACATATGTGAAATTAACTGGTGTTCCCTGTTTGTTTTTATGCTAGCAGTTGTGTTACATTACCATTTCACAGCGCTTTCTGTTAGAGGATCTCAAATCACTTTTGCAACATTCATCAAACACAGAGAATGTCACGAGATCCCTATGATGTAGAGGTTTTTAAATCCATTTTACACGCAAGGAAGCTAAGGCTTAAAATAGTGAATGTGTCCAAGCAGTTTGTAAATGCGAGAGCCAAAACATAGGAATCATGCCTCCCCCACACAAATCACCAGACTACAATAAAGTCCAGAAACTCTGAATCGCATGTTATAATCACTAGACATGTACTTTCTCTCACTTACACATGCCTGGTGGCTTGTATGAAATGAGCTAGCAGATCCCAGTCCCAGTCTACATTTTTCTTACACTATGGTTGTTTTTGTTGTATCCCCTTCTGGTTCTGTTTCTGTCACACTTCCAAAGGCCCACCTAGCACAATGAGTGACTATTTCCTCTTATCAATACAGTAATCTTGACATTTATTTATTCAGTCCCTAAAATAGGAAATAGTGATAGAAACCTCATAAAGGTTTTGAGTATAAGACAGACAGTGGGATATTGTGGCCCTGGGGAACTCACCCTTGGGATTTCATCTTTTCGAAGAACTTTTTTAATCTCTTCTCCCTTTTCCTCCACCAATTTTTGTTTCTGTTTACCTCCATCTGATAACACCAGTAGAACCCATTATCCCAGGTTAACTCCATCAATATTGTTCCAAAGACTGCAGTTATCCTTCAGGTTGGGAATACCCAGCTCTGCATAGATCAAGAAACCTAGTGAGTCATGATACTCTCTACTCTCAGTATGTTGAGAGCAGAGGCAAAATCTACTCTCAGTGTGTTGGTGTAAGGACACAATGACTCCACTACTTCATGATAAGATATCCTTGGGCCAGACTCTGCCAAAATGTCACTGCATTGTCTCATGATGTCATACCATAATTACACTGCATGAATGTTTGGATTTTCTTCCTAAAAGCTTCAGCTCCTGCCATTTTAGAGATATAGGACTGGAAGGAATCTCCTGTGCCATCAAGTTCAGTCCTCTGCGTTCACAGGCAACAGTTTAGTCCAAAACTCTTAAATATTGTCATTTGAAACCATTACACACATCAGGCACAAACCAGAAACACCAAGAACATCCTACAGAGTACCACAGGTAAAGCAAGGGTGACATCTGACAGCGTACCACAGGTAAAGCAGGCGTGATGAGGAAGATTCACAGAAGTTTTGGGCTGGAAGGGAGCTCCTGGTGAGATCACTGGGTCCAGCCCCCCTGCTCTAGGCAGGAATGACAGCTGGGGTCAAATAACCCCAGCAAGGTGTGCATCCAGTCTCCAAAAAATGTCCTTAGAAATAAGGCAATATCAAAGTGAAAAATTAGGTTCATGGAGAGATGCTGATCTTTTCAGAGTTAAGCCAATAGCAAAATTACTATCAGAAGTCCAGTTTCACCATCTTCCCTTTAATTTTGCTAAACTAAACCATCTATCTGAAATTTCACATACCAGGACCCCAGCTTCCAATATTTTAAAGAGGCATTTTTCCAGTGTTGCCAACTCTAATATTTCTACTGAGTGCTGTGACATTTCAATCTGTGTTAATATCCGCTCTAGCAGTCAAGCTTGCATCCTTTATTCTTTTAATGTACATTTCTAGCCCTTCAGTTTGCACAGATAAACTTGAGGCCCAGAACTAGGACTCGTCTCCCTCCAGCTGTGCTCATGAAGGAGGCCGCTGCCTACAAAAGCCAGTGACTGTCAGCACTGGTTAGTCTCTACTCCGTGCCCCACTTCAGAGTAACACAGCTAACGGCCCCTGCGATATGTGCTATACCCATCGCCCACTGGGGTGTAGGTTGTAGCCGTGTTGGTCTAAGGCAGGGGCGGACAATTGTTTTGGGTGGAGAGCTGCTTACTGAGATTTTTTTTTAAACACATTTGTGATCTTTCAGAGTTGGGTACAAATGACAGCGCACAGCATATGGATGAGCAGGGGTTTCATCCTTTTCTGTATGTCTGGGTTCTTACAGGTCTTTCACTCCACACCAGGGGTGGGCAATTATTTTGGGCAGAGAGCCACTTACTGAGTTTTGGCAAGCCATCGGGGGCTGCATGACAGGCAGCCAGGAGCAGATAAATATTAATTTTCTAAATATTTTAGGGGCCCCGCGGGCTGGATAGAACGGCCTGGAGGGCTGCATCCAACCCGCAGGCTGCATTTTGCCCACACCTGGGCATCAGCAGACAAGATGCATCTGTCTCTTTTATTTAAATAGTTGGAAAAAAAATTACCTTGGTCTACTAAAGGAGATCAGATGCACCCACAGACCCGTGTCTGACTGTAACCTCTGGGGGTAGGGGGCAACTCCTGCTCTGTGCATGTGCAGCGCCTGGCACAACGGGTCCCATTCCTGGCTGGCCCTCATAGGAGACATGATTCATTACATTTTTTAAATGTTTTTTTTTTAAAAACTCATGCATTTATCTACGCAAACCCCCCGCAGGACACCTGGCTCCCTGCGTTGCTGGGGCTGCCAGGTTGAATCAGCCTGAGCGGCCCCACCCCACAGATCACCGCACATGCGCACCACGCTCCGGAAACCGGTGGCGCGTGCGCATGCGAGGAGCAGCCCCGCCCCCTGGGGAGGGGCCGTCTCCCAGCGGCGCATGCGCGCGGCGCTCGGGTGCCGGGGGCGCTTGTCCCGCGCGGGTCGCCGTCCGTGCCGGCTGCGGGCGCGTGCGGGCCCGGCGCGAGGGGCTGCGTCTTCCTCCGTGTGAGGGGCGGGGGCGGCCGCCCTCCCGCTGCGGTAAGTCCCCTCCCCCCCCGGCCTCTGCTGTCCTCTGGGGGGGGCCCTCCCCCCCCGGGACGGGGCCTCCGTGTGCCCCCCCACCCGGACAGGGCCCTGCCCCGCCAGGTGTACCCCCCCCCGGGATAGGGCCTGTGCTCGCCCCCCCCACATCCTCTTTTGCCTCCCCCCGTTTTTTTCCATTAAAGGAGAATCTCTTTTTAAAGCTTGTTTCATGCATTTTTGCAACCCACTTTTGGGTGGCGCCCCACGGGCTAGTCCGCCCCCCTGCCCGAGGCAGGACCGTCCCTCTCCGCACCGCCCTCTCGGCTCTACCCACGGCGATGACCACGACCGCTGACCGTCTGTCCCAGGACGTCCGCGCGGTCATCCCCATCGAATCAACGACGTCGGCTGCTCGCTTCAACCCTGCGGGGCAGAGCGCTGCGCAGACACCCCGCTCCCGGGATGTTTCTGTACCGGGATCGACGCGGGCGCTTGTCCCAGGTCAAACGCAACCAACCCCTGCGGCTGGCCTGTTTGGGGCACGCTCTTGCTTTCTGGAGGTGGCATCTGTCAGGAACGTGGGGTTAGCTCGTTCTGCCAAACTTGCCATCTGCATCGTTGCAGTTGTGCGAGTTACTTGCCTGTCTCTCTCTCTCCCTCCCTCCCCCAACCCCCCCCCTTCTTTTCATGCCACCTGCTTTTCCCTGGGTGGTTTTTGTACCCTCTTCCCTGGGAAATGGGCACTAGCTGCATAACTAATGAGCAGGATTTAAATGTGCTTACAGCACACGGATACCTGATCTGTCGGCTCTTGTATTGTGCTGTAAGGGGAGAATCTGCCATGCCTAACTCATACAGTGTCACTTGGAGGTGTTGTTTTCTTAAGTAAAATGCTTAGCTTCGAAAATACGGCTAACGCTTCTCAACAGTGTTCAGGTGGGCTCTTCTCTTCGAGGAAAAAAAGGTGCACAGAAACGTGTTAGATTTGAAATGGCTCTTTGTACCAGAGGTGCCCTATTCAAAAAGGCTCTTGGGAAGGTAGCAAATAATGATGTACTACAATCTTGTCAGTGCCAAGTGATATAAATGGGCAAGTCTGTCTGAATTGTATCCCTCGGTTCTTCTCAGATTCTGAGCGAGATGTACCAGCCACTTGAATCTTGTTCTTGTGAGTTTTATCATCACCAGAAACCCGTAATATAAATATTACGGAAAACCCGTTTTGCATGTCGTATGCTTTGCATTTTACAAAGTATCTTACAACAGGCAAATTGAGGTGATTTAGATCTGTCCTGAATTTGAGCCAGAATATGAAATTGCCTCGCCTTCATGTATTTCTTAATTTTCAGAGAGCATTCAAACCATGGGGTTAGGGAAATTAAACTTTCTGATGTCCTTGTTTTAAGTTCAGATGTATTTTAAAACTAATCCATATGGATTTTGGCAGGCGGTCTTGGGCAAATTTCCATTCAAATGGAAGACGATAAACACAACTAAGGAAAATTGCTTTTCTTCAGCTATTCTACAAGCTCGTTTGTTAACATCTTGGCTCCTAGTACATTTCACAGTAGGGAAGAGCAGCATGTAACAAATCTCAAGGTATCCTCTTATCCTCTTTCTGTATAGGTCAAAGGAAGGAGGGCTCTTGGATTAAGTGTCTTGGCAGATTCTATCATTCTTAGCATTTATAAAAGGCAGCGAGATGCTTTGGGAGTAGTACAAAACATCTGCAATACTGCCTCAAAATGTGGTTTTCAGGCATAATGTTTGTCAAGTTTCCTTCCTTCTTGTTTCAGTTCATTGTTTGAAAACAGGAAGTTTGACATGTACCTTTTAATTTTGTAACATTTTTCCCTGCTCTGCCTCTCTTGCTGATGTTTCCTGGTGACAGATAACTGGTCTAGCACCTTTAATTATGTTAACGCTTTACGTCATATTACTAGCTCCACTCAATCTCAATTCTTAGTTTCAGCTTCTAATGTAGTGAAACATCTTTACAAATGCACATTCAATTTAAAGCATATTTTGCCCCTCACTCTTTTTTTCCTTCCTAGTAGCGATGGCAATGACGGGTCCAACACCCTGCTCATCCATGAGTAACCACACCAAGGAACGAGTTACGATGACAAAAGTGACGTTAGAAAACTTCTATAGCAATCTCATTGCACAGCACGAAGAACGAGAAATGAGGTAAAATCTGTTTTGGGGTGGAAGAGATAAGTGTGTTTCTGTAGAAGGGAGAGGATACTATTAGTAGAATTGTTTAATGGGAGCTTCCATATAAACATTTATTCTCCTACATTGTGGCTTAAATATAACTTACTTTAACGTTATCATAACCATGGTGATATTTTAGGGGCTCTTATAAGCAATGTACTTGCGAAAGGGCTCAAGATTAAACAGTGCAAAAATGTTTAGCTGGAGAACATTACAAATTAAAACAGAATATCCTTTCAATTCTGAATATTTTGTCTTAAATCCAGCAGTTTGTTAGACCATGTTTTTTAAAAAATCCATATGGTTGAGGCTAAATTGAGGAAAAATGGGGGTAAGGCTTCTTTTTAAAACTGAAAATGATATTTAAAAAATCATGTAAGTAGTAAAGAACAACTTCAGCCCCTAAAAACACACCATCTACTTTTGATCTTGATTTTTTTTAATTCCCCTTGTAAAATCTTTGTAGCTTTAAGAGATGATAGTGACCAAGTTTAAAGGTTTAGCTTGTTTTGTAGCATTTTAAATGTGTATGGAAAAGGAGTCTAAAAAGAGCTGTTAAGTAATGAGTGATGAACGAATTTGTTAATAATCATCAGAAATCCTGATCCTCCAAGATGCTGAGTACCCTCAGCTATCATTGGTTGCGGTGGCACGTGTGAAATGCAGCCTTTTGACAAAAAAGGATCCTCTAACCATAACTTTCAGAAAGGCTGAGGATTCCCTCACTTGTAATTTAATGACAGAAAAAGCTAACTTAATCATTATGAAATGCTCACTGACAAAAGTAAAACAGGTACTGACACCCCCCACCCCGAAATATTGAGGTAATAAAGGCTGGGTTATCTATGAGCTTTTTTTAGTTCAAGGCCATAAGGCAGTAATGAATAATTTTTAGATTCTGTCTAAATGGGAAGTTTCAAAGGCTTTGCTCATGTTTCATGTGTGATTCCTTCTGCTCTGTGTTATGTACCCTACTTCCAAAGCCTTGCTATAAAGCCGCCTTCTCTCTCTGTAAGATGAAGATTTGTGTGTGTACACGTTCATTAGATTTGCATTGTGAATGCAATTACTTTATGATTGCATGCTTAAATCTGAATTCCATGTCCTGTCAGAATGAGATGGAAGGAAAAACTCACCTTTGGGTATAAAGTAGAACTGATTCAACACCATTTGAGCTATGAGTTACTTCATGTGAACTGCCTGTGTGTGAAGGATGGTAGGCAAATAATGGGAAAGCAATTTCAGTAGGTATGATATAGACATGTTGGCCTAAAATGTTATCATTATTTGGCAGTTTCTTAGTGGTACTGGAAACCGGAAGAGGATCTTGCAAAGAATGACTTGCAAAGAATGACAAAAGTTCTTTATTTTATCAAACAGTATACACACTGAAAAGTTCATAGAGAAATTTGCAATGTGCATTGTTCTGAGAACTCTTCTTGGTACCTGTAATGTCTGAATCTGAACAAAAGTAGGCTACAGCCTCCTTTGCCCCCAGAAGTCAGGTGGAATTCAAGTTGTAAATGCATATGAATACTGTAAGGTGGGGAGAATCATTAATACCAATTTAGGCAGGATGCATTCCACCTCACTTGTATCTCAACATCTTGCAAAAATGAATGAATTTATCTTTTCTGGTAGGGAATTTGTTTTATGCATTTGATAGATAGCAAACTGCAGCATGGAGAAGGCAAGACCCAGATCCACGAAGGAGTTTAGGTTCTGAACTCCTTTTTAAATCAGTGAGGAATGGTCTCTAAGTAACTTTGTGTACTTGAGGAAGGTAACTCTATTCTTTTTCAATAATAAACCAAATCTGGGCCTAAGTGTGTTCCTCATGTGATGCAAGAAATCATTGGCAGAGTTAGAAATTGAGCTCATACCTCTGGAATCTTGGTTTAGAATAACCATAGATCACCTTTAATAAATTAAGGTATGTGAAATTTCAGACAGATGGTTTAGTTTAGCAAAATCAGAGGGAAGATGGTGAAATTGGACTTCTGATGGTAATTTTGCTATTGGCTTAACTCTGAAAAGATCAGCATCTGTAAATCTATTTTTTTCACTTTGATATTGCCTTTTTTCCAAGGACATTTTGTGGAGACTGGACGCGCACCTTGCTGGGGTCATTTGACCCCAGGCGTCTTTCCTGCCCAGAGCAGGGGGGGCTGGACCCGATGATCTCGCAAGGTCCCTTCCAGCCCTAAACTACTGTGAATCAGTGAATGTGCAGTAAACATCAGTTGTCTACACATCTGTAATCTATATAAATACACCCTTTTATGTATAAATGGGTAAACTGAAGCAGAGAGGTTGGAATTTCATGATTGGTGTGATGCTGGGTAAGTTAGGAACAGAACATGATGGTCCAGATTTCCAAACTCCTAGCTCTCTGTTCAAGATAACACTCCCATGTCAAAAGTATATGTGCTTTTTTTTTTTTTAGTATTTCTGAAGAACTGAACATTTCTTATAATTGTGTTTCCTATTTCAGACAAAAGAAACTAGAACAACTGATGGACGAGGAAGGTTTAAAGGATGAAGAGGTACTGACTTCAAGAAAACAAGTTTTCTGCTCTATAATCATTAGTTCTCATAGTTTTAATTTGTTTATGAAGATTGGTGGGGGTGTTCACGGAAGAAACTTAGACTAACCGTATGACACTCATTCTCTCTTTCTTGTAAACAAAATCTAGAAGAGACTTAGGAGATCAGCACATGCCCAAAAGGAAACTGAGTTTCTTCGCCTAAAGAGAACAAGGCTCGGCTTGGAAGATTTTGAGTCTTTAAAAGTAATAGGCAGAGGAGCGTTTGGAGAGGTAAAAACGAAAAACATGACTGCTGTATAAAAGTACTAGCATAATAAGGACTAGAATGCTTTGAAAGGCCTTAAATCAGTATACACAGTTTGAAGGCAAATGACATGAAAAAAGCTGCTGATGGTTTAGAATTTGACATTCATTGAGTCTATCTTTATGCCATTTCTAAGTCAGTGCTTATTATGTATATTTTAAAGGCGTATAATTCTAGTAATGGTTGACAAACATGTATGTTACAGTTCTGTCTACAGAAGAGGTATAATAGCAGCCTGCCATGTTCTTTATGTTGTATTGCTGAAGTACCTTAATCCTAGATTTGTAGGGCTAGTGTGGAGGGTGCAGTGATAGCTGAGGGTCTAGATATACTGTATTTAAACGCTGGAGAAAATTGCCTGCCAAACAACATTTAGATCATCCAACTCATTTCATATAGGCTGCCAAACGCCATCAGAAGGAATCAGCCTTATTACAATGATCTGTTGTCTTAGAAGTAACGTGCTCTGTATTTCATTACCGTATCATGAGCCATCAGATGCTCTTGTCTGCATCTGATGCTACTTTTCAAAACAAAACTGAACCGTTTGTTTTATGGGTATAGGTCGTAGCTTTATTTATCTAAGGACACAGGCAGACAAGTTTCTTTGGGTGAATCTGATATCTTTTATTAGACCAGCTCGGATAGTTGGAAAAATCTTTCTTTGCAAGCGTTTGGGTACAAATACTCTTTGAAGGGTATTCGTACCTGAAAGCTTGCAAAGAAGGATTTTTTCAACTGTTTGAGTTGGTCTAATACAAGGTATTGGATTAGCCCAAAGAACTTTTGTCTGTTTGTTTTAAGCGTTCAGTACTTGGATTGCTCTGAAAACAACGCTGGGGAGGGGGCAGGAGGAAGCTTCCATAGGAAGGATATATTTGTGTCTTTTTTTTTTTTTTTTTCCACAACCTATAGGTACGGCTTGTCCAGAAGAAAGACACAGGGCATGTGTATGCAATGAAAATACTACGCAAGGCAGACATGCTTGAAAAAGAGCAGGTGAATGAGATTATTAAGTAGTATTGCAGTTTCCGCCTTCAAATCTTTTTCTGTTCCATTTGTAAATTGTAATTACTTCATGACGATTGTTAGCCTAAACTTAAGGGATAATTGCAGTATAGTTTTGCAAGCTAAAAATAGTGTTAATTTTCTTCTCCCACCCCTGCCACCCTCCCAGACTTTTCAGGTTGCATTGGAGATTTGAATGCCCAGTTTTCCCTAGACTGCCCTTGAAAATTTCAGCCTTAGGATTTAAACTTTATGGTTTGTCCAGGTCTCCCCCACCTCATTTTTATCTTTAAAAAATTCTAATGCTTATGGGGAGGTGGGGGAAGTAAAGAATTATAATGTCGGTGATTGATTATACATATGTACTATATCTGTATTTATTAAAATATATATGTACTTAGTTTAAATTTGTTTATATTCTTAAAACAACTTAAGCTGTCACTTAATGGATGCTACAATTGTATTAGCTTTTCCCAAGAAGCATTTCATTCTGATGTGGAATAAGACTGGAAATTGGGCTTTGAAGTAACAGTTTCTCCACTTTGAAGGGGACATAGGAGTAACTGTAACTTAGTATAGTGAGGTAGCAGGAGGCAGAGTAGAAATGCACCTGATAGACTAACTATAAGCTTTCATGATCAAGAGCTTACTTCCTGATTATAACGGATTATGTTCTTTTTTACTACATCCTGTGATGCTATATATCTCTTTTTACCATCAAGTGTGTGAGAACGTCGATAAAATCTTCAGATTAAGCCAGATGTCAGTCCTTGTTCAGCACCAACAGCAAATTCTTGTGGGCTCAGTGCTGGAAACATTACCATAAATTGCCAGTAAGGCCAGTGGTCATGTGTTGACCTTCTTGCTCGCTTACTCATGTGAGTAATTCCATTGCAGTTGGTGGAACTAGTCATATAAGTAGCAAGTGTAAAAGAGCTGTTCAGGGTAGTTCAGTGTTAACACGTGAAGAGCCTGTGCTTTTCTGCTATACCTTTTCTAAAAGCAATTGTAGACCAGACATTAAAAGGATACACTCAGGTTAGAAAGTTCCCTTTCCCTCTCTTTTAACTATGAGTTGCAATTAACACAGGAAATTACCATAACTGAAAGAGATTAAAAGGGTGGGGAATCTTACTCTTGTTTGCTTCTATGCTTTCAGTGAGACTAGCCTTCTTTCCCCTCCCTGTGTAGTATTTTTTTTTCCCGTTTCTCTCATACCCAGGTCAGAAAGCTTGTTTCATTTTTTAAAATGAGAAAAGGTTAGGATGAAAATTGTCTGGGAATCTGGAGATACTTTATTCCATGTTAAAGTGACTAGACTTCAATTTGATGTTGTTCCAAGATTTTGTTTGAAGACAAAATGTTTAAATTTCAGTTTTTTAAATACAATTCTAGTTAAAGATGCTTGCAGCATGGGTTGGTTGGGGTCATGCTGGCTTCCTAAACTGTTAGGAATCATTTTAGCTGGACTCATGTTTTAGAGCTCAAAACAAAGTTCCTTAGCTCAGAATGAGTGCTAAATTGTAGACTCAGGTTTTTCCCCCTTTTTTTCTAGTTAAAGGAGTGATAGCTAGTGTCTTATGTAAGTACTATCTATAGAACCATTCTAACCTAGATCACCCTATGGCTTATCTGCAGAGGGAAGCTTTCTGGCACAGCTCTTCTAATGTAATTTTACTCCTTTAAGTCTTCCTGATATAACTCCCTGTGTAGACACTCATGCAATACAAACAGCACAAGAAGTTGTGTAACAGCAGTATTTTTTCCTATTAAGTCAGGGTCTTATTTAATTCCAGAAACATTTGCATATCTAAAACAATCCACAAAGAGAACTCTCAAGTATTCCAGCGTCATTGGAGTATCATGTGGCTATGGGTATTTTGCACCTGAAAAACTTTCTATAATTCTTAAAGGAAAATCCTCCTGTAGATTTCTTGCAATGGAAGTCTTAGAATAGAAATAGTTTGCAAATCTGTGTGCTGAGGAGTAAGATGGAGTCAACTAGTGGTCTAAGGCAGGGGTTCCCAACCCGCAGGCCGGTCGGGTTGATTGCCAGACTGGAAGTCCGGAAGTGACCGCCATACTGTGGACTGGCAGCCAACCCTTTTTTTTAAATACTGAGTATAAAAAAAGAGTTGGCTGCCTGCCCACAGTATGCTGATCACTTCCAGTCTGCAGTTCGCTGGTCCGCAGCATAAAAAGGTTGGGAACCCCTGGTCTAAGGAATTCAGTAAGTACCTTAAAAAAGAAAGTGGATGAATGGCAGTGGCTTGTATTCAAGGATTCTGGCTTGTTTTAAGCTTGATGTAGTATTTTCTACCTACAAATATTGAGATGCAATGATGTTTCAATTCCTGCTGTTGGAAATTTGACATTTTTTTGGGGGGGGGGTGGGGGTTGGTATTTTCTCTTTTGCAATAATTTACTTCTGTGTGGAGAAAAAAAAAATTAGTCGAATAAAATGTAAGGCTTGTAACTAATTGAATGCATGCATTTCCAGGTGGGCCATATTCGTGCAGAACGGGACATTCTAGTGGAAGCAGACAGTTTGTGGGTTGTGAAAATGTTCTATAGTTTTCAAGATAAACTGAACCTCTACCTTATCATGGAGTTTCTGCCTGGAGGTAATTAGTTGAGAACGAAAGGTCATTTTTACTTCTCTTCTTTGTCTCTTCTTCCTCAGTAACCAACCTTGTCTGTCTTTGTTACTGATATTTGTACATATAACTGCCACCTATCTTGAGGTATATTGTGTAAGGAACTGAGCCATTCTTAAGGCCTCCTGGCTTTGGGGAATTGATCTGCTTGGTACCTTGAAGGACCTGGCCCATGGTTATGGGTTTATTCTCTTTGTGCCCTCTTTCAGAATTGTGCTAGCTGCAGATGTTTGAGAACTGGGTCTAAATATTTATTCGGCTAATTCGTGGACTTTTACATCTAGCAACTATTAGAATCATAATGTACTTTCTGTTTTCTAACCTTTTGCTTTTAGTAGGCTGGCAGCAGCAATAACCATTAGGGGATCTTCTTCTGGGAACTGAGAATAGGTTGACTTTTAAAAAGTCCAAATTACTATAGTGTACAGAGTATGTGAATGTTGGAGTCTTGCAGGTTTTCATTGTAATGGTGTATTACATGATTACTAAAAAAAAAAAAAGCTTTCTGACTTGACATTGTGCCATAACACAATTTGTTTTAGATAAGAATCCTGTAACCACAGATGTTTATCTAAGATTCAGATTCATAGATTCATAGATTGCGAGGCTGGAAGGGACCTTGGAAGATCATCAGGTTCAGCCCCTTACACTAGGCTGGAAAGACAACGGGTCAGGTGACTGCCCAGTCTCCTCTTGAAGATTTCTAGGGTAGATGATTGCACCACCTCTAGAGGGAGCTTATTCCACAGTCTGGACACCCTAACTGTGAAGAAGTTTTTCCTAATGTTGAGCCTGAAACGGTCTTTTAGGAGTTTGTGGCTATTACTCCTGGCTTTCCCCAAGGGTGCCCTAGTGAACAATTGTTCACCGAGCCCTTGATGTACTACATATGCAATTGTAAGTGGCTGTCCACTTTGGTTTGAGGGGCATTTCTGTGTACACAACTGAACTTTATGCTAATTGAGTGTTGTGTGTCTAGGACAGCTGTAATACAAGTTTCTAGTTAGATGGGAACAAAATGAAATATGGAAGAAGCTTACTAAATTGCAGTTGCAAAAACTGTACAGTGTGACTGGGTGCATCTACACGAGATGCTATTGTACAGTAGCAACAAGCTACTGCATAATAGCGTTGGCGGGTACTATACATGATGTGCCACTACTGTGCAGTAGTAATGAGCTACTGTGCAGTAGTGTCTGAAAAAAGCTATGCAGGGATGGTACTGCACAGTCATTTAGCATTCGCTTATGCAAGTACTAAATGACGGCACGGTAACAACTGCAGTCTGCTGCTTGTGTAGATGTGGCTACAGTGTGCAATCTCTCTAGTAATTCTTTTTCTTCTGGCGAAGGATTAGGTGACTGTCGCGAGGTTTCCTGTATCTGTTATTCTTATGTCATCTGGTATAGTATCTGATGTTGATGAAAACTAAACTAAATTAATCCAAATATCATAGAATTATAAAAAGTTAGGGTTGAAAGGGACCTGAGAGGTCACATCTAGTCCAACCCCCTACTCGAAGCAGGACCATCCCCAACTAGATCATCCCAGCCAAAGTTTTGTCTAGCTGGGTTTTGAAAACTCCCAAGAATGGAGCTTCTACCACCTCTCTGGGTAGCCTGTCCCAGTGCTTTACTACCCAGCTGATGGATGGATGATATTCTTCCTACTATCTAACTTAAACTTCCCTTGCTGCAACTTGAGACCATTGCTCCTTGTTCTGTCATCTGCCACCACTGAGAATAGCCTAGCTCTATCTTCTTTCGAACCCTCAATCAGGTAGTTGAAGACTGCTATTAAGTCTTCTCTGTCTCCTCTTCTCTAGACTAAATAAGCCTAGTCCCCTTAGTCTTTCTTCATAAGTCATGTCCCCCAGCCTCCAAAGCATTTTTGTCGTCCTCCAGTGTACCCTCCAATTTGTCCACATCCTTTTTGTAGTGGGGGACCCAAAACTGAACACAGTACTCCAGATGTGAACTTGTTTTGACTTGCCTCTTAAATTTCCATAACTGATTAATTCTCCAAATGTAGTATTTAGCAGATGGTCTTTCGGTGATTAATGCAAACTATTTGGGATCTACTGCATTCATTTCTTTTGAATTGAATGTCTTCATACCTGTCTTTAAAAAATTGTTGCTTACAGCTTTTGGCTAAGGACAGAGGGTCAAAAAGGCTAAGGCTGATTCAATCTTCTCAGGTTAGTCTAAGCTGGGTAGACTGAACTGATAGGCAACTGAACAGATATTCACTTTTGATTCTGGAAATACAGCCAGATGCCTGCAGTGGCCCAGGCCAGAAGCCAGGGGCTCTATAGCATGCCTCCCTGCTCACTAGAATAGGCAGCTTGGGCCAAGGCTAGCCTGCTCACCCTGCGAAGGGGCGGGGGAGGTGCAAAGCATCCTGGGTTGCTGAGGGGTTGAGAGTTACCTTGAATCTGGAGGGGATCTGGGGCAGAAGTTCAGTAAACCAATTTCACCTAAATCAGTTAAGTCCATCTACATCCATCCAGATTTATCTTAAACCAGTTTTGGCCATTTTGAAAGTGGTTTATGTGCACTGATCTTCTGTTGTGTTACAGATATGATCTGATTTCCAGCCACTTATACCAGTTTGTGTAATTTCTGTCTCTAGGTTTATGCCACTAAAACAATATCTAGCTCTTATTTTCTGTTGAGGCCAGTTGATGGCCTGTGGTCACTATTTTTTTTTGACTGTCATGTGGAAGAAACACTGGGTGATAACTATGTTATGTTAAAGAGAGAACCTGTATTAACTAGCTTTTAAATTATTTATTTGTGTTGTGCTGAGGTCTCCATCAGGTCAGCATTGGACTGTACTTGTATACAGGTAGTTTTGGCCTCTGCCCCAAATTCTCTGAAGTCTATTAAGCTTTATATTCATTGTCTCATTGCTAAATGATTTTAACTAAAGAGATGACTGAGTTTGAATATAAATATGCAAATAGCTACTACTCATGTGTGTTACCAGATGCATGTCTTGAGTCCTTGAATCTGTACTACTTGGATTGCATTTGCTTCTTTGTAAACTCGTCCTAAATGTAATGAAAAGTAAAATAATGGCATTAGTTTAATGGTATATATCTTCAAAATTAGTAGGAAGCTAGAGCTGAGTCTGTTTATGTTTACTTTTTGCTAATTGGTTGTGGACTTTTTTAGGTGATATGATGACACTGCTGATGAAAAAAGATACCCTAACAGAAGAAGAGACTCAGTTTTATATAGCGGAGACCGTACTGGCCATTGACTCCATCCATCAGCTGGGCTTTATCCATCGGGATATAAAGCCAGACAACCTTCTCTTGGACAGTAAGGTACAAAATATTAACCACTAGATGAAGTTCGGGTAGCAGTAAAGAGACTGCAAATCTTAATCTCTGTCTTAAATTCAATATGCAGTCTGTGATATAGGGTACTACCACTTAATCTCTTCAAGCTTACACAAAATTGATGTTTACTTCCCCCAGGCACATTCAAGATAATGACAGCCGCCAGCTCAGCCTCCAGTTCTCAGTACCTTATTCTGAGTGATTCTCTGTGGCAGTTATTTTGAACTATTTTTGGTTATTCTGAGTACAGTTTTAAAGCACCCTTTCAGTTTCATTTCTCCCTCCTTAGTCCAATATGCTTCCTTTTGATCTGACATCTGCTGGGCCTCTACTTGCCAAATATTGAGTAGTGCAATTACATTTAAATGTGGGGATGTAACTGATCCATTAGCTTTTCAGTCTTGCTAGATCTTATCTCTGATAGAACCAGGGCATCTTTCTTCAGGCTGGTCAGGTTACGTGGTTACTTCTAGGTGTTTGCAGCAGGTAATACCTGGGGAGTTTGGGTATTTCAACACCCTCCTATTGCTAAGTAAAACTAACTGTTTAATTTGTGTGGAAGGAGTTTACCAGCAATAAATATTTACTGCCTGGTTAATTCTAAAACAAGGTAAAACTAATTAATATTTGGTATTGAATGTAGCCTCACGGGAATAAGGGAGTGCATATGCATCTACAAAGTCAGGATTTAGAATTTTAGAAAATATTTGCAATGCTTTCTACTCATGGCGGACTTTTGAATCTATTATGGAGTGCCATAACACACAACCCCTTCATTTTTGTGGCACAGGAGGGACTAGAACTTCCTCCAAAGACTGCTGTTTCTTTTATTAAATAGCATGATGCATTCCTTCAAGGGATTATGGGTCTGATACTGCAAGATGCAAGGTGCCCTTGGCACACTCAGGAGTAAATGGTCAATAGGACCGTGACCAGGCATTGACTTGTCTGCTATGTATTATTATTAACCTGTTTCAGCATCTTCAGTTATACTAGAACAGGACATAGTACATGTGCCAAGAAGAATTTTGGCATCTGAAATAATTGGAAAGAAACAGCTTTGTTCTTTGGATCTATGTCTTAAATTGGTTCTACATTTTGGGTCTCCATCTCCAGGGTCATGTGAAGCTATCAGATTTTGGTCTGTGCACTGGACTGAAGAAGGCTCACAGAACAGAGTTCTACAGAAACCTGAACCACAGTCTTCCTAGTGACTTCAGTAAGTTCTCTGAAATGAGTACCAGTATTTTATATTCTTTCATCCTATGATGACTAACTTCTACTGCAAAATACTTCAGGTGTGTAGAACCTTGTTGTGGATTAGAAGGTGACTAGTGAATTGGGTAGACTGCAAAAACAAACCCAGTTACTGTGTTCTCCCAAACCTTGGTGATCAGTAGCGGAAGGAAAAAGATGCTATTTACCTTTATTTTGCATTACTTACACTTTGCTGTTCTGTATGATGGTTCATCATATTTAATGCACCCTGATTTGAATCACCAGGGTAAGAAGAGTAGAAGAAACCTTGATTGGAATGAATGATTCTAATCTTGTTTTGCATTTGTACTAATGCCCCTGAAAAGATTGCATTTCATTAGTTTGTAACCATTAAGACGTTGACTAGCAAATGGTGCCTTCAGTGCTAAATTTTAGTACTTTTTTCTGCTAACCAGAAGGATGTAAGTAAATAGATACTTATTTACATGTTTCTATAGTTTAACATATGTTTAGTCATATTCTTAATTTTTTTTATATTAGATTAATATCTTACCCATGTCCTATGTCAAGCTGTTGTTGGACGGAAATTGGACTCTGATTAAGATTGTGAAACATGGCATTTTGAAAGTTCTTTTAATTTACTGAGGATGTTTAAATATGTTGGCTATATAAGAGAGATTACCAAACCGTGCTTTCATTTAGAACTAGCTGCTTTGTTCAACAATGATAATATGTAATGTAATTGTTTCTGGTGATCATCTCCTTTAAGACGTTAGCCCTGATAGATCTTAGGCTATTATGTTTACCTTTATAGATTGGAAGAGGAAAATGAGGTTTTCCTGCTTTTTTCCCAACTCTGAGTTGGTTTCTCCACTTTTAGTTCAGTTCAATAACTAGGTCAAAGTGAAAAAAGCTGAAATAAAATTCTTCTCTGCTTTTGCAGAAGAGGTTACAGCTGTCAAACGCTATTTTATTGTTTTGGCTTTAGGTGTTTAGCCAGTGACTTCCTCCAGCTTAGTAGAGATTTTTTTTGCCTTTCTTTTAGACCTCAGCAGTGAGCATGTGCTGCTTGAATAATTAATTTAAATGATTTGAGTAGATTACCATAAACTGTATTTAAGGCCTAAGCATACTATAGCTTCAAATTTTAATTTTATGTTGGTTTATTTTTTAAAAAGAAACATTATTTAAATTGACTTTTTTCTTTTCTTTTCCCTACCCTCGTACCTATGTACCTGCATGCTGGGATAATAGGGGAAACCCTGCCATACCTCATTTGAGGATGGCTTAATTTTTGGAGTATGTGTTCTTACACATCAGCCTTTAAGATAATTTTTTCATCTCAAGAAGGACTGCAGTGTGGCAGCTGAGCAAATGCTTTGTCTTTGTGGCTGTGGTTACTAGATAGTTGCATGTGTTGTTTAAAGTAGGGAAGACTGATGCTTTCTGTTCTTCCTCCATGGTGTGGAAGCTTTAACTGGACCTTCAGTGTGTTAATTCCTGGGGTTTTAATCTAAAGAGATCCTCCTGATCTTAGGCCCTGAATCCTACTTTAATGTTTATGAACATTAGTCAGTCTTGACTATATCAAAACACTTTAATTCAAATGATCAAGACAGCGATGTGACTTTGGCTGCCATCCAGTTCCCACTGAAAGGGAGCACCCATTCCAAAAAGTTCACCCATACAGGTGGTATTGACTAGCTCTTTGATAATCTGTGCTTCACTTTTCAGCTGTAGAAGCTGAACACCTTTCACCCCTACAGATAGTGCTTTCAGATCAGGGCTGAGATGTGCTAGAAAGACTGGTAATAAGTCTTTCTTGCTACTTTATCTGCTTTAATTTCTGTGCATAGTGAAGCCTTCGTTCTCTTGGGCTCTGAGTCTGACTTCTCACTTGAATTACGTTTGCAACAACTATATCTGAGGAAAAGGGTTTTGCTGTATTGGGTCTCATGCTGCTGTCGTGCTCTGCAGCTTCAGCACTTGCACCGTAAAATACTGTACATTTGGCTATACCCAATATATATTACTTCTATAGAAGGCATTTTTCAAAGCACTTGAGATCCTAGTATCCAATTTGGGCTGTCCTCTGTCTGTGTGGCAATTATAAAACCTTGAAACATCAATTTTTTATCTGGTTCTATGAAAGGAATGAATCTTTTTGGAAATTTACAGGAGTGAGACTGTAGAATGGATTTTGAGCTTATGTTGTTGTAAATCTGAGGTGCCTGGGGATTTATTCCAGATTTACGGGGGTATAACTGAGCTCAGAATTTATCCTTGTTTTAAAAATGCCTTCACTCCCTGAAGGGAGTGTTTTGATTGGGGAATTAATGCTTCTGAAAACTGGGTTTCTAATGGAAGGGCCAATTGTATTCTGAGCACAACAGCTAGAATGCTGCAGTGTGGGGCACTTGCGAGTCGAAATGATAGGATCTGCAAGCTGTTGATGAGCTAGGAGTAACTCTACCTCTCTGTTGGACTTTGAGGATATATGACTTGGGTAGAAATTGGAGGAGGAGGAAAAAAAATTAAGCAGTGGTGACATTCATGTGTCCTGGTCTCCTTTAGCTTTCCAGAACATGAATTCTAAAAGGAAAGCAGAAACTTGGAAGAGAAATAGACGTCAGTTGGTAAGTACAGTTCATCTGGCTGGAAAGACACAGCTCTGAGCTCTGAAATGGAAACAACCTGGCTATTTAATATTAAATATGGTTGTCATTAACCCAGTAGTGCATTTTAAAACCCTTTAAGCCATACTTGGAAGGTGTGTGTGTGTATAACGCACTTAACTTAGTGAACCTTCCTGGCTTGATGCTTTTATGGTGCCACTATGGCTAAAAATAGCAAAGTTCTTAGCCACTTTCAACATAACATTGCCTTTTGGGAACCTGCTAGCCCAACCTGAGACTGATGTTTCCTGAGAAATGAGGGGGGACCAGCACTGTTGTTTGCATCCTCCTGCATGTAGTGGTGACTATCAAGAAGAATTAATGAAAAAGAGCATGTGTTCATATCTAGCTGAAGCTAGCAGAAAAAACCCAGAGGAGGAGTTTTTGTTCAGTGGCAAAGCAGATGTTAGAGATGGACATAAGCCATGCCTTCAGGTGTGAACAAGGCTTTCCTTTGACCACCTTAGAATTTGTCCCGTTCAAGGGAAAAAACGGCTGTTAGGCTCTGAGACTTCTAATGGTGAAGAAAAATAAAAGCATTAATATCTTCACACATCTAAAATAAATGGCCACAAACAGTTTTGCTTTGCAGATTCCTGTATAGATATTCCTTTTGGAAAGACCCTTATGTCTTTTTTTGTTTAGCATAAACACCCATTGTTGCAGAAAGGAGCTCTTCAAAAGTATGTAACTGAAACCATTCATTTTCAGGCCTTTTCCACGGTGGGTACTCCAGATTACATTGCTCCAGAAGTATTTATGCAGACAGGATACAACAAGCTTTGTGACTGGTGGTCGCTTGGAGTCATTATGTACGAGATGTTAATTGGTAAGAAGCAATGTTTGGTCTGCTAGTAACTTCTTTTTCATGTGGCTTTGGTTACGTATTTTGTTACGTTAGACATTTAGAGCTGTTAGAACATAGGCTTTTTAGCACGCATACATTGGAGGATCTAGGGCTCAATGCACATTTTCACATTAAGCAATTTTACTTTCTGCTGTTCACCTTCGCTTTATTCCAAATTTGTATTTCATAAATATCCCAAATGTTGTCATTGGATCTGTCCTCCTGCCTACCTGCACACCTTCCCGAGGATAGACTTCAGTATCCACAAATCATTCTTTACTTTGCAGGACAGCAATTTCTCTCTCTGTCTCTAGGTTATCCTCCTTTCTGTTCTGAGACCCCTCAAGAAACATACAAGAAGGTGATGAACTGGAAAGAGACTCTCATCTTTCCTCCAGAAGTTCCAATATCTGATAAAGCCAAGGATCTTATTCTAAGGTACCATCCAGGCAGTAGTTATCACATGATCATCTTAACCAATACTATTTATTAAATATTACTAACTCCTTATCTCACCTAAATGTATGAAAGACTTATAACTTGACTGATACAGAGAGTTTAAAGCTGTTGCTTAATTCAAGGAGATGTGTTTTTTTTATGATTTTATAACAACTGACAAACAGCAACCAAACTTCTCCTCAAGTTCATAACTGTTACTGGCTTCCTTCAATTTGTATCTCTTAAAGGATTACATTATTGAAACTCCTTCATAAAGTAAGGATATTTCATATGTCCAAAATGCTACAAGATGCATACTCCCAATGCCTTAATTCTGTTTCCTGCATCTCTGAATTTTGCAGAAACTTGAATTTTATAATTCTAAGAAATAAAGAATGAGGATAATTTAACTGCCTGTATATAGACCCCTTTCTCTTTGTAATGGCAAAGGTTGTCTCTGAAACAGTCAAGGTTCTCATTTAATTTGAATTGTTGGTTTTTCATTAGGTGGTTTTGAAACATTTGCGAGTGGTGGTAAGTTCTTTTGGGAAAGTTATAGGTGATCCTGATAAGCTCATATCTCAAAATGGGACTTGCCCACTGTGCTTTCACACACTACTACCTTTATGATGATGGATATGGTAACTCCCTTTTGCCCTTTGTCAACATTCATGTTCTCTGCAAGAGCCATTCACCAACACCAAAACGTTCCTTCCTGATCTAGATCAAGATAAATGTATGCAATAAAATTTAGACAGAGTTCAGGGAATAAATTATCTCCTACAAACTTCCTGGAAAACCTTTTCTTCAGACTTGGCTGTGGGACACAACAGGCCAGTGCAGCTGATAGTGTATTTAGAGCATGGTTTATGCACAAGTTCTACTGTGCACCAGGTTGTTTGTGAAAGAATATGCCGTTGTTTGCCTCTGTCATAATCGCATACCTAATGTTTCTAATAATTTTTAATCTGTTATTAATACTTAGTAATAGTTGTACAGTTTTGTTGGCGTACTGTTGCCCTCTACTGGCCTACATTTTATTAAAACTGAAATAGCCTACACTTCCATCTCCACTTTTACGTTCCTTAGAGTTTGTATTTTGCTTTTAACATAAACTCTTGTAATTAAGTATCTCTAATTACTTCTTAAATATAGATAAATGCCTTGCATTTTCTAAACGGAACACTTCACTATTTTCACGATTCCTTTTTATACAGGTTTTGCTGTGAATGGGAGCACAGAATTGGTGCACCTGGTGTTGAGGAAATCAAAACTAACCTTTTCTTTGAAGGGGTTGATTGGGAACATATCAGGTAAGATATTGCTGGACAATAACCTTTCAGAAATCTTAGTCCTTGTTTTACTTTCTGGCCAGTAATCTAATCACAATAGATTTGTTGGCAGTGTTCCTTTATTGGTTTAAAAAACCCCAGCTCTAACTCAGATGTACAGGGAAGCAGGTCCAAGCATGGGAGATAGAAGTGGAATACAGAACTTGACCTGAAATTCCATGAAGTTTGGGCACTCTCCTGCCTTGTTCTTGACACCCTTCCAAAATGTAGTGTATTCATTGTCTGCGATGTGTTGCCTTAAAATCTAATGCTGAGCGTGTTGTTTTTGGCAGAGAGAGGCCTGCTGCAATACCTATAGAAATTAAAAGCATTGATGACACCTCAAACTTTGATGAATTTCCAGAATCTGATATCCTTAAGCCAACAGGTAAATCTCTCACTGCAGTCTGTAGTTACCTATTATATACAATAATGTAGTGTTTCCTGTTGAAGTTAAATGTGCAAAAATGGCTTAAACTAGCAAGTTCATGGTAAGAGTCCTTTTAATACTTACAGGTGATTCTAAATGGTAACTTATGAGCTGTGAGCTCAGTCCTGCCAGTTGCTCCATGCACTGGACTTTGAGTAAACTGTAGCCAGCAACAGGGATAGACCTTGAAAAGTCAGTGGAAGGATTCATTATTCCCGATTATGGGAATCTGTATGAGTCAAGGCCTTGTGGAAGCAGGCTCTTTTTTTTTTTTACTGTAATATCTAGCTACAGGTGGTGTTAAGGAGAACTTCAGACTTAAACCCAGAAACAAAAGGAAAACTTGTATTTATCAGATTTATCTCCCTTGTGTAATATGTATTGTGGCAATGTTGCAGCCAAAAGTCCCTTATGGTGGTGACACTGATGCCCTTGCCTGCCTTTTTTTTAATGTATATATAAGACACTTCACCCTCTATTGTACACACCCAAAACCATGATTGTCCCTATGCTGTTACTAATGACTGTAAATGTATAGTTGGAATCTGGTGGTCCTTCTTTGGGCACGTGAGGGTGAGGTTTAACATATGCAGATTTACAATGAATGTGGTAGATTTAATGTTGTCATTGGAGCGAGTCTGCTTTAATCAAAGACTGCTTGACAAAACATTTTTGAATGACCATTGGTAGATTTTTTAGAGCATTTTAGTGAGTGGTTTTTAAAAACCCCATAGACTCCAATGCTTCTCTTGGATTGCAGCTAAGGAATAGAACTGGGCAATAGCATTTTTTTTTTTTCAACTCGAGGATCTGATAGGTTTTTAAAGAAGGTTGTGTCTATTCTGTAGAATAAGTACCATTTAATGTCTGAAGAAATTAAATCCTTTATCTCTTTGTCTCTTAAGTCGCCACAAGTAATCATCCAGAGACTGACTACAAGAATAAAGACTGGGTTTTCATCAATTACACCTACAAGCGTTTTGAGGGCCTGACAGCCCGAGGGGCGATACCATCCTATATGAAAGCGGGAAAGTAGTGAGTCTTGACCTGGGACTATTTCTGAGCCTTGGATTTTACTTCTCTGTACTGAGATTATACCCTTCAAAGAAAACCTTACCTGGGGGCTAGAGCTCTTGGAAAAGATGTTCAGCTCAGTATATTGCACACCATTGTTGTTAACATGGGTTTCTTTTTCTGCTCCATTGAAAAGTCTACAAAATGCTCTCACCACCTCTGCTGCAAACAACATTGTGCTGCTTCAGGAGAGAGTCTCTCTGATTTCGTGTTTGGTTCCTTACCAGATTGTTCAATCCATCAGAGAGAGAGAGAGAGAGCGCGAGAGCGAGCCTTTCTGTTGTGACACCACAAAGCTTATGGCATTTACACAGACTGTTTCAGCAGTCCTACATTGCGTGACATACTTAACTTGCCAATTCTGCCAGCAGTGTTTCTCTCATGGTTAAGAACTGTAGTACAGAGGAACTAAAGCAATAATTAAAGCTTGAGGTAGACAACTCCAGTAAATCACCGTGTAGTATAATGACAAAACTTGTATTGCCTTAACCTTAGTTTGTAGTTCTGTTTTTTATAACGCTACTCAGAAGCATTTTCAATAGCATTTTTCAGCTCTTTCTCAATTGCCTCAAGTTGTGGTGCACTTTACTTTTGGTACTAAGACGGAGACAATGACCCTAAATCCATTAATTGTTTTTAGAACTATGAATTTGTGTAAGGCTTTGCTTTTTCTGAGCAGTGACAGGAGAAAACAGTCTACTCGTCTTTGGTACAGCCTATCCATGGAAACCAGCTGAATTTTCAACTGCTGTGAGGAAGAAGCATACATGTAATCAATGTGGGTAATAGAAGAGATTAGTGAACCATAGGCAGTAACAGGAGCAGGCCTTGAGTAGAAGGTGGGATGGGGAGAAAGGAAGCGTATCCATTTATTTTGAACATTGCTATACATTCCTATGTATAATAGGACAAACTTTGGGGCTTCCTATTTTTGCTGCTGCCCTCTCTTCACAGCTTTTAATATTTGCCTAGTCTTAGTCAGCTTCAAAGATAAGGATGATGATGCAAACTTTTGTGGCCTTTTAAGCTGTTGGCAGGATGTAACAGAGCACTGTCTAGGCAGCAGTGAGTTATGGCAGAAAGCATCAAATTCTTCTGAGTGTTCATTTAAAAATCCTTGTTCAATGACCTCCCCTTTCCATTTGCATGTTGTTTCTTTCTGTACCATGGCTGAAGCATCTCTTCCTGAAGCCTTTCAGGGAGATGACTTCTTACCCCACATCATCAGAAAGTCCTAGTACATGGAACCTAAACCCCCTCTTTTACTATTGTAGTTTATGGAAGCACATTCCTTTATGATCAGGATGCTCTCTGTGAGAGCCCCAAAGTGCCTTCCCTTGCCTAAACACCTCTCGGAGCTCTCTAACTTGATCAGACTCATTTGGGGGATTCTGCATCAGTGAGCACTCTTTTTTGCACCAGTTTGGTAGCTGTTGTTGCACTCATGGTATGCATTCCACACCAGCTGTGTGGAACTGGTCTTTAATTGTCAAAACATTTAAATTAATAAAGTTTTTTAAAGTACATAACAACTTAAACTGTTGAAATTCCTGTTGCATCCTATTTTTGGTGCTGAATGCTAGCATATAACAACTCCCATGTTTAGAAGGTAGAGCAATGCCTCAGGGTATTCCAAGGGCTATAGGATTGTATTGTATCCTAGGTTTTTAGACTAGCAAAAGGAAGATAATGGGATTTTGATGCAACTTTTTTTTTTATGAGAGCATTGTGGAATATTCCCAGAATAGTCTTTTTGATTGGAAGTGCCACAAATGTTGAATGGGGGGTGGATCTGAATGGAGGTATTGTGCTTGACAGGAATGCTAGTGAAGACTGAGAGTGACATCTTGTTAACATCCTCTGTCTAAAAACCGTAACTATTAAGCCTTCCCGAATGCTGCACTCTGATTTCCTACTTTGGTGTAGTAGGAATTGTCTCATTCCATTGCCATAAGCAGGTTAAATAAAGTTGGGTTCTGCAGATCCTGAAGTCAGGAGTTGTCTTTACTCGGGCCATGGCATTTTGTAGACAATGGGAATATTCATGTCAGTTGAGGCTCTCATAAGTAAAGGTTTGTAGGATCAGACTGTTTAGCCAGTTCTTTCTTTTCCTGCCTTTAACAGCTTTTTTTTCTAATTGATGCTTACGTCTCAAATGTGAACGTTGCTGTATCCTATTCTAATCCATTTTCCTTTAATCCTCATTACAAGATATGTAGCTAAAGGCTAAGTACAGACATTTGGGGAGGTTAAGTTGGGTTGAAAATGGCCACCTGATTTTAAACTTAGCTCATCCCTGTGCTGACCTTACGCTTATAGACCTGGTCTCAGTGACCAGCAGTCAGTCTGAACCTGTAACGATACACAAATTCCATGCAGACAAACTGGCCTAAAAATTGCAGAACCCATTTTAAGATAAACTTAGATCTATGCAGTATCAAACTCGCTTGATTTAGGTCAAACCGGTGCATGGGACTTCTGTACGCTTTCCCTAAGTAGCTCCAAGGCCGGAAAAGCCCAGCCCCGGGGTTGCTCTTTTCACCTCCCCCCACACCCCCCGGCCCACAAACAGCCAGCCCTCTCAGCCCCCATCCTACAAGCTGCTTGGGGTAAAACTGCTTTTATCAGTGTTTGCTGCTGCTGGAACTGGTGGGAGGTAGGGGAGGAGGCATGGGGATATAGGTTTGCTTGTGGGGGAGTGGACCCCACCCCACCCGTAGGTCGTGCCTGTCACTCCCACCCCTTGTGAGTCATGGCTTCCAACCCCCACTAGTGTTCTCCCCCCAATCCTGACTTAGCTGACACTGGACAGCCATTTTGGATTCATTTAACCTCCCCCTAATACCCCTGGATGTCTACTTAGCCTAAATGGTATGTGCAAACGAACTACTTAACAAAGGGGAGCGAGGCTTTGCTGCAGATCGGCTTCTCCGTGGTAGCTGTCCATGTGGATGCTCTTGCCTCCCTGTAGGTGAAAACTAAACTTGTGTAGCTCTGCCTTCTGTGAACTGGGAGCTTCATGGTTTAGCTCCTTGTGCTGTGGCGTAAAGCATGCATGTGGGCAGTTATCGCAAAGCAGCTGATCCACGGTGAGTTCCTGCTCTCTAGCTGCCTGCACATACCCTTATAAACAATTGGAAAGGCAAGAGCTGTTACCAATTTCTTATTTAAGCCTTTTTATTGCAATTCCTAAAAGCTTTTTTTGCTTATGTTAAAGCTTTTAAGTTGAAAACCCTCCTGAGCTGTTACAAGTTTGAGTGTAAAAGATATTGAGACAGTAATTGTATTAGAAGCCCTTTCATCAAAGGGACTAGTGTATTTTTTTTTTATATATACCAAAGACAAGGGAGAATCTGTACACCTCGAGCTTGTGCTGATTTGCTGTGAAAATCACTATACAGTACTGTGTATTAGCTATCTCTTGTGTATATTTAATTTCTGGATGTGTTTTGAAACCATATACAGTTTGTGTTTTATTGCATTTGAAATTAAAGATGGATTTTTTCCAAAGCACTAGGGGCAGTTCAGCCACCCAACTTCTGTAGGCTTTCAATAGCAGTTCGGTGCCTTTGAAAATCTTCCCCCTAACACTGTACCTGTTGGTCATCCCCTTCCAGTAACAGGTTTTCCTTTAAAGATACCTACATACATTTGTTTTCTACTACATGTGGTTTCTTAGCGACACTAGAGAGGGGGGAAAGTGTGTTATTTCCAGGATCCATGCATTACCGCTATCAAAATAAGAGTTTTTATGGTTTTTTTTTCCAGATCTGCTAGCCAAACTTTTTTTTTAAATAACTTGTTACTGACTTTGTGTATATTCTCTTATTAGCTGCTAACCTGAAGTCATTACCAATGCCTTTTCGCTTTTTTTTTTTTCTTTTAAGTTACAGACATGAGTTTTGCATGAGGCGTTCTTTTTTTTTCCCCAACTAGACGTTCAGGAATAATTCCAGTCTTGTAATATCCTAATGGGAGTGAACATGAGTCATGCTGCCAATTCCTCTTTGTATCAGGCCGAGCACCAAATTGCACTTCGACGTCACTTATCACTGTGCCCTGACTCTGCCTTAAATTGTCAGTCGAAAAAGTGTTGTGTAGATACTGAAATGTGTTACAAAAACCCAACTGTAAAATTTGGCAAACTTGTTCCGCGTGCTGCTGGGGCCTCAGCAAGGGGCTCCTCAACTTTGTATGGGATGATCTTTTACATTCTGTTGAACTGTGTAAATAAAAAGAAAACTCCTCTTCAATAAACATTAGTTTTGTTAACGTGCGTGGGGTCTTTTTATAAACTTGCAGATCTCCGAGATTTTATCAGAAAAGTGTCATTAGTGTTTTAAATTAGGACCCTCAGCAGAGATTTGTTCAACTTGGGCACATTTCAGTTTGCATTAGAGGCTGAAGAATCCACGTCTAATTTTACAAATCTCTCAACTCCTTAATCCACTGCAGCTGGCTCAGTTGGGCTACGGGGTGAAAGAAAACACTGACTGTGAAAGGAATAAGATGCCATAGGTGAAAAAGATGGTTTGAATAGAGTCGGAGTGGTGAAGCGCATGCTTGTGGATAGCCCTGGGCAGAGGATCAACAGTATTTCTGCTTTACCCTCTTTAGCTAAAGGCTGTATTGCATGAATATGTCATTTCTTGATCTTGGCAGTTTGCAGCTGCTGTCCCTGTATGAGGGCACAATCTGATGCTTGTAACAAACCTTGCTTGAAGGCTTGTAGGGGAGAGGTGGGGGGAAAGTAAAGTCTTGTGGCTGCTTTGAGAAATAATATAGTGTTACTGAGTTCTAGATTCTGGGCTCTCTCTCCAGCTGGCACAAATCAACATAGCTCTGCTTATTGCAGCAGAGCACTGCCAGCTCCTACCATCTGAGCAGCGTTACTCCGAGCTGGGATCCTGGTTTTCTCTGTTTAAAAATGGCAAATTCTCTGATCAAAACCTCCAAAATCCACAATTAAAATGAAACGTCATATATATTGATGTTGTAACTATATCAATAAAATATTGTGTTCAACTGATACCTATATATATCTATCTATATCTATATAGATAGATATATAGATATGGGAGGGGGATGTATGCATGCATCAGTTGAACACAATGTTTTATTGATACAGTTTTAAAGCAGTTTGGAAGCCTACCACTGCCTCAATCACTATAATACAGTCTAAATACCTATAATTTTGGGTTTTTTTATCATGGAAAATCAGAGCTCCCTCTGCCCCTTTCACTCACCAGGATGCAGGTCCAGCTGTGGCTGAGAGCTACTCACTCCTGCTACTTGCCAGTTTTTTAATATTAGCAAGTAGTTAGACTCCAAATTCTTTTATCAAAACCTTTCAATGAGACTTTCAGTGGTTGACCTTTCCTTGCAGAAGTTTCCATAACTAGCATCAACTTTACCTCTTAGTTCCTCTTTAGCCTACACTTAGGAATGTGTCTGAGCCAGTCTTTGGCACAGAGACAGAGCACAAGTGTTTGACTTCCCTAATGCCAACTAGCAGATCAGAGCTTTCCCATTGGAGCGGTTTGATTAACATCAGCTGAGCTCCGTGTAGGCCGGTATTGAGTATTTTGTGAACTTCAGCCAGAAGGTGCTATGAAACAGTAAAGCTTTCTTGAGAGCCTGGTTCATAACTGAGTGCTAAACATACTGGTGCTGTGTTCGCTTTGAGTTCTGTGGCATTTTTTAGATCATAGATGAATATAGGTACGTTTTTCTAACCTGAAGGGAGGAGGAGAACTTAAAATTGGATCTTCAAGCTTTTTGAAGCTCTTCAGGCTTCTCTTTCACATTGCTCCAGAAATGTTGACTGTTGCTATTCTTGCATCTTTCTGTGAGCATCACATACTCATCTAACTCTTGTTGAGTATTTGATAACTCACTTGGAGAAAGGAACCTCATCCTTGTTACATGAACACAATGACCAACAGACTGTGGCCTTCATCTATTTGTGGGTCCTCTAATCATCGTAGTGCCTAGGGCTATCTCTGGATTTAGGTGAAAAGAGCAGTGTGTGTGAATGTCACTTTTCCTGTTCTGTGGAAATATTGTGAGAAACCTGTTGCTCCTTGTCTCAAATGATTTTTACCCAGCTCGGTGCATAGCTGGAACAACCTTTTCTTGGAGCTGTCCAGCCTAATGTCTCTGGGAGAGAGACGTGCCAGGAAGGAAGCATAAGACCAGAGCTGTGGCACTGGAATATGTACAGAAAGGATCAGAAAATGAAACAGGAATCCCTCTTAGCTGCAACATTTGAACAGCTGTCAGTCACCATCCTTTACAGCGCTCTTTCTGTTCAATAAAGAAAATGCAAGCTGCATTACATTTTAACACTTTATTATAGAAGTGAAACCATACAACTGTAGGGTCTTGTAAACACCACAAGTAACATCAAACTAAGTAAAAAGTAACATAAGACCATTGCCATGTACCTGAATGATGGATAACAGTAAAAAAAAAAAAAAGTGAATGGAGATATTTAAAAATCTTCAGTTGAGTTTGCTCTAGAATAATAATAATAGTAATAAAAAATCCCAGTCATCTTTAATTAGCTACAAAACTAGATAAAACTACTTTTGGGGGGGGTTAGTAAGGTGGTGGATGTAAACTATTTTTTCACTGAACGTGTCCTCAGTGCATCCAAGATCTGACTGTATGAGCTGTTAAAGGGTTCACACGAGGTGCTGGGTGCCCTCAACTCCCCAAATACCCAATGCTATGAGAAGCTCAAGGCCCGTGCTCTGATGTTGGTGACAGCACAAGACACCGAGCAGCACCTGAAGCCTTGCAGTGGACAAGGGGACTTTAGGGGTATTCAGTGTCCTGCAGGTTCAGGCCCTTAACATATAAAGAAATGTAAACTCAAATATCAAGCCAGCTACTCAATATTATACATTAATTAAACATCTAAAGTGATGCAGTAATAAATACGTAACATAATGCTCATGGGCAGCTTGCAAGTCCCATATGTTGGTGAGTAATCATCCCACAAGGTCTACTTGTGTCACCAGTATAAGGAAGGGATCCAAACTGGCCTTAAGCCAGGAAGATTGCCGTTCCATGTAGAGTCTTCCAATACAATACAAAGAAACAGAAATAATGGAAAGCGTGGGGTGTGTATCATCTGCCTGCAAATGCTTAAGGACACTTCTTTGTCCTGCTCTGAGAGGTTTTAGAAGCAGATTTTCAAAAGTGTCTAATGGCATCTGAGCTCCTCCATTCCTTTTACCTCCAATGCTTGAAAATCTGCTTCTCACAGGCACTTATAGGAAGAGGAAATGATTTGTTGCGCTTCTGAAACCAGGAACAAACCTCTGTGGAAAGGAAGCTATTTTAGGGATGGTTAAACTCGGATACAAATGGAAACTAGAGCCATTAGCAGGTTCTGTCTTTTTTTTTTTTTGGCCTACAGCAGCATTCACAAGTCTGTAAGATATTTATTATTTATTGTCACTTTTACATATGTGAGGAAAGAAAAAACATTCCTATAGCAGCAAAAAAATGTCTTTGGTAAGAGCCTAGTTTACAGGTAGAAAATAATGAAAGGCTGCTTGGAAGAATGCCTGTTTCCCACTCACGGGGAGTGGAGAAGCAGCATTGCTGAAAACAGGTGCTTAGTTGGGTTTTACAGGGCTGATTTTGAGACCCCTTCCTCCATCTATAAACACAGAAATGGAACAGCCGCAGTGCTCGAGTTTCCATCCCAACTGGCTGCAGGTGCAATTTGTGCAGGAGCAGAACTGCACTTTTTTTTTGCTCCTTTTACAAGAGGAAATGAAGAGCCCGTGTTGCCTTTGCACCAGAATGGGGGCTACAGCTATTGTGAACATGGAAAATGTCTGAACTGATTGCAGCATAACCTAGCAGGAAAACTATGGCAGCCCTTGCCTCCATGCTGAATTACCCTGGTGAGAAGCCAGGCAAACTGGCCCCTGGTGAATTATGGGCTGCTATGGTCAAGTCACATCTGGAACCCATGCCTGCTAGTTGAAACCTAGCTTGGCTATCTGTGTGCGGATACACTCCTGGATTCAACATGGTCTGGGCCTCAAACACAACCTACTACAATGAGCCAAAGGCAGGAGAAGGTATTTATACTATTTTCCCCAGGTGCACAGTTACTCTCTACCAGGCTGTTCTTACTGTAGTAATACCAGATCTGCTAATGTTATTCTACCCTACATCCTTTACAGGTCAGACAGAATAAAGTCATGCCATTGCTTTCAAACTGGAGGGAAGTCGCCAGTCCTGCAAGCTACAAAGCAGCCCAAATTCCAGCATCAGCTGCTCATGGGGAGTCCACGTTGCCTTCAAGATCCCCGCTGAACATACATCTGAGGTTGGTGCACGAGCCTGATGCAACTGATTGTAGACTCACGTTACTGTCCGCACGGCTGTTTGAGGAGTTGCCTTCTCTGCTTTTTTTTCTTAATGGGATTCGGGAAGACTCTATAGCTCTCTAGGGTGCAAAGATATCTCTGATAGGCAACTTAGTGACATTCACTCCTTTGGTAAAACATCATTGAGCTTTATTTCCACTCTCTGAAATCTGCTACTCTTGTTGAGGTCAACAGAAATAAAGTCTTCTCTTAATAAAGAAGTGATTCTGTCTTAAGGAGAACTGTAAGTGAGCAGTTGCAGGTGAACATCTGTAGGCCTCTTGGAACAGTAGCTCCATCATTCTCAAGTACAGTAGTATACATACTGGATGCAAAACCTGTTGGGAGTACACAGTGTTATACAGTCAGTCACAAATGTGCTATATTTGTACTTGTTGTACGGAAGGGTGGAATCTGTCTTGCTCTGATGTTTGGTCCCCTTGCAACTGATTATCATTATAGCAGTGGGAAGCATCTAAAATTGAAACAGCTTTTTAATATTCATGGAATTGCCTCTCTCCAAACAAGAGGCTTCTAGTGCTTCTGTTCTTCTTTCACAGGTCTAGGTGAAGATTCAACCTCCATCTCTCTCTGTAGGTACTCCCAAAGCTGTCAGCAGTGGAGGAAAGAACACCATCTCTTCCCTTTCAAGGAGACATTGTTTGCAATCCTGCCTTTTGACTGAGGGAACATAGCTCGTTATTCACATAGTTGTCATAGTACACCATAATATAAGCAATTATAAGGAGGAAGCACCTTGCAAGGTGGCATGTTCCACATCCTGGGATGAAATGAAGCTGAGGAGTCCCCAGATGCCAGAGAACAACTGGAAGGGGACTTGACCCTGAGCCAGTACTAATCAGGAAGATCATTAGCAGCCACGTGAGAGAAAGGTGCATTTAACCTATCCAGTTCGTCCACCTGGGGTGGGTGATGCAATAAAATTTCCTGGTCTTCAGAAACATCGTCACCCACAGCAACCAGGTTCGTTAGGGACTTGCTTCTCACGCACTGGAAGTCGACGTGGCGGCTCTTTCCTTCTTCCTTTTCCCAAGACATCTGGATGAACGGGCGCTGCACATAGTTGTAGATAACTTCTGAGCGGCCTCCTGGCCTCCTCTTCACCTTCTCTTTACATGTGGGATAACCTGAAACATAATCAGCTTGTCAAAATCCACCTTTCTGAGCAGTGCTGCCACCCTACGGACCACAGAGAGTCCCTGCAAGACTTCTGGCAGGGCGAGAGCCCACCTCCAGCGCTCTGTAGACACAGGCTCATATTCCATATGTAGTCACGGTGGGACATGAGCCAGGCTTACCGCACAGACTAAGTTCCCACAGACAGCGCGTTCCCAGCAAGGGGGCTGGGGTCTGAGGGCATTTGCTGGATTGTTTGCATTTGCTTTGTTTAGGATTTGTTTTTACCTTCGATGCCAATTCGAATATTTTTCAGCCCACGCTCTTTTAACACGGCCTTTGCAACGTCACGGTTTTCAATGTACTTGAAGAATCTGTACAGCTTGGAACTGTAAAGGACTTGAGAAAGAAAACGGATAATTCAGTATAAGAAATGCATCACTTTCTAGCACTCAGCATTCGTTACCTGTTGAAATATTCAGCCTCTGGCAACTCCTAGCAATCTGGGTGCTGACAATGTTGGCCTTAGCTTTTCAGAATTGGTTTTTATTACCTACGAACATACCTCATCAAGGATTTTTGGCTTCTCTGATGTAAGTAGTAATACAGGTTACATAATTTGGGGAAAATGGGTCTGAGAATAGTTGTACAGGTTAAGTGGAAAGTCATGTAACTAGTACCCATCTAGCACTGGATGGGTTTATCACACACGCACACACACACATATATATATATATATATATATTACTTACTCTTTGGGCTGAAAGGTTGAGGAGAGCAAAGCAAATGAATAAAATAATGCAAGTTACTGTGCGTGTGTGATTGCTTTACCATTGGTTTTACCCCCCCAGTGTGTAAGATAAGCTTACATGATGCAGCTTCATAGTTGAGGGACTCTGCCTTCCACTGTGAAAAATCCCCAGATATACTGTAGTTTGGTTTAAGCCAAGATCCCTATGCATGGTTTTAATAATCACTCCTCCTCAGTGTTGCCAAATATTAGAGTTATGTTATTTTTAACCAAATGCTTTCTCTTTTTCCCTCACAGCCCATCTGCTGTGCACAGCGGAGGCTGCTTAACGTTCAGTTGTGATTCTCAGTCTGAGCCGGAGCAGCCATTTCCGTGGTATCAGGCTATGATGCCACTGACAAAAGATTATAAGCACTCAGCGGAAGAGACTGATCCATGAGGTGCTGATTTCCGTGGGAGCTGAAGCATGCTAAGCAAGTGTAAGATGCATAGGTAAGGAAGGAAGCTCTTATTCCAATACATTTATGAGCACAGTTGTGCAGTCCTTTCACAGGCAAAACTCCAATTAACACTGACCAAAGCTTTGCTTAGACAAGGGATATATATCATTGCATTGGAAGAAGAGGAAACATTATTTTCTTCCCCCAAGCTTTACATCATGCCAGCAGCATGACTGGATATTAATGAAAAAGAAGGCTTGAAAATCAGTTGACATAATTTTTGCATAAAATATCTGACTTCACAGCAATCCACTTCCTCAGCTACCGAAACGTCAACAGAAAGAATTAGGCAGCTTAAAAAAACCCCAATGTGGTTCCAAGTCTTTGCATTGTCCCTCCAGAAGGGGTTTCAAGCCCCACAGAAATTCAACTACGGTACTTGGTAGGCCTGTGCAAAGCAGCTAGTATTTGCTTTGGATTCTGATTCGGCTGATTTGGGGGACAGTGATTAGATTTGGTGATTCGAATCACTGTCCCGATTTGATGCGGGCAGGGGTCGGGGGAGCTGGCAGGGGTCCCCCCATGGTGCCCCCCCTTTCCCAGACCCCGCTCTCCTGCCCCAGTACTTACCAGCTCGGAGTCAGCTGCAGCCCCCTGCTGCAGCCACCGGGGACTGCAGGGATCTTTCAGAAAAGATTCGGAGAGCTTTGTTTCATAGTTGGTCGGGTCGGAAGGGACCTGAGCAGATCATCAAGTCCGACCCCCTGCCATGGCAGGCAAGAGTACTGGGGTCAAACGACCCCGGCAAGGTGTTCATCCAGCCTCCTCTTAAAGACCCCCAGGGTAGGAGCCAGCACCACTTCTCTTGGAAGTTGGTTCCAGATCCTAGCCGCCCTGACCGTGGAGTAGTGCCTCCTGATGTCCAGTCTGAATCTACTCTCCATCAATTTATGGCTGTTATTCCTCATTAGTCCCGGTAGTGCTCGGGGGAACAGGGACTCCCCCCCACCCCCAATGCCTGCTGGTCCCCCTTGGTTAGTTTGTAAACAGCCACCAGATCCCTCTCAGTCTTCTCTTGTGGAGGCTGAACAGGTTCAGGTCCCTCAGCCTCTCCTCATAGGGCCTGCCCTGCAGCCCCTGATCATGCGGGTGGCCCTCCTCTGGATCCTCTCCATGCTGTCCACATCCTTCCTGAAGTGCAGCGCCCAGAACTGGACGCAGTACTCCAACTGCGGCCTGACCAGTGTCGCATAGAGGGGGAGGATCACCTCCTTGGACCTGCTCAAGATGCATCTGTGGATGCACAACAAGGTACGGTTAGCCTTCCTGACCATCCTCACATTGTCAGCTCATGTTCATCTTGGAGTCAGTAATGACTCCAAGATCGTTTTCTGCCTCTGTGCTGACAAGAAGGGAGTTCTCCAGCCTTTGAATCGATTCAGACCTTTAAATTGGTACCCTGATTCTTCATGCAGCCCTAGTACTTGGGTTTGGGTGTACAAAAAGACTGGAAACTGCTGATCTGGGACACCTACCCACCCACACTGCTCCAGCTGACTTTAGTGGGAGATACCCATGTTTGCATTTCTGAAGATGAGGCCGCTGCTGTGTTTTCAATATGCAGTTTCTCATCTAAAACAAACCCACATGCAGGGAAACCTCCTTCCCCCTTCATCACAGAAAGCTCTTGAGAATGCCATTCATTGGCAACAGTCTTTCTCCTAACGCAGCACATGGTTTTAGGAACCAATTGCCTGTTCTTACTTTGTGAATATTCTTCTCCCATTGGAGGTGGGTGATCTTCATCCCAGTCCACGGTGTCTTCATCTGTCAATACTACAATATGGCATTCACGTTCTCCTTTCTTGGCACTGTCCACCATGATAGGCAGAATTAACTCTTCCAGGCAGCTATCAAACTGCTTGTGAGCACCATCATTGGAGAGTTCATGCAACAAAGCACCTAGATGGAGGCAAGTCAAATCAAAATCCTTCACAGAGCTAGAAGAACTTAGTAACTTATTTATGTTTTATGCCAAGCTGATGCTGCCAAGCTAAAATGGGACCTGTGCTTTGGCAGGTCTCAGATGCATCTTAAAACACTTGCCTTCCTCTAGCACCATGGTTCTCAACCAGGGTGCCATGGATCCTTTGAAGGGTGTTGGGATGTGTGAGGAAGTAAGCGAGGTGTGAGGAGATAAGCAGATAAATGCAACCTCAGGCTTGTCCCTGCCTGGCCAGTCCCATACTTCTAATGCTCAATTCCTCTGCAAGCAGTGAGCACTGTCATGTATAAATTAGTTTTTTTTAAAAATGGGGTGCCACTACATTCACAAAAGCTGTGGAGGGGAGCACGAGTCCAAAGAGTTGGAGAACCACTTCCCAAGCACTTTGCGTGATGCTCTTAAACACCCAATGAACATGAGTGAATCCAGCCTCAGAAACTGCCTGCAAAGTAAATATTTTCCTCATTTTGCAGATCTGAAACTGCAAATGGGGGGCTGGGGTGGGGAAGGGGTGGGAATCAACATTGTGTGTCAGAAATATGAGGCTCTTAGTGAAAATTTCTATTTAGGAGCCCAAGAGCTGCTAGCCTAATTGCCACAGGTCCTGGGCGTGCACAACTCTCTAATCCCCTGGTGGCAATGAATATTTAGGCCACTTATAAATATACCTACTCAGCACAGCTAGGACAGACTTCTGTTACCTTTGGTGCCCCGAAATGGCACTTACCCAGCTGTGTTAGTGGTGTTTATGACAACCACTGCTTGTGATCCTGTTACTCCTGCCATGTGGATGTGTGAGCGTGTGTACGAGGCACGTGCACCAAGTTATGCACTGGCCAGGCAGGTACGTGACTACACACACACACGTATCTAGGTGCAAGTCCTAAGAACAGCCACACTGCATCAGGCCAAGGGTTTATCTAGCCCAGTCTCCTGTCTTTGACACTGGCAGAAGTGGAGGCTATACAGGGAGAGCACCAAACCAGGTATCTGTAGAGTGAGCTATCCTCCATTTCAATACCCGCTCTGGCATCCACCATTTATTGGCTTAGCAAAGTCAGAGGAAACATCTCTAACCATTCTGTACAATAACCATCAATAGATCTGTTATCCATGAATGTATCCAGTCCCTTTTTGGACCTAGCCATAGTATTTGCCTCCATCACATCTTGTGGCAAGAAGCCACGGGGATGGTCTTAGGGTCCTTGCCCAAGAAGCAGGAAACTCAGGTTGTAGGCCCTTCTTATACAGAGGGGGCTTGAAGTTGGAGCCCTCCAGTTTCTCAGCACAGTGCTCAAACCACCAGGGCACAGGTGAGGCATCAGTCAAGTCCCTTCCTCTGGATGGCAAGCCATGGCCACTTGCATTTAATACTAATTGGGGGAAACGGATGGAAAGCAGTGTAGGGGGAGTTTCTGCCTCAATGAGAAGCAAGGGCTCAGGCTGGAACCTAGAGTCTGTTTCCAGTCAGAGCACCATGAATCACAGCCCTCTTTAGCCTGTTCCCTTCCTCCTGGCCCCAAATATCTCCCTTTCTTGGTTCCCCAGGGGTCCAACTTCAAACACAGCACTGGAGAAGGGCCCAGGTAATATCTGACCTGTGGCATGGGAGCCAGAGCACTGTGCTGAGTCCTGCTTCCTGGGCAACTACCCTAAGCATCCTGCTACAGGAACTAAAACAGAGGAGGAACCTCTTTCGTCCTCCTCTCGACCATCTACAACCCAGTGATTTGCACATGTACCTTGCGTGTGCGTACGTAGCCACATACCTGCCTGGCCAGAGCGTAGGTGCAACCCTGTAGTACGCTTCTGTGTCCAGAAGGAATGAGTAATGGGAGAATAAAAGAATCACAAAATGTAAGTGTGAAAAACACCACCTCTGCATCAGGAAAACTGGCACGGAAGTGCACAAAGGGTAGCAGAATACCACCCGCGCAGCAGGAACTTCCTTTGCAGCACCTGCGCTTGAGAAGTCTGGACCAAGTGGCTTGTCCATGCTCACAAAACAAGTCACTAGGAAATCAAAGAATGGAAGCTGCAAGTTCCCCTTCCTTCTCTCTAGTCCCCCCTTGCTATTTCATTGATCATGTACTTAACTATATGCTATATCTACAACAAGAGTGCCCATCCAAAGGCCATAGGCACCTCTGATCACTTCCTTAACAACCTGCCTCTGTCCTCCAACTGGCAGCGTTAGCCAAAATAAAAATAAGATGAGCTTTAACTTGGATGAAATGGAAAGGTTAAGATCATTACAAGGAACATTTTTAAGAGCCCAGATCCAGTCAATGCAGTAAAATGCATAATGGATTATTATGAATTCTTAATGTTAACTTAATCGGTGCATCACTTCCAGCAATAGCCTTTCAGCATGTCAACTCTGCAGTCGTTCCAGTTTTTCTTTGAGTCGGGAACACTGCAAAGACTAAGAGCTTGGGTTCTGCAGGACATTAAAGCTTTGTCCCTGGTTCAGCAAAGCAATTAAGAACAGGCTTAGCTTTAAGCATGCAAATAGTCCCAGGGGAGTAAATGGGACTGATCATATGCTTAACATGCAACACTTCATAACAAGCTTTGCCCAGTCAGGGCCAGACTGCTGCTCAGCACATTTCAGGTCCAAGCCCCACCGGACAGAGCTCTCACTTACTGAGGTCTTGACATTTGATTGTGTTAAAGTCAAAGTTGATACAGAGGTAATCACAAGTGTCTCTGAGATCAGGGATAGATATTCCATCTGGACAGTTAATGGTTCCAGTTTTGTAGTAATCCTGCAAATAAATGAAGGAAGAAGATGGTGTTTAGAAATGGTTTAGAAAAGTCTATTTCTTGTTCTGTCGGCCAGTGCTCATGCGCAACATCCTAAGCTACGAGAAAAACAGTGAATGAAGCAGTTTTGCCACATTAAAAAGAATTCTTCATGCCATTTACGTAGGCAGAAACGGGGTGAGAGCAGAGCCGAGAAGCGCAAATGGTGTCAAGCGAGGTGCCAACACAAGAAGCAAAAAGAGTCCACGTTGATTCATGTGAGAGAGAGGAAATGATCAGCTGTAATCACAACATAAGATTTTTGAAACGAGTGAATGGGAAGGAAGCTCTGCTTTGCAAGCATTACAAAGGGATGTTTCTACTGCTAGAAATGTCTCCTCACCAGGACTGTATGAAACACTGTGGAGCTAATTCCTTCTGCAATTTCATATTCTCCCTTTTCATTTGGCCGCGTGAAGTTATATTCTCTTCCTGGTCCAAACATTCTGGAATATAGATACACAAAATATGTACAAGTGCATTCAATAAAGCCATAATCCAAGCCCTCATCGGGGCACAGCTATAGCTCTTATAGTGCAGGCGATGGCTGGTAATCCCATACTTCAGGACTTTTGCTGTTCACCAGTTGGGGCTAGGAAGAACTTTTTCTCTCCCTGCCCACCCCATGGGGGGTTTTCCACCTCCACCCAAAGCACTGGGATGTTAGCCACATCTAAGACGGGGGTGTGTTGCTGATGGCCTGGCTAGAGGCTATGGTCAAGATGTTTTTTCCCATTGATCAGATTGGTTTGGACTGTGGGGCTTTTTGGCCTTCCTCTCTTGCATAGGTCATATGAAGGACAAGGCCTTAGTTTGTCAGCAGCTTGGCAGTCATTGTCCACGTGCTTGCTCTTACTCCCCACTAAATGAAAGCTAAACCACAGCACTTCAGGGGAGGGGAGGGGCTACCATAAGTTTTGCTTTCATTTACCAAGGGGTAAGAGTGTGCACAGCTGCAATTATGAAGAGCTGCATATGATCCGTATAGTTTTTGGTGGCTGCAAGTGTGAAAACTTCCAATGGAGGAGAATGCAAGTGGCAGCTGGATATGCATCTGTCTGGGATGGTTCAAGAACAGCAAATCCTACAGCAGTGCAGGGGGTCGACTAGATGTCCCTAATCGTCTTCTCCTATCGTGTGATTCTAGACGCTCTGCTATCTTATCCAAAAACCAAAGCTCTGGTTGCACAGCACCCCTGGATGCTGCTTCAGCGTTGGTTCAGATAGAAAACCACTGTCAACTGCTTACTAGTCTTCCTCCTCATCTATCTATGCGTCTCCCAGCCAACGTCCATGTCAGCTCTGAGCCAGCTTGGTCCTGCTTAGGATCAGAGCACAAGCTATGAAGTTCAGTTCCCTTGCAGAAAGGGCCAAAACCATTTGAAACCTCTTGAAAGTTATCAAAATCACCTACCTTCCCAGCATGGTGTCTGGATGAGCTGTGAAAATCTGTGGATTCACAACAAATCGAGTGCCATCTACAACTAGAGTCACTTTTTCTGGAGCCTGCATCTGTAAATTGTTGGAGCCTGCAGTGCCGCTCCCGTACCATTCTTGGGAAGTGAAATGCTCTGGCTGTCTTTTACTGCCGTCCTGGAAATTAGAGCCACTTGCGTCCTCAGGAGTGGCTAACAGGTTACTGACCTGGAGACTTGCTGGGTGAGACACATACTTGAAATCTGCATTTACACCAAACAGAGACAAACAAATATTGTGACAGTGAAACCTTATTTGCTGGATAGCCTCCCTGAATCTTAAACGTGACAATTCAGTAGGAACATTTTGGGGCAGGTGGGAAGTAGGAGATGCTGGTCTAGATGGACATGGTGGTGGTTCAAAAGAAAGTCCAAGTATGGAAAAACACCTGGCAATACACTGTGGGTGCGTCTACATGAGATGCCTTAACACGCAGTGGGCTGTTCTACTGCGCATTAGCGTGTCACGGCAAAAACCATGCTAATGCGCAGTAGAATTAGTTTACTGTGCATTAAGCACCACAAAAAGTCCACCTTTGCTACTGCGTGTTAGCACAGCTATTGCACCTTTATCTAGTACCTCACATTAGAGGTACTAAACTTAATGCACAGTAGCAAAGGCGCCTTGATGAACGTGTAGATGCACCCTATGTAATTTAACACTGAACTGTAACTTCATTGCGCCTGATTCTGTTGGATTCAGATCCAAGCTTCCCAGAGCCCTCAGTCCAACTCCATTTCACATTGCTTAAGTGAACAGAATCAGAGACTGAAGAAATTAGAAGGGGGATAGGAGGAAATATATCAGCTGGATCCCATCTTTAACAGTCATTCAGAGGAACCAACACAGACCGCTGTTGGTTTAACAAGAGAGGTGGAGCCGAATTATACCATGCACATTTGAGGATGGTTTGAGATGTTACTGGGGATAGCGCATGCTGAGAAAGGGCAGTCTCTTGCACAGGTCTCGTTCAGCTGCTCTCTCATGGCATGAAAGGGAAAGGCACAGCATAAATCCAGTAGCCGGCACTAGTGAATTCTTCAGTGGTGGGGGGAGTGGAGAGGACAGTTCAGTGATTAAGAGGACAGTTTTTATGGTCTTGTGGACCATAAAAGGACCCTCATATGACTGTTCCCAGGGAACATTATATGTCCTAGACCCAGCCTTGTAAGGAAAGGCGTTACACAAGGGAGGCGTTTGTTAAGAATGGTACAGAATAGGTTTGGCAATGATCAAGGCTGTTTCTACACTGAGATACACTACACGTACATGCCATTTCCTTCCTGAGAGACACGCGCTTGTTCAGCGAGAGTATAAAGGCTTGGAGAAACAAATAATTAGAGCGGAAATATTTGCCACTAGTAAGAAATATTTGGGGACACATGCAAAATATGGGGCTGACTTTGTGAGAGGCTGAATACCCTCAGCACTAAGTGAAGTCAAGTTTGGTGTTGAGAGCACATGGCATCTTACAGCCTCTGGTCCATTTTATTATAAGCATTAACTGAGACAGGGAGTGCTCATTTTAATGAGGGTTGTATTCATAAATATATTACACTGGACACGTAGGCAGACAACAAAGGTTGGGGGCTCCTTTGGTGAAATCTAGTGAATCTCCTGTTGGATTTGAAGAGGAGATCTTGTCAACACTGTAAGACCTTGGCACAGTCCTTCTATCTCTCATACTAGCCTGGCTAATATGCACATGGTCAGTTATTTGCGCTCTTAAAGGAAAAAGATATGCATTTTGTATACCCCAGAGTGGAGGACATTTAGAAAACATGGCTTTTAAAAACCCAGTTTGCCTTCTGGATTTGTTCAGAAAACAAAGGCCTTGCAAAACCAACACTCTCCAAGTTAAAAGTTATAAAGTCAATGCACTCATCATCCTTACCATCATTCCTGGGACCTGCAAAAGTGCTAGGACTTTGGCTGCCTAGGGTCAGGCTACTTTCCTGTAGCTCGTGGACTGGAATGGTGATGCTTTCTGCAGGGTGACTGCACTCCTGACTGCTTGGCCGGCTGGTGCCCCCAGCACAGTTAATATTCATGCTGGATCTCCGTGACGCAAGCTGACCGCGTTTCCTCAGAGAGGTACTATAAGAGAGAATCACATTAGTGTCAGAAGAAACCTCAGACTTCAGTTCAACTCATCTCTACCTATGGGTGGATCTAGAGCTCATGGAAGCCCATGGGAATCTTCTCAGTGTCTTCAGAGCTCTTCGGATGAGTCCCCCAGAGCAGATATATATCCTTTCATCCGGTATTTCAGATCTTACATGGGTGGTGTCTCCATGACCTTCCCTGGTAGATGTGCTGTTGTAGAAGTTAGGCAGCTTGTCCTGAACCTACTCTAAACTTGCTATCTTTTGATTAACCTTTTTTGATCGTTGGCCAGGGTCCCAACTCTCTCTACTTCTGCATCCCCTTCCTTAACCAAGTTCCCTTTCACTGCCAGACATCTCTTATCCCATTCCTACCAGTGTGAGCTTCCTGCTCCCTGCCTTTCCCCTAGTCTGACGTGTCTTCTCCACGCTGGTGCCCAGCCTGGATGAATGCCCCCAAATCAGTCACTGTAGGGAAGAAAGGCACTGGGGGAGTACAGGCTCTAGGGCTGCATGGCAGAGGAGGAGAGACACCTGGAGATCCAGTGTTGGAAAGTCTCAATAGCTTCAAACTCTCCCTCCTATAAGCATGGTGTCCCCCCAAAATACTTTAAAACCCTCCTGTAGCTTCCATCATGAAACAGAGAGTGCCATTGAAGAGATTCTCTCCCTTCCTAAAATTATTTCCTCGCAATGTCACATGGTGTTAAATCATCCATCCCCAAGTTCCCACGGCTAAGTTCCTTTAAACCTTCGCACATCAGGCAGTCCAACCCCTTTAAAGTTCTCCCTTTTCCTCTCTCCTTTCTACATTGCTCTTACAGTCTTCAGCTGTTTTGCCCTCTTCTTTGCTGGCACCTTCATCCATGCAAAGCCCCAAAGATGAAACAATCTCTTTACTTCGTGTTTTAGTTTACCCTTTGCTCCTTCCAATACCTCCTTCCTTCCCCCCTATGCCCACGGCCTTGCTAATGGAGTTTGCACAACTTCCGGTGCCAGAATAATTATTCCACATATAATTTTTGTTTGAATCCAGCTCCAGGTTCTGTAAAGTCTGACATAACATTTACAAGGCTACAGAAAAGGTGAATAAAGAATGTTAGATAATAAAGCAATAAATAGTCATCAGGGAGTTTTTCAGTCATGTCGTGCCAAGGCTAATGGCCACAATGAGCAATCCAGAGTGTTAAGACTGTCCTTACTGGAAGTGCAAGTGCTGCATTCCTAATTAACATGAACACGTCAGACAATTGATTCTTTTCTAAAACACGCTAATTTAGCCACGTTTTTCTTTTTGAATAGTTTTAGAAAAAAACGTGATCAAACATACCTTGCCGGGATCATTTGATCTCAGCAGTATTCCTGCTCAGAGCGGGGGAGTTGGACTCAATGATCTTTCAAGGTCCCTTCCAGCCCTTAATTTCTATGGTCTGAATTTCCATGATCAAAGTCAAGCAATGCTCTTTCCATCTGTTTTGGCCCGTGTTATCTACTGTATATGTATGCTACAGAGACCTCGGAGCCACGCAGAATCTCCCTCGAGCAAGGTGAATCAGAGACTTTATTCATAAAGGCACGTTATAAAAGAAAAGGATGTTACCACACAGCTAGAAGCTATAATGAAATTGAATCTGACCCAGATATTACAACTTAAGCTGCTGAATGTACTTTCATAAGCAACTGGCTTTGACACTTTTGTTACTCAATTTTTCTGCTTAATGATGCAGCACTGGTGAAAGGCACGGGACAGAGAAAGCCCCGGAGACAGCAGGAGACGCATACCCCTCGATCCTGGGGCTTTTATGGGCACTGGGCCTGGTTTTTCCCATTGCAATTAAGAGTAATCAACCCTCCTGAAAATCAGGTTTGCTATGAATAATGCTAACTGGTGCTTCCACTACGGCAAAGCAATCCCCTTCTGTCACCACCTCACGGGCATGGCTGAATCCCAGCTTTGGTACATTAAACATAAACAGGTGTAAGAGTCAGCGCTGTAGACCACGATTACATTTGGGCAGCACAGCAAAGCCTAGTAACCAGTCATTTAATGTGACAATCTCATTACAATTAATGCAATCCTATATGGAAACGGATTCTTAAGACCACATAAAAAGGCTATATTCAAACCTGTCCAGCTCATTAAGGTCCTGACTCCCTTTCATGCCTAAGATCAAGGTGAGCTACCTTCGTCCTTACCTTGGTGGTAAGGAACATACAATAATAATTTACACTTTTCATCTTCAAAGCTTTTTACAGATATTTAGAGGATTAGTTCATTAACAACCTTGTAAAGTGCTGTTGCAGAATGTTTTTAAATGAGAGAAAACGAAGGCAAAGAATAAGGACATCTTTTTTTTTTTTTTAAATTAGACATTGAATTTGAGTGCCCAGCTTCAAATGGCTTGGGTGGAGGCTTTGATTTTCAGGAGGCCTACAAGTCCCACTGACTTCAACTCTATTCTTGGGCGCTGAGCACTTCTGGAAAAAACCAAAAAACAAACAAAAAAAGGCCCTGGGTGTCAAGGTGAGCCTCCAAAATGTGGTTACCGCTTTGGGAAAACAAGCCTGACTTTCACGACTAAGTCCAGGCCAGAGTCAAAATGAAAAGTCAGGTCTGTCTCCCAACATTGTGTTTCGTTTGGTTGGGAACATTCAGGCACAAGAAACAGGCAACAGAAAAAAAGTCTTACAATATTAAAGAATGAATCCAACACCGTGAAAAAAACCAGGCTGGTAACAAGGTTGGAAGGTGCAAGGGGATCTGCTGTGATTTATTGAGGAACGAGGTTGTGAGATGGTACAAGGGCAGCTCTGCGGGGAACATGGACCTGCTGTTTTTAAACGGACGCAGCTTTATTTGGCACAGCATCCCAAGTGTCGGGTAAAGATTAAAAAAATCATCAAACGGGCCGATATTTTTTCCCCTACACGATTCTCAACAAGGACAGGACCCGCAGCGTGGATCTTTGCTGTTGTGCGTTCAGAAGTGGGAAGACGGTTACGTGTCTCTCCTACTCTGCTCTGCAGGGAAGGGCTCTCTGCGATGCCAGGGACCACCACCCACAGTTCTCCCATGCAGACACTGGAGGGGGCAAATGGGTCTCGGTACTGAGCTAAGTAAATAGTTTATATAGGATGTTGCAATGAAAAACCCTTAATGAGTATATTCATGATAAACGGCCAGCAAAAAAGTTTGTATTGTCATGCTATGAATATGTAAAGAGGCAAGGATTTTTGTGGGTGATCTCTTTTATTGGAGGGCTACAGATAAGCTTTCCAGTACTCTGTGATCTGAGCAGATCCAGACACAGGCATGGGTGAACTGGGTGACTGCCTGGATGGAAAGGGGTCCCGAAAATGGTAATTTTTTTTTTCCGTTGTCCGAATATTATTATCATTATCTCTGATGAAGCGGGGCTCGATGCTAAAAGTTTGCCCGGAGCTGCCAAGAGTCTAGGTACAGTACTGGACCTGAGGAAGCATACCTTGTCTTTGAAAGCTTGCCTATATCCCTCCCACAAAAATCCTTGCCTTTCACATGTTTCCTGGGTCATCATGGCTACAACACCACCCCAACACTACCATGAATAGATAAACTAATTAAAGAAAAAAAAGGAACAGGGCATGCTTGGCAGTAATACCTCCTGTTTTTATGGAGATATTAAATCCTTAGTTCCTATCCCCATACACACTTGATCATTTAGATTTCTATTAAAACAACAACGGCAACAACACCAATAGTTGCTACTACAAACCGGTAGCTTATATCATTAGGTTTACAAAATCTAGTATTAATGGAAACATCCTCATGAATTAAAATGAGTAATTTTCATTAATTTTCATTAATATTCTAAACCTTTTCCTCTGATGCTTAACAACACACATGGGCGCATTGTGCTTTGGCATGACAGCAGAAGCATTAAAAGGGCCTGAAGACCATATAACCAGGCAGCTAGTCCAATTTCATCAGGCTTGTTGGTTGGGATCAGCGAAAAAGGAAGCAATCACAAATAGTACAGAGTGAATCAGGTATTTTACATTTTTCCAATCTTACTAATCTTGAGCGTAAACTAGGTGGCCTACATAAAACCCCAAATTACTTATTTTTCAGGTGACGGCGTCCCTCTAAATCCACAAAGATGCTCCCATGCAGAATGATGCTGGGAACCATGAGTAAGCAGGAAGCGTGCAGTCAGAATGGGTGTGCGCCTGACCTAGTTCTCCTGCACATACTAAAATGGGACAAGAATGTAAGCCCGGTGTAATTGCACGCTTTTCAAAAGGTTTATCGGCAGCTTTAATGTCCAGGACTCTCTTTCAAAATGAAAGGAAGCAAAATGCTTAGCGATGCCTTAATGATCCCAACAGAGACAGTAAAAAGGAGCTCTCCCATGTGGCTAAGATAAATAATGAAAAACATTTCCTGTACATAGCGAAGAGCACATGGGAAGAAGCAGTACTGAGACCAATTCTGGTTAATCTGCAGCTATATATAGGAAGGAAGAAAGCAGTGCACGTGATGGAGTCGGCTTCAGATGTAATGCCAGGGCAATGCTAGGCACAAAGGCAGTCTCCGAATATGCTACAGGGGTCCAAAGAGAGTGGGAAGGATGCGACCGTGCCCCCTTCATACTGCCCTGCAGAGCTGCCTGCCCCTGTAGCTGAGAGGCGATCTAGCACATGATGTATCTGCTGTCCCCATGTGCCAGGGGAAGGAGCCAGTCTCAAGTATGCGGCGTTCGTGTTAGGAGTCTCCCCGAGTCTGTGGCTTCAGCCCAGGGTTGTCCTTACATATTGTACCTGGTCCCGAATGGGAGAGGGCAGTGGGATTTGGCATGCCTGAAGAGTGGTGGCACGTGACACCAGCACCAACGCCTTCCGCCTTCTTCTGTAGTACGGGACATAGTTAACTTCTAGGAACATCTAGGCATGTGCCGCTTGACTTTCCCTGGCACTGCAGGGGCCTGAGGTGCTGACAGCGCTGTTGATCTCTCCCGTGCACACTGTAGCCTGATAGTTTCAGTCTTTTTTTTTTTTGCAGCCTGTTGGGGGTGTTTTGTGACTCGTGGCATGGGGGACAGAGTCCTTGAGACTCCCCTGGAGTCAACATCCATTGGGTGGCTCCCTGCCAGCGCAAGGAACTGAACTTGATGTCCCAGACGGTCCTTTTCCAGTCCTGTGTGGTAGGAGCACAATCTTCTGGGATTCAGAAAGGCAAAGGCTCAAGAAGGGATATATCCATCAGCCAAAAACAAGACCCGAGGAGGACAGGGAGGAGAGGGCGAGACGCTGGCACTCCAAAACGGGGACCTGACAGCAGCAAAAAGCAAACGATGCCCCTATGCAGAATGGCAATTTTTAGGGTGCTTCAGTGAAGACCAGGGAGGTTCATGGATTAGCCAGGAGATAGCACCAAGTGTGGCTGAGCATGAGCACCACTGGCTGATTTCAGTGCCCCCATTCAGATTTCCAAGTGTTCCCAATGACTTATTGAGTAGGGGAATCATAGGCAATGAAACGCTTGTCCTCCCTCGCAACACGCAACCTTCCCCTCAGTTGTTCTGGTCCGTGCTTCAATCAACTGCTAACCCAACAACTACATTTTACTAGGGTTTATTTGCATGCATCGAAGCAACAGCTTTTTCCTAAAGAAAAAGGGCAATTCAGAAATGTAGCGAAGACAGGGCATCAAAACTGTGCAAGAGAAAAGGTTGTATTTGCAACTTGCTGGCAGCCCAGTCTAGTTTCCCCCAAACTGTCCATCCAAAAACGAGCACATATTGGCCGTGCTTGATTCTACCCTGAGAGAGGGATTAAAATAAAATGGCTTGCCAGACAAATACATCCACAATAAGAATTTGTGCTTCATCAGATTTATCCTCTCCTTCTGTGGTTGCGGGGAGATCGTTCCAGGTGGTTGCCCAGAATACAAGCAAAATCTGATCACAACGAAGGCAAAAGGTGGTCACTCCAGAGCCCCTGCGAAGGAAGGCCAGATTGGAGACCTAGTTCTGATCTCAGCTGAGTAAATGAGGAGTATTTGAATGCTGGTTAGACAAACATTTGTCTGGGATGTTTTAGACCGGGATGATCCTGCCTGGAGCAGGGGTTGGACTAGATGACCTCCTGGGGTCCCTGCCAGTCCTACTTTTCTATGAATTCTCCCAAAGCTGGTGGAGTTGCACTGGTATAAATTGAGAGGAGAACCAGCTCTCCCTGGAGATTTGGCTGGTTAGACCTAAAAGAAGTGGAGCAGGAGGCAGCAATAGTAGCACAAATTCACATGACTGCATTTGATCTCGCTCTGTAACTTGGGTATGCCTAGTGCGATAATAAAAAAATATAGCTCAAACAGATGCCGAGGGGTATTAGCAGGTGTGGGAGAAAGGGAAGCCTTCTGAGTTTCCCTTTTGATGTGCTTTTCTCATGGAGAGGATCATTAAATTGATGTCCACTCGATACACAGGACAGCTGTATTAGCAATCCGAATCTTCGCAGCAAGTTGGATTGAACCGATGAAGAGGGAAACAAGCTGCTTTCCCGTTTGTCATATATAAAAGTTGGGCAGAACGAACACCAATCTATGATATCCTTTACCCATTTGAAAGAAAAGGGAGTCCACAGTTGTGTTTGAGGCCAGTACTGTATTGCATTTATTGGAGCAGAGAGTTATTTGTCCCGCAGCAATGACACAGTAAGCAATGCAGGGAGCACATTGATTGTCTGCATGCCATAAATAAGCAGAGTTATCGTTAAACAGAGAAAACTAATCTCCTCTGGCATGTATATGGACGGCATAACTGTTATGGATTGGAAGCTCCTGTTATTAAAATGTCTGCACAAATGAGAACGTAGATGTTTCGTCTCCCACATGTGTCAGTCCTGTGTCTATCATTGCCTTATTTGTGATTTGTTATAAATACTTTATGTACAGCTATTTCCAATAGTCACTATTTAAAAAAAAAATGCTGCTGCTTTTGAAAACTTTAAAAACCACGCAGGTGCGTGAGACCGGCTCGTGTCTTCTGCAGTTCGCCCGGCACCTAACACAGCCCTGGCCGTGTCTAGACTCGTTCTGGACGCTGCACATTCACCAGTTGTACAGTAATCTCCCCATCATGCTTTGCTTCACAATTTTAAACCGATAAATGGTTCTCTAATTGTGACTCAGGGGAGCGTTTTGAAGGAAGTTAATTTGCTTTCTGAAATATAATGGCTGTAGCTCCAGCTTTTACAGTTTGCTCAGGATTTCCTAACACTAACCAACTCTTCAAAGTCTTAAACCCTAAGGAAATCATCAGACAGAAAATCTGGTAATACTACAGTACTCAGAAGCATGTGCATTCAAAACTAAGAGCAACGTCACGGTCTTAACATTGCTGGGGCCGGCACATTTATTTTATTTGTTGACTATCTTTTGACAGAGGGATTTTTCACACGGCGGTGGAACGAGGGAAAGTACTGTACTCCATGCAAAGCGATCACTGATCCCGTACAAGCAGAAGAGCAGACCTAGTGCCATTTATTCATTTTATCCAATGGTTATTTAATGCAAAATGTATAAACAGTCCCAGGAGCAGGGATCTGAAACATGGGCTCACTTCTCCATAGGGGAGGGCCCCCATCACTGGGTTACGTTTGGATCCCGGCTGAGCTGGGCCTCCCATCTCCTGCATGCGAGCTCTAACCAGTAATGGTACTGGGGACATGGTGGGCTTCCCCTCACCTGGCGGCAATGCAAGTCCATGGCTTTGTGTGAAGGGGGTCAGGTAGGGCATCCTGCCTGAACAGAAGTGCCTATTTCAGACAAAATTTAAGACATGCACCCGTGGGTTTCCTATGCGTGGGTCCCTGCATCCCTCACCGCGTTGCAGCATCTGTGCTGAATCCCAACCCCAAGGTGTTCAAGTCACTCCGTTCAAGGCATCGGGATTTAGCAATAGCACAACTCGGGTGCCTCTTGCAGAGCCCCGCACCGGTCCATTTTTAGGAGGTCAGCCCTTGGTACCCCCCACTCCTGCCCAGGCTGCCGAAACTCCTACATACACCTCTGGGATTTAGGACATCTAACTGGGGTTTTTGAATTATACCCGTGGGCACATGTGCCTGTATTTTATACAAGATGATTCACAGCATTGCCTCAACTAGGTCCCTTTTCAAGTCTGGGCCCAGGTGTCTAAGATGTGGGTGCTGCAGTGAGTAGTTTGGAAATGCCCAAGCCACTGGTAAATCTGGCCCCACAACAAGCAAAGGGAAGCAGCTCAAGTATAATTTAACACTGCTGTGCCTTTTTTGGTATCGTTTTGTGTTACATGCTAGATGGCACATGCCAGGTTGTTTCTGCTACAGCTGCAAGCACAACCAGGTGTTATATTTAAAGGAAGCATTTTTACAATATAGAGCAGCCGACACGTTGCAAAGTGGCTCTCGTCTGTTCTGCAAGAGCTCCATCAATGTACAGCGGATTCATTTTTCCGTCTGTGTTAGGATTACAGATGGAAAAAATGTCCACCCGGTCTGATGCAATTCATCAGCAAGTCCCAAAAACTCTGGCAGCAGAATTTCCACTTTAAAGTCTGATGAAATGCCTGATTGTTTTAGCCTATTCTGTGCATAGTGCTTTACTGTTAGCAACGTTTATAACATTACTCATTTATTCGAGTCCAAACAGAAATCCACTGTTTCTACAAATGTAACTTGAAGCTACAGTCTGGAATACAGTCTTTCTGGTTTAACATTGCACATCTCCACCTTGATTGCAAGTCCAGGCTTTGCCAATTTAATCTCTAACATTTTTAAAAACCAGCTTGCCCACAGATAGTCGGATAGTTCACGTACAAAACTTTAGTTGCTTTTAATGGGAGGTGCCGTCATGAAGATGACACACAGATCCCCAAGAACAGATGGGTTATTTCTTGCTAACACATGCTTGTGCAGCAAATGAAAGCACAGGGTTTTTGAACCCGAAAGCTTGCTTAATAACTATTCTCTGACCATTTGGGTTGGTCTAATAAAAGATATCAAATTCACCCAAGGAACCTTGTCTGCCTATGTCCTTAGACCAACATGGCTACAACCCAAACCCATGCAACCTAATGGGCATTTATTTAATTTTAGAACGTGTTCTACTTTCTCACTCGCTCTGATCTTTTCCAAAAAGAAACAGATCACGCCAGAATGGATGTTGCCCAACTGGAATAGGTCACAGCTCATTTAGGTGTCAGATAATGGACTTACTGAAAACCTCAGAGGAAGGCAAACTTCTTCCCTATTGCTTCAGGCTAACATCCTGCCAGAGACACTTTCCTCTCCAAAACAGCTAAGAACGATGACCTCCTGGCGTCCCTCCCAACCCGAATTTTCTATGAATATTCCTAGTGATGGGGAGTGAAGTCTGTTTCCACTGCTGAAGTTATTTGGGTTATCAGTCCATTGACAAATGCTCGCTCTCACATCTAGCCCTCATACATAACATCTAAATATTACAGTAACAGGAGCTTCACAAATGCTTGCAAGGACTAGGCAAGTGTATTCAGCCAACACTTTAAATACAGTTGACCTTATCACTTTTGAAAGACCATGCCTCCTTTCCAGGCATAAGGGCAAAGGGTACATTAGTGGGTCATCTAGAGGAGAAGGCCAATGAAAGATGAGCTGCTCCAAATATAAAACCTTCTGTCTGCCTCTAGGGACAGGAAAATAAATGTTGCCCTCCTTAGTATACATGCTGCCGTGGTATAAATGAGTATAAATGCGTATTGATTTAAGCTCGGGGACTTTTATGGGTGCTATTATGCTTTATCTGTACTAGACGAACTGACCCAACCTGACAAAGGAGCAGAAGAGACAATAAGCAGCGTGCGGTCCTGGGTCCCTGCCCCATCCATTTACAACAGACCTATTCATACACGCCCATAGCAAGAGAGCAAGTTACACTTTCATGCAGTTTAAAAACAACACTGCATCTCCAACTCTCTGCTTTACCGACTATTCATGCTTCTACTTTTATTTCAGTCGATCCCAACAGCTTCAGCTACACGACAGAGAAGTAGACTGTAAACTCTCCTTACAGGCATTTTGTGGAAAGCATCAAAAATGGCTATTTCTGACCAGGCTTAGGCCAGATCCGGTCCAACAGCAGCATTTCAAAGTGTTAAATAATAGGAAGTCATCCACTTCCTCAGCTGGAGCACCCATTGCAACCCCCCCCATTTTGATAGACAAATACAAAAGACCCCACTACTTACGGTCGGTTCATATGTTCGCAGAGTTGTGCTCACGCTGCAATCCTGAAATAATAACGGGAGAAAGCCAAGCCACAGAGACACTTCGGAGTTTAAACTGTTTGTGCTGCAGCTGTCCCTCCGCCCCCAAGACCCAGATGTCTGATTCACGTAAATATTTCAACTTAAAAGTCCTCTGCCAGCATGTCCAGGAGACAGCGGACGCTGCTGTTTGCATATGCAAGGCTGTATGCAAACCCCCCTCCAGCATTATTTCAAATTGTGCTGTATTCCAATAGCTTTCTGCTGCCTTTTTCTTTTCGTAGGACCCTGTTAGGAAAGATGCAGCTTTATTTCCCTCTTACAAATACAAAATTCCCACATTAAGGAACTGCGGGATAAATTTCCAAAGGCCTGAATTATAGGGCCATGTGCAAAAACACAGGACGGTGTTCGTTTTCATTTATTGCAACAGATTTTGGATCAGGGACCTAATCTCCACACGCTGTTACTGGGGATATTAGGCATTTTCATGCACAAATGACCTTTTAGGCACTCGGCTGACAATCTGCAGCGTCGTGGGATTGGACTGATGTAGTTGTGATGGACCAGGAAATATATGAGAAAGAAAAAATGTTTTGAAGGGGGCGATATCATGTATTGAACTGACGACTGCGTAGTTGGAGGAGAGATTTGCTAAGCTTCCAGGCACAAAATGGATCAAGAACTGAGGAAGGGCATTTTGTATCCAAAAGCATGTCTATCTCTTCCAACTGTACTTCTGGTCCAGTTAAAGATATCGTATTACCACAAACCCATTGCTTCTCTCAGTCTCCATATGCTAATACTGTACATTTGATTTAAGTGCATAGCCTCGGGACTGAAAAAGGGTATGCACTTACTAAAATTTAATATAAGCGATGCACAAACTTCACAAACCTGGAGTATTAAGAGGTCTGAAATGACAAGCACCTGCCAATTTCAAGGCTCTTAAGACAAGGTTCCTCGGGTGAATTTGATATCTTTTATTAGACCAACCCAAATGGTTGGAGAATAGTTATTAAGCAAGCTTTCGGGTTCAAAAACCCTTCGTCAAGGCTCTTAAGAGTCACTTTCAGGGCTGCTGTCACTCAGGGAAATGAGGTATTGCACTTATCTGGTGCCGCTGGGCCCAAATTCACACACACAATGGCAGCACTCACATGCAGCACTGCAGAGGTATTACTGCATGATACTGTATTCTGCTGCAAATGAGACCCTTAATCAATAGATCCTTAGATGCTTTCCTATATGATGCATGCTCGGATGGCTCAGAAATAGCCAAATGCAAATGTCATTCCAGCAAACAGAACTTTTACTACTAAGTACATTTGCTTTTCAGTATAAATATGACAAAGTTGGGGGAGACATGTGAAAGAGCCTTTATTCTCATTCATTTCAACCATCCAGAGCTAGACAGCTCGGTCAGTTTTAATTCTGAATACAGCACTAAACAGACATTAGGTAAGATTCCTCTGCTTTTAATTGCTTCTCTTAACACACACAAAACCATGTCATGAGAGGCTGTGGTCAAACAGGGAGTGAGGACACATCTGGTTGTTGGTTAGCTTTTATTGAACAAGCAGTGCAAGGGAGCTCGTTAATCAGAAATGCCAACAAAAGGGAAAAAAGGGAACAATAGAAGTGGAGAGCAGCCAGCGGCTGTGGTGGGGGGCGGGTAGGTGAGGGGTGATGCAATGTGGGATCTTTGGAGGACTGATTCAACTCATGTCACAGAAAGCTTGGCGTGTCCACATGTTAATAGTGAACTGGATCTCAGTGAACCACTTTAAAATAGTATTTGATTTTCCAGGTACACGTTTGAACCACTCCAGATTTTCCAGGTACACGTTTGAACCACTCCAAGCTGTTTTGAACTGGTTTAAATTGGCTGCTCTCTGTCTGCTTCAGGTTTAAACTGCATTTATACTGTTCTAAGTGTCGTAGGCGTCCATGCCCTGAGTTCACAAAGTGCATGAGACAGCCTCCTCCCATCCCAAAGTGTGCACCAGGGGCCAGATCGTATGTCGCTTACCCAATTAGCACTTCTATAGCCTCAGAGCTGCTATTTTTGGCACTTGCACGCAGTTTGCAACCCTATGCTGAGCACAGTGTGGACACACAAGCTCCCGCAAGACTCCTGAGCATGCGTCTTGGAGCTGTTTTCTGGCCAGGCGGTTATGCAGTGCCGCACACTCACCCAGCTACATACGCAAGTCCTGAAATTGTAGCCAGGCAAAAACCCCATGACTAGCATGTGTTAGATGCTACAGAAGAAGGGGCCCTTCCATGGTTTAACTCAAGAGCCTCATGGTCAGGGCTCTCATTTAGGTCCTAGACCCCCCCCCCCGGCAATGGACTTGAACCTAACATCTTCTTCCCAGTGCAGAGCTTGAACCATACAGCCAGAGCTCAGGCATGTCCAAGGCCCTGGGAAAATATGTGGGGCCAAGGAGAGCACAAGCTGGAGACTGACTCAGGTCCAGCCTGGACCCTTACTCAAGGGACAGAAGCTCCCCATTTTCTCGGTTGACTATTAAATGCAAGGCTCAGTGGCCTTGCATGAGGAGGGCTGGAGAAGGGACAGAATAATGCTTGACCTGTGACCTGGGAGTCAGAGCAGCACCCTGAGAAACAGGAGAGGAGTGTGCTGCCGTGACTAATTTGGAAATGCCCAAGCCACTAGTAGATCCGGCCCCACAACAAGCAAAGGGAAGCAGCTCAAGTATACTTTAACATTGCTGTGCCTTCTTTGGTATCGTTTTGTGTTACATGCTAGATGGCACAGGCTAGGTTGTTTGTGCTACAGGTGCAAGCACAACCAGGTGTTATATGTAAAAGAAGCACTTTTACAATATAGAGCAGCCGACACGTTGCAAAGTGGCTCTTGTCTGTTCTGCAAGAGCTCTGTCAGTCTACAGCGGATTCATTTTTCCGTCTGTGTTAGAATCACAGATGGAAAAAATGTCCACCCGGACTGATACAATTCATCAGGGAGCTGAGAACTGAGGTCTCCCACTTCTTGGGAGCCGTAACTAGTAGGCTACTGGGTGAAAATATTAGGGAGCCCTCACCCTCATTCGCCTACAGGTCATTTCCAGCAGGTATGCATCTCACCGAAGAGTGAAAAGTCCCACTTACATAGCTGGGAAAGTGCCATTTGGCTCCATAAAGTGAAACAGGATCTGAACCTTTAGATGGGAAGAGTTAAAACCCTGTAAATTTACACCCTAACTTACTAAACAGTAACTCCCCTTTGTGGACAAACCCTCAAGGAAACCCAAAACTGATGCACCGACAACACATTAAAATATTAACATTGATTTTTTTGCATTTGTTACATAAGACACTAATTAAAGAACTTTTTTTTTTAAGTTGTGACTTATTTTTGGTTTCCCAAAACCTCTGCAAAGTACAGATTCAGCTCTCAATAGTTACTTACCTAGGCTCTTATTCTAAAAAGGCTATGAACAATTTAAAACTCCACCTTCTCTCTCTGGAAGGAATCCCAAGGACTAAATGCTAACTCATTCCACCCAGCTCATCTGCTACCGTGTTAACTGCCTCTGTTTTTTTAACTAGTGACATGACAGTAACTAAAATCAAAAGTGCAAAGTAGTTGCACCAAGTTAGTGCACCTATTAACTGCAGAAAATCCCTTTTCAGAACTGAGCATAGGCAGCTCCTAAGGAAAGCAGGGAAATTACATACTGTTTACATGAAATGCTGTTTCAGTCAAAAGCTTCCTAGCTTGCAACACGTGCAGAACATCTAGGCTGCAAAGAGGAAGCTGTGTTTCAACACATGGGGATATACCTGAGCTAGCCCTAATCTAGTTAGCTGGTACTGTCAGCACTGAGGATGAAATGACATGTGCGACCTGCCAAAGTCCTTAATTTGCACTTCAGCTGGCCTATATAACCTGTGCTATGGCATATGGATTGTAATTATTGTTTGTGCTGGCTAGATTCAAGCTTTCTTAGATACCCAGCCTGCAATTCCACCTTCTGATTACAGTGTACTCGCTACCTTCCTGCTGAGAAGTGGGAAACTCGGTACACGGAAGAATCATGGAGTTACTAAAGGGGTGTGTGCCTTCTAGGAATGACCTAGTGAGCGGTCCGAGTCCTTCTTGGCACAGATGATCTAGCTCAGTGACAGCTGCACAGAGGAAAACCAAAGGTAAATTCCTTTTTTAAAAAAAACCCCAGGGTAGCAAGGGCGAATGGAGCAAGTGTGACCTTGTTTACATGGTGTGACTAAGAGTTTTAGTTAGCACAGTGACAGCTCCTTCAGGGAAACAGGTTTTTTATCTTTTTGAGACCAGCACCTTGGCTGGGGAAAATCTTCCTACTGCCAATCAAAGGCCCGGTACCACTTTCACACCACTCGTGAACAAAGTGTTTACAACAGCCAAGTCTCTCGCTCCTGCTTTCATAATCACTAAAGTTTACCCGAGTTCGTGGGCAGGACCCCTCCTGTTCTGTTTACAAGGCTGGACGAACATTTTGTGCAAATGGATAAATATTGTGCTTTCTAAGAATATTTCAATTCTATGAATCTTTTTCCCTCTCAGATAAATATTTGGTGCGTGCAATGGGTTTCAACCACAATCCACAGGGGAAATGCATCCAGATTTCGTGGAAATCCACAAAGAGCGAGAAACCTTCCAAAACACACAAAGCTGACACCTACTCCAACATTATAAATAGGCGCTTGTGTGTAGTGCATGCATGTGGGTGCCAGGATGGTTTTGTAATACTCTTGCTCTTGAAATCTGAAAAGTTGCTAAACTCAAGTGCACTCTGGAAGACAAAACAGTCCATTCATGCTCATTTTCAGTTTGTTTGGCTTGGCAAGCGTTCCCAGGTTGTCCAGGCTTTAGTTGAAATGAGGGTCTGTTATGTGCGTGGTTTCCTCAAGGGGGCATGACAAAAGGAAAATCTGGGATTTTTAGGAAACCAGGAGCTACAAAACAGCTTTCCTTCAAAGAAAAACAGCACCGTTCTGCTCAATAATGGAGTGAGTTCACGTCTAAGCTGCAACGCCTATTTTCATGGACAAGATTATCTCACTCGGGAGCCTGGATGGCTCAGACAAGTAGAAACAGACACAGAAAATCTCTTTATTCTTAAATTTGGGGGCTTAATCCAATCGAGGCTGGAAGTGACCAAAAGCTGTTGACATCTCATGGCTGTTTTGTGACCATGAACTTGATGTGCTTAGTACAGCTCACAATAGGATATGTGTCTACCTCGCAAAACCCACCGCCACTAGCCAACCTATTTATCAGCGGGCAAACCAAGGCCTACATGGACACAAAATCCATCAATCCTCTCACCACTAGCACAGGGTGGCCTTTTTTCACCCAGAGCCTGTACTATAGGGGAGGTGGTGGATTAGTAGATTCATAGATGTTAGATGCTTATAAGATCATTGGGTCCAGCCCCCTGCACTAGGGGCAGGAAAGACCACTGGGACCAGATGACCCCGGCAAGGTGGGCATCGAGATGCTTTTTGAAGATCACCAGGGTAGGTGACTGTGGCACCTCTGAGGGGAGCCTGTTCCAGACCATCGGCACTCGACGTGTAAAGAAGTTTTTCCTTATGTCCAATGTGAAGTGATCTTCAAGCAGCTTGTGTCCACTGTTTCGTGTCTTCCCGTGGGCTGCCTTGGTGAACAGATGCTCCCCCAGGCCCTGATGTGTGCCTCTGATATACTTAAAGGCTACTACAAAGTCCCCTCTGAGTCTTCTCTTCCCCAGGCTGAACAGTCCCAAGTCTTTCAGCGTCTCCTCGTATGACCTGCTTGCCAGCCCTCTAATCACGTGCGTGGCCCTCCTTCGGACTCTCTAGAGCCTCTCCACGTCCTTTCTGAAGTGCAGCGCCCTGAGCTGGATGCAGTATTCCAGCTGTGGTCTCACCAACGCCGAGTAGAGCAGGAGGATGGCATCCTTAGCCTTACTCGAGATGTATCGGTAGATGCATGCCAGTGTTTGATCAGCTCTGCCAGCTATGGTATTGCATTGGAGGCTCATGTTCATTCTGTGGTCTATCACAACCCCCAGGTCTCATTCAGTTGTGGTGTTGGCAAGTGTACTACTGCCTGTAAGTGTGTTGCGGATTAATTCTCCCCAGATGGAGCACTTTACATTTCTCCGTATTAAATGTCATCAGGTTGAGATCCACCCACCTTGTGAGCCTGCCTAGGTCAGCGTGTGTTGCCAGCCTGTCTTCAAGCGTGACCACGCTCCCCCATAATTTGGTGTCATCCCCAAACTTTGCCAGTTCGCTTTTAATACCTGAATCCAAATAATTGATGAACATGTTGAAAAGCACTGGTCCAAATATTGAACCCTGAAGGACACCACTGGTCACCTTCCTCCATGCTGATTCAGTTCTGTTTATCAATGCTTTCTGGGTCCTACCTCCGAGCCAGTTACTTAGCCACCAGACTGTAAAGTAGTCGAGGCCGCATTTTCCCAATTTTATCATGAGGACATCATGGGAGATTAGGTTGAAGTCCAAGTATACGACACCAACCTCATTTCCCCCATTCAGGTGGTGAGTTACCTGATCATAGAAGGAAGTGAGATTGGTCAGGCATGACCTGCCCATAATGAAGTCACGTTGGCTGTCCTTTAGAGGAAGCCATGGGGGCTGCCTTCTGTTAGCTTATCGATAATGGATTCATTGATAATTTTTTTCCAGGATTTTACCAGGGAGTGAGGGAGCTGGTGCAGCAAATGCCAAGGTGCCACCTGTTTTGTCGATAAGGCTGGATTGCTGAATGGCAAGTCTCATATGTGCCTTCCAGAAGCACTGAATTACCAAGCCATTTTTAAAATGGTAATTTCTAATCCTACTGAAGATGGCCGGCATTCAAATGAAAGGTAACATCAAGCGGCCCAGGGCCTCATGGCAAGAGGTAGAATGTAATATATTCCCTGCATTAATGATGTTTTGAGCTTGCGAGAACTTAACAGCCGCATCCCATTAACTTCAAAGCTGTTTTCCTGGAAATGGCTTGAAACAAGAGTTTCAAACCACTTTGGAAGAGCTTAAAGTTAGTGCATGGCCAGGTGTATCAGAACCAGCTTCACAAACTGCGGTTTGCAGGGTAGTGGCGGAATCGAACACAGCTTTGGCAAATGTTTTCACAGGCCTCTACTGGAGCGGGTGGCATATAAACCTAATAAGTAAATATGTGCTTGTATTGATTTAGTTTTGGCATATGGGCTTGCAAGCATATTAGGTGGAGCTTTTAAGTGATCTTATGCTCCACTCCCATTGGCTTTAAACAGCAGATGGTAGCTACTATCTATCTACCTGCACGTGGCCAGTGTGGAATAAAAGAAAGGTGGAAACACTAATAAAATGTGAGAGATTGCTGGGAGGTCCAAGAATAACAGAAGTGAGTTAAATGATAGACAAGCCATAGCAAGTTCCCAAACCCTTCATGCTGATGTCATTGACCAGAAAATATAAATCCTCAAGTGACAAAAGAAACGCACGCTTCTCACTTTTGAGGACCTGTTGAAGCCGAGGCAGGCTGTTCCCCAATCTGTGTACTTTCATAAAGTCTCAAAAGACATAAACGCAGATTGCAGCAAAGCCCTTTTCTCAGACTCCCCTCAGCTAGGTGAGACTCAACATGTCTACAGAAATGGTACCAAACACAGCAAGAAACCTAGGGAAGACCAAATTCACAAACAGATTGGCTAAAAGAAAACTCTTGCTCGATCCTCATCTCAAAATACAGTTTTCAAGCCCAGGGAATGGAGGTTAATGCAGTACATAAATCAGTAAGATGCAAGGAAATTAGACCCGCGGTCTTCCAAGGTGGAACAGGGTCAAGGTTTCTAGCTCTTCTCATAGCCTCCCACTTTTTAAGAATTATTTTTATAATGGTTTTGACTAATATGTTTATGCCCACAGGGAGGATAATTTCTCCCTAGAAAATGGTTCCAAACTATTAAAAAATTTTAAAAAATTCCACAGTGCATTAACATTCATGTGGAGCAAACACCACTGCATTGCTAACACCTGCCTCTCATCCTGGCTGAATTCCTACCAGTACCAGAAATATGGGCTGTTCTGGGGCCTCAGGTTGTTCCAAGCAGATGTATTTAAGCCTTTATTAGTGAATGTTAAAAATCATAGTTATTTACATTGCTTTGTAGAGTTGAAAGAGAATATAGGATCTACATGGTAGCTACAGGGGTACATATTAGCATATGTGTACACAGTCTAAGACATGCAGTTATTACACTCTGGGGTATTTCTACTGAAGTTACAGGGGTTTTTACAGAGCTTGGAGTTGCTGCCAGCAGAGAAGATATAAGCTTTTATGCTAGGCGTGCTCATGTATTTTAAACCTCAAACAAACTGAAAATGTCAGCTTGGGAATGGATTGGAAAAAGATTGGGAAGAACTGATTTTTCTAAATATATGAAACAAGTAGTTGTCCACTGAGTTGGTTTTATTCTTTTAATGCATAGTAGCAGGAGTGAAACAATGTTATTGAGAGTAAGTGCTTACCCTAACTCTGTGTAAACACAGCTTACTAACACAGGAACAGCCGGGCTAAGCTTTTTCTGGTGCTGATTAAATAACGTTTCTTGCCTTATTTTGGTGAAAGTTTTTCTCTCTCTAACACAGGGGCGGGCAATTATTTTGGGCGGAGGGCTTCTTACTGAGTTTCAGCAAGCCATCGAGGGCCGCATAACAGGCAGCCCAGGGCAGATTAATATTAATTTTCTAAATTTTTTAGGGGCTCCGCGGCCCGGATAGAATGGCTTGGCGGGCTGCATCTGGCCCCCGGCCGCATTTTGCCCATCCCTGCTCTAACATCAGTTGAAACTGGAAATTCCTAATCATTTCACATCATGCAGTTAGTTTGAAAGATGCTATGCACTTAACATACCCAAATGACTAATATTTGTTACAACACGAGGATTAGGTGACATGTTGGGACTGGCGCTGGGTTATGCAGTTAAGAGAGTTATGCCCTTGTCTGATATCGTGGAGTATCCCAGTTCTTAAAGTTATACCAAAGGACCAGCACAGCCTTGTAGAGATACTTGTCTCTGTTTAAGCCTCACTTAATTACAGCTTAGCTACAACCTGTGCCTGATCATTTTTAGAAACCCCTGCAATGGGTGGATACAGTGCAAAACAGCAGTGTCCCCACAGCCTTTGGCACACATTTTAACTATGGTCTCATATCAACCCATGCTCCTAACTCTAAATGTGATTCATCTATGCCAGTGGGGGCCAACCTTTTTGTGCCTCAAATTAGCCCCATGCCCTCCCCCAGTGCCACTCTGATCCCTTCCCCTTACTCGATCTGCTGCTTTGCTTTCTACTCCATGCCCTGTGTCCCCTGCCCTATCTGCCCCCCTGTTGCCTGTCCCCTCCCCAGTCTGCTGCGTGCCACACACAGAGGCAGTGGTACTACTGGTGGCACTCGAGTCCGCCACAAGTTGGTCAACCAGACCTACCAATGCCTGGAGGACTCCAGGCTTCCCCACAGCTGGCCCAGTGTCTGCTATAACAGTGTTTCTCAACCTGTGGGTCACAACCCAAAAGTGGGTGGCAAGAATATATGAAAGGGCTGTGAACAAACTTAAAAAAACTATTCTCCTTTGAAGGAGAAAAATGTGGGTAACCGTTTTCCATTGCAGGCTGGCAGAGGGGCACTGGGTCAGGACTGGCCATCGATGTTTACAAATGGGTCCTGGTAGAAAAAAGGTTGAGAACCGCTGAGCTATAATAGTACAGTTCCCAACAGCGAGTTCAGCCTGAATCACTTCTGGATTTACGTTATCAGCTGCTGGCAGAAAGGGCTTTAAGGGGAAGACGTTGGCAGGAGGAAGAGGCCACTGGACAGGTTGCCCATCACCAGGGATCCCGGTTTCTCTGATAAAAAAAAAAATCCCCAATTTTTGGATTTAAAAAACTAACCCCAAATCCATATTTTTTCCTAATCAGAATGAAACACCACTGTATATGAAAGGGACCTGGGGGTAATAATAGACCACAGTGTGAATATGAGCCGGCAGTGCGATGCTGTAGCCAGGAGGGCAAATAATACTCTGGCGTGCATCAATTGATGCATCTCCAGCAAAACCAAGGAGGTGATTCTTCCGCTCTATTCAGCACTGGCGAGAGCGCAGCTGGAGTACTGCGTCCAGTTCTGGGCACTGCATTTTAACGAGGACATGGACAAACTCATGAATGACGCTTGCCCTTGGAGGTTGGGGGAGGTGGCAAGTGGTGACTGCCTGCAAGTGTCACTGGCAGCGTCAGCAGTGCTTCTCTCAGGGGGTGCACTGCCAATCTCAGGGGGTGCATGTGCACCCGTGTGCACCCCCTACGTGTTGCCAGTGGACAAGCTTGAGAGAGTTCAGCGAAGAGCCACCTGTATGATCAGAGCCTTACACGGCAAGTCATATGAGGAAAGGCTGAGGGACCTGGGACTCTTTAGCCTGAAGAAAAGAAGGCTGAGAGGGGACCTGGTAGCAGCTTACCACTACATCAGGGGAGTACATCAAGGGCTCAGTGAACAACTCTTCACCAGGGCATCTGTGGGGAAAACCAGGAGCAATGGCCACAAACTGTTGGAAGATCAATTCTGGCTCAACATTAGGAAAAACTCCTTCACAGTCAGGGTGTCCAGACTGTGCAATAAGCTCCCTCCAGAGGTGGTGTGATCGCCTACCCTGGAAATCTTCAAGAGGAGACTGGACGGGCACCTTGCTGGGGTGATCTGACCCCAGGTGTCTTTCCTGCTGGGTGCAGGGGGCTGGACCCGATGATCTTCTGAGGTCTCTTCCAGCCCCGTGCAAACTATGAATCTATATCTTCTTGGCCTCTTGAAGGCTCGGATCAAGCATAATGGCTTCTTAACCTGGCAGGGGAAACACCATGTATCTGTGTCCATGAAGGCAGTTTTCCTGAACCACCTGGCAGGAGAATGGCCCTCTTGGCTGGTTCAGTACCCGCCGAGGTGCAGCGGCTTTAAGCCCAGTTTATGGAGACGGGAGTCTCCTCCTTCGCTTGCTCCGACAGGCTTGTGGCTGGGGGCAAGCAAAACTCCGGGGCATCCGAATCCCACGCCTTCGGGCTTGGGCCTGCACGTAGGATGCCTGCCAACGGTTTTGGAAACATCTGACGCCCCAGGTGCGGGTGGAGGATGTTTGCCACTTCTGGTTCTGGACTCTCTGACGTGGAATTAGTTTTGGCCTTGGATACAAATTAAATAAATAAAACACACACACACACACTTATATACATGTATATGCAGACATACATACTCATATACATATACATACACACACATATATATGCGCACACACATATACATATGTATATACACACACATACTTTTATGTATATACATATACACATGCACACACATACACATACACACATATATGTACACACATATACATATACACATGCACACACATACATATATATATGTATATACACATACATATATATATGCACACACATATACATATACACACACAGACATACAGACTTATGTACATATACATACACACACACTATATATATACACACCCCTTTATATACATATGTATATACACACACACACGTACATACTTATATACATATATATGTACACACACACATATATGCACACTTATATACATATATATATGCACACATTTATGTACATATAGACACACACACAAATATTAGTGGTGTTTCATTTTAATCATGGAAAAAAGTGGATGTGGGGTTACTTCTTTTAATCTGAAAACGGGGGATTTCTCTTCGTTGCTGCCGGGCGGGCCGACCCCGACCCCGACCCCGACCCCGACCCCGGACGAGGCGAGGCGAGGCGCGGCGCGGCGCGCTGTGCCGGCTGCCCCGGCCCCACGGGCTGGCGCGCTCCCCGGCGGCGGTGCGGTGCGGGGCGGTGCGGGGCGCGGGGCGGCGCGGGGCCGGGCGAGGGCTCTGCGGCCGGCGGAGGCTGCAGTGGCGGATCCGCCTCGTTTCGTTTTCGTTTCCCGGAAGGGCCGGACCGCCCCGCACGGCGCCCGGAGCAGGGGGCGGGAGCAGGCGGCGCAGCGAGCCGCGCCCGCGGGCAGGACCGCCACCTGCCATGCAGGTAAGAGCCGCGCCGAGCCCCGCCGCCGCCCAGCGCCCCTCGCCCGCCCGCCCGCAGCCTCCCCCGGGCCCCCAGCCCTCCGCTCCGCTCCGCTCCGCTCCGCCCCGCCGGGCGCACGCTCGGGTCCGTGCCAGGCATGGCCAGGGCGAGGCGAAATCCTCTTCCCAGGCTGAAAGTCTCCCAGAGATCATCCCTGAAAAGCAGAGCTCCCTGCGCTCAGCCGGAGCCCCCAGAGCCGGGTCGGGAAAGGCCATCCACGCGGAGCCATGAGAAATAAGGAAATAAAACGATACCCAAAGAGAGGCGGGCGGGCGGGCGGGCGGGCGGGGAAGGAGGGAAGAAGACATCTGGAAAGGGAGAATTGTTTTTTCTTCCCTTGCAACAAACTCTGCCATCAGGCAAAGTATCTGCTCCCCCCACCCTCCACAGGTAGACCTTGCAGCTGATCCAGGGGGAGAAAAATAAACCATGAAGCGCTTTTTCTGAAAAGAAATGGTATAAGATATATACTGCTAACTCCTTTCACTTTTATTTTTCCTGTAGTTTGTTGCTCAGAGTGAATCTGAAACATACTATAAAGAGGGAGTTAAGAGTTCAACCCTGGACTGTCTCCTAAAAAAGTTCATATGTTTTTTCACAGCAATTGTTGCTTCTTTTTCTAAAGAAAAAGCTGGCATGAATCAGTGATGATGTCCCTACCGATAAAGCCAACCGCAGTAGAACTTCTGCTGGAAAAAAAACTTCAGAGATGAATTTTGGAATGAGCCAATGAACAATTCAATCATTTTTGGAAGGCTTCCTTTTTAGCTTGACCAGATTAAGGCAAGGAGCTAAAGACCTATGCACCTATGTAGACTATTAGTCTTCCCACTTCGCAAGTCACAGCCATGCTACAAAGCCAACTTTTATGTGTATCCTAGTGAAAATGTAAACCATTGCTCTCTTCTAATGAACACTATTCAAAATGCTGAGCCCAGGAGAGATGGGCAGAGCACATACAACATTCACATTGCTGGTGGCTCTTGCATGATACTCCATTTACTTTAGCTGAAGCCAGGCTTTGATCTCAGGCATGGGCTCCATAGGTGCAATATATATCGTCTGTGTTTCAGGGGTGTATTTGGTTAGCCGTGTTGGTTGCATTTCTTTTTGCAAAAAGAAATGCAAAACTCCAGAACTCTTGGTTCAGAGATGATACCTTTTATTAGATCGACTAAGAAATCACAATATCTATCTATCTATCTATCTATCTATCTATCTATCTATCTATCTATCTATCTATCTATCTATCTATCTATCTATCCCTTTTTTTGTTGTTACGATTTATTAGACCAACTAAGAAATCACATCATCTCTGAACCAAGAGTTCTGCATTTCATAGATATTGTCCTGAAGAAATGTATGTGGTTTTCCACAACCCTGGGGAGGATGCAGCAGCACGAGTTTCAGCAGAGTCTATCAACAACACGATGCTCCTGGGGTCCCCAGCGGGCTTGTCCCACGAGAGCAAGTACAGGCACAACAAAGTGCACTGTTTCATGTTCACTGCTGTTGTTACCTGTACTAGCTAGAAAAAAAAGCTAGCTCCGGTATATGTTGGTACATGCTACGCCTTCGTTCTGCTGTGCAGACTTACCTGCTTGTGTGAGTTCTTCGTTGGAAATGGGAGTAGTTGTTGCTTCACATGAGTGCAGCGGGGATAGGTCTGAGATAGAGAGTGGTGTGATCAGAGATTTTGATGACAGGTTAAGTGTGTAGGGCAGGAACTTCCATTTATGCTGCAATCACTAAGGAGGCAACTTTACACAAATAGTAATAGAAGCGCTCATCATTATAGTATCGAAGCATCTCAACCATTAGCAGAATTTATCTTCCCAGCACTCTGAGGTAGGAAAGTGCTTTCCTTAATTTTTGTGGCTAGAGAACTGAGGGACAAGGGTGAGCAAACTGATCACAGAGGAAGCTTGCAGCTGGCATGGGAACTGCACTAACATCTCTTGAACTTGCATCTCTGGAGGATTAGACTCATGCCCTGCCCATGTCATGATGTCTCCTAGATGTAGGAGTAGGTACAGCCATGTTCCCTGGAAATGCTCCACAAACAAAGATCAGTTCTTCCGTGTCTGGGGTGCAAGCATGGTGGCTGTGTTTAGGAGAGGAGCTGAAGCACCCCCCCCAATCCTGTTGGAAAGTGTAGGGTGAAAGGAAGTAGGTAATGTAATATTATCCAAGAATGACTTCTGTTTGGTACACCCGATAAAATGCCATACCACACTGCCCTGGGGGAAATGAAAGGGAATCTTAACCATCACCTGTGGTTAGCACTTCAGCTTTATGCCTTAGCGTCAAAGTGGTACTTCCAGGAACACAAAGCTCTTTATACCATCGTGTTGGGGAACTGGTTGCAGTTTTGACGCAGAAGGATGAATACCCTGACCTGAGTCATCAACACAACTTCCTGCAATGGGCTTTCCCTCAGCGCTGCCTTCAAACTACCAATCAGACTGGAACTTCTTGTAAATGGATAATGCTACTATCTGTGCTTTGCTCTAAATCCATGCTCTTGACAGGCAGCCATTGGCTGCACATGTGGAGATGTCTCGGTAGCAAAGCAAAGGTGTGATTGTAGCCTGGGTAGGCATCCATGGGTGTACATATCCAGGATCCATAGTAAGCTGGTGGTCTGGTTGCTAACCCAGGTTGCTTCATATTTACTACTGCTGTTATTCAGACTGGGAAGATCAATGCTAGCGCTGCTGTGCCTACCTGTGATACAATCACATTGTCATTTTGCTTCGTAAACCTACTCTGCAGGACTGGTTCTTATTTGCTATTTTGATCTCTTTCCCCAGGGTGAAGTGATGGTTGATTCTTCTTCAGGCCCGGTACCAGCAGTTAACATGCCACTGCAGTCACAGCCCAGATGTGTGACCTCGCTGCAGCCCATCACGGAGGGAGAAATCTTCAAGTTGCCAGGCAGGCTCAGTGAGTAGATGGTGCAATGCTGACAGCCTTGCACATTTTCTTGTACTTAGGTGGTACTTTATACCTCTTCAAAGCATTGTGCATACGCTTCTTCCTTGGATTTCTTGGGTATATTTTTAACAAACCACTTCTTGTCCTTGCCCTGGCAGGACACTGACAGTGCCCTCGTCCCATGGCTTTACCTTGGGCAAGCTGAAGTGTGTTGATGTTTAGGACGTTATGCCTGGAAGGTGTGCACGAGGGTTGTTTGTGCGATTCTGAGAACATGTTGGACTAACGCTTGCTTAGGATGGTTTAGACAGGAATGATCCTACCTGGAGCAGGACACTGGAGTAGATGTGACCTCCTGAGGTTGCTTCCAGCTTTACTTTTGTACGATTCTAACAGCCAACCACATCTTGGTGTGCGTTGTTCAGTGCTGTACTGTAGACCTCTACCACTTGCACTAAAGGAGTAATTCCAGCAACAGATAGTAGTATTAGGCTGTTCCCCTTTAGCTGACTAGTCCACAGCAAGGGGAATGATCCACGTTATCCTTGCATGCGTTGCACAAACATTAATGGGCTGATTAATTTTCTCAGCACAGCTTAGAAACAGGTCAGTACTGATCGATACCATATCTTCATTTTACTGATTAGAAAAGCAACTTTCTCAAGGCTACGGAAGGCATCAGTTTAACATCTAAGGTTAATGCGCAGGGGTTTCTGAGTTTGTTTTAGGAGCTCTTTCAATTGAAGCATTTCTTTGCTCGAAGGCTTTTTGGTATCTTGGTTTTGAAGTCACGTCCCAGGAAATTTCTAACTGCATAGAGGAGAAGCAGTCTGCTCCAGCTGATTAGGAGACAGGACTGCTCCTGGCACTAACTAGCAGTTTGCTCCTAGAGCAAAGCGCTTCTCTTCTTTTTAGTCAGTAGATTTGATGGCTACCACTTTAGCCAAGATTGGGGCTTGAATCAGGGCTTTTAGAACTGAATTTATGAACCCGAGCTCTCATCCTGTGTCTGCTGGGCCCAGATGGGAGCACAGATGTAGCTCTATGATGATGCAAAAGAAGGTGGTGGCACTGCTGCACATGTTAACACAAATATCCATGGGTTAAAAAAACACAACCCTTGGAGTTTCTATAGAGACTTTTAAGCCTTAGCTTGTGATAGTATATTAATTAGCCAGAAAAAGGATGATACACTTGACAGCTGGTTCAATTTGTGGATTATTTCATGTTTTACAAGAAAAATAATGTCATTTAATATGGAGTTAATGCTACTGACAGATGCTTTAGATTTTTTTTTTTAACCCATGCATTGCTGAGAATATATTATAGACAAGTGCATGTGCCAGTGCCTGTCGCAGTTTGTGATTCAGGACTCCTGGACTCTAATTCTGTTTCTGGGGAAGATTGTGGTCTAGTGGTTGTACTGGGAAACAATGAGTCAGGAGTCACTGGGTTTATTTTTAGCTGTGGGAAGGAGTGTAGTCTGGTGATGAGAATTGGGGTCTAGTTAGGGGTCCTCTGCTGTTTTCCCAGATCCGTCTTTGATTTGTCTGTAGCCTTGGACAAATCATTTCATGTCCCCACCTTTACACGTGGCTGATCCCCCTTGCTTGCCTCACAGGAGCGTGAAGATTCAGTGATGGCTGTCGGAGGCTTTGGGATTAGTTAGTGCTGATTATGACTGATGGCTGGGATTTTCAAACAGGTGTAAAAGAATTAGGCATGCTGCTCCCATTGAGACCGGGCACCTCATTTCCTTAGACTGCATGGGCAATCCCAGCCAGAGGTATGAGAACAAGCCACCGGATGATACCACAGACCAGTATTTCTTCTGTTTATTGTCTCATTGCCCTTTGACTCTCTTTAATGATCAGTCTGCTCTTTTAGAAGGGAAATGTGCTGATGGAGAAGGCTGGTGTCTCCTCTTGTCCCCCTTTATTTCAAAGACTGTTCTCTGCTGGTTTCAGGAATCCAGCCCTCGCTCTGGAGCAAAGATGATGTGATCCATTGGTTAAGATGGGCCGAGAAAGAATATTCCCTCCGGCCAACAGATGAAAGCAAGTTTGAAATGAATGGAAAAGCCCTCTGCATTCTCACCAAGGATGATTTCAGATACAGGGCTCCTAGCTCAGGTTAGAGGAAATGAAAGAGAGATTTAATAGGCTGGCTCCCCTGTGCTGTGCCATGTGTCCAGTGGGCTGTGATTCAAGGGGCTCTGTCAGGGATTTGCTGAATGACCCAGGTCAATCACTTCCCCTCCCACCTGTCCTAGTAAGAGCACTGTTTGGCTGATATTATATGACTGCATCCACGCTAATGGTTTCTGCCAGCATGACTGTGCATCTTTCCAAGAGCTCTATCGGTGGAAGTCTGCAAAGTAGACACGGACTAAAAGAGCAAGACAGGTGAGGGCAGAATAATTATCACCTCCCTTATGCATGGAGCCAATGTAGACTCTTTGGAGCAGTGATAACCTCTGGGCCCATGCAATCTAGCATTATTCAGTCTCATTTGGAGCATCCTGATTCTAGAGGAAGACGGATAATAGTATCAGAAAGCATCAAGGTCCTGCCACAGGGAGAAGGGGTGATGGTGCTGGGAGCATTCCCATGGCTCCCTTCTCAACTCAGCATCCATTCAAGCCAGGCAGGATTGTAGAAATCACCAAACTAGATCAGGCACACAGTGCGTTCAGTCAGTCTCCTGCCTAGGGCAGCATCCAGCACTACCGCTTCTGGGGGAAGGCGTCAGATTCCTGCAGTGGGGAGTTATGGGATAACCTGCCTGCAGACGGAGGTCTATCCTAACCCCGGTCAACTTAAATGACCAGCTGTCCCAGGTCTTGTGGCCTTGTGTCTCAGCATTCCTTTGAAAAGGCAGCTTTGTCTTCAGTTTGAAGAATTGGTCCCAGATCAGCTCCAGCCTATAGTACCATCTCCAAACCAGAGCTGTGCCTGCATTTATTAGCTCTGCCTCCCAGCACAGCTGATTTTCTTGGATGCAATGCCACACTAAAACAGCTGTGTGAAGTGCAACTATAAGTGGTGCAGATAACTTCTGGTTCTGGAGGTCTAGGAAGTGTCTAGGGCCGTGTCCTGGATTTTCTTCCACAAGGTTGGTTTTTTGGTTTAGCTCATGCCCCAATGCAAGAGGGCTTCCCATCCAATATGCATCTGTATGAGTGTCCACTCCTGTTCTGGATCGCAGCCCATGCTCTATTACACACATAACCATATTTCCCTGTAGTTTCAATCAGGTTCAACAAGCCTCTTCATTTCCAGGGCTAAAGGAATATTGGAAAGTGGACACACTTTTAGAAACAACCATTGTGTTCCACCCCAGAGGTGGTTGCAATTTCACTGGTGTGATTTGTGCTTGGATTTGTTAGGGGTTTGAAGTTCGTTGGGATGCAAGGTGCTGGGCATGAAATAAATAGATCAATGGGGGAGATAAGCTGGGATTATGTTGCAGCAAGTGGAAAAACCTCCTTCATTTGAAAGTTGTAGCTCCTTCCTTATTGTTCACATTACAATAGCACCTCATAGCTAGCACCAAAGTTGAGCAACATTTTGCTTGGTCCCTGAATCTGCATGTAGTAAGGGGTCAGCTACCAGGTTATCCTCTTCGATTGGGGCTCTTTCACAAAAGTCCTGCTTCTAAACTAGGGTTGGGCAGCAGTTCCCCCATGGTTTTGGATAACACAAGGCTGAAGGCCTGTTGTCAGCTTCCCTTGGGTAGTCCATTGAGTGGGTCTCCTCTTTCCTTGGGCTGTGGTGACCGAGAACATGGCCAGACCTCAGTCCAGGGGTGCTCATTTTCTTTCTCCCCACACAGGTGACGTTTTATACGAGTTACTCCAGTACATCAAAATCCAGCGGCAAGCCCTTGTGTGCAGCCCATTGTTTAATTCACCCTTTCGGGATGCAAAACACATGGAGATGCACAGCACGGTGGGAGGTATGTTGCCCATTTATAAGCATTGAATGGGTGGGTGAGGTTTGGAAACCAACCCAGGACACGTCTCACTGGCATATTTATGTTTAAGGTGGTCATGCCTCATGTTCTGGGCACCAGACTTAGATACTTGGGGACAGCCTCAGGCTCTCTTCTCTCCCTGGTCTGCACTGCTGATCTGACACTCCTTTCCCTCTCTCACCCATCCATGTGTCCTCTCCCAGTTAGTAGCTCCTTAATGTCCCTTATTGCTCCTACAGTTCCCTCTGCTGTTCCATCCCAAAGAGTTTCCCTTCCCTGGGAAAACCCAGCGGTCTTGATCCTCTACTCACTCCCGCTAGAATCAGTGCGGTTATGCTGGCATCAGTAACAAGAGGATCAAGTGCATTCATCATCTTCCGACACTGGATATAGCAGGGGTGGGCAAAATGTGGCCCAGGGGCCAGATGCAGCTTGCCAGGCCATTCTATCTGGCCTGCGGGGCCCCTAAAAAATTTAGAAAATTAATATTTATCTGCCTCTGGCTGCCTATCATGCGGCCCTTGATGGCTTGATAAAACTCAGTAAGTGGCCCTCTGCCTGAAATAATTGCCCGCCCTTGGGATATAGGTTTTACCCAATAAACCCATCCTGGTTTGTCTGTTCTCTGTCTGTTGCTTAAACATGGCTAAAAAATGTAGAGGGCCTTTTTTGGAAATAACGTTGCCTTGGGCTTCCTTGCAGGTATGAACTGCAGGTTAGAAGTCTCCCCAGGAAGGGTCTCTTCATTGCTAACGACATGTCCAAGCCACAGAGAACAGCCCAGGTCTCCCAGAAAGGTCTTCTTCAGAGAGGAGCCACTTAATCTCTCTCATCATGGCTCAGAAGTCAGCTGTAGGCCAGAGGTCATCTGTTGTTTTCCTGCTCCCCCACCAGCCCCAGTTGATGGTAAAATTGCAGGTGAGCATGAAGTCCTGTGGTGTGGAAAGCAGCTCTGCCTGAGAAATAAACCTCCTGTGGGGGTGGAGGTAAACATGGGGGTACCGGCTAGAGATGTCAGTGGAAACTTGACATCTGTTCACTGAAAACCTTGGTGAGTCTGGTTCTACATCCACCTTTCAAAGTCTGCCGTGCATGGAGGGCAGCCATGGGGGACTTTCTTGAAGACTCCACCATATTTCCCCAACACAGAGATGGGTCCTCTTAGGACTCTTTGCCCCCAAAGCACAGCATTTTCAATAGAAAAGAACTTTTATTTTACACCAAGGAAAGCAACAAGGAAGACCCAAAGTAAGATCTCTGGGAGAGAGCACAGTGCATGTGTCTGTGATATGCTGCATTGCTCTGCAGAGGGAAGTGGCAGCTGTCTGAACTTCTGGGGGTCACAGTTGACCCCTGGACCTCTGATTTTGAAAGCATCAGCCTCTACTATGTGAGCTAAAATCTGGTTCTGCTGGCCATGTTGGCAAGCTCATCAGCTTCTTCCCAGATCAGGACAGAGCACTCTGTTGAGCAGCCGTGGGTTATACACTCCCTCTGGCCAAGCATACATGTTTCAGGCTTCAAAAGTTCAGTGTGGGTGCCTCCGGGCCTTAGTTTCCCCATTGCAAGTTAGGGATATAGATACTGACACCCTTTCTAAAGCACACTGAGATCTACTGATTTAATGATAAGAGGTCGGTATTATTGTTATTAATACACACTGCCTGCTGCTTGGCTCTGGTTTGTGGGGACACTTTCTGATGAAAGCTGAACGCCTTCTTCTGCGTTCCTGTGCAGACTGCAGGTTACTCTGGGACTATGTCTATCAGCTGCTGTCTGACAGCCGGTACGAACCATACATCAAATGGGAAGATAAGGAAGCCAAGGTCTTTCGGGTTGTCGATCCTAATGGACTTGCCAAGCTCTGGGGGAACCATAAGGTATGTTTGTGTCAATATGGCTCCGTCATCCCTTAACTCGCGGGAGCCCACATTCTTAACTCAATGCTCTCTTTATGGTGCATTCTGTGACCAGCTTTGAACTGAAATAAATGGGTGTTGAAGGGATTCAGCCCCTGGTGAAATTAGTCCGTAAATTCTTCCTTACTAAAAGGAAGGCTGAGAGGAATCGGAAAGTATGCCTATATTAAAGAGAGCCCCCAAAATAATGGGGCCAGTGCAGACATTGCAGCAGTACCAAATAGAAACTACTGCACTTTAACTTCTCTAGGCCAGGGATTGTCTTTTTCTCCTGTGTCCACAGTCCCAGGCTTGGTCTGTGGCTAGGGCTCCCAGGTACTAGAATGATGATGATGATGAACAGTGCTAAGTCTACCCATGTCTTGGTAGACTGTAAAGCTTTCCTTAAAAACTGTCCCACAAAAATTGTTTCTCAAGGTCTGAGCATTCACAAGGACTTGTTAACTGCATGTGCCTCCACATTTTTGATGCAAGTTGGGTTATGTTATGTTGTACATCATCCTTCTCTTTGGTTTAACTGGTAAGCCTGGCTTCTGACTGGCTGGTTTCATTGGCACTCTCCTGTTCAGGACACCCAGTATCTCTGCATGATACTGTTTAAAGGTTCACGTCATAGCTCAAGACCAACTTGACTAAGCATGCTTTAAGAAGGCCTTTGTCTTTTATCTTCGCAGAACCGCATGAACATGACATACGAAAAAATGTCAAGAGCCTTAAGGCATTATTACAAACTCAACATCATCAAAAAGGAACCAGGCCAAAAGCTGTTATTTAGGTGAGAGAACTCAGGTGGCACAAATGACCTCACAAGGGAGATTTGGCCAGGACAGAGGAAAGTTAGTATTAGCTTCCAGACATTCTGCACCTTGTCTTGAGCTTCATCTCATTGCTTCTGAAGCCTCCTCAGATGTGCAGAATAAAATGATGGTCTTGGTTATACTGTCTTGTATCTGAATTAGCTCTGCTGGAGTAGATGGAATTGGGCTGGATTTATACTGTTGCAACTGAGATCCAGTAGTGTAAGTAGGGGTGGGCAAACGAGGACTTAGAGGGGACACAGACTGGCTGTTGCTGCCATTGAACTGAGGGTACAAAAACAGAGGCTTATACTGATCTCTACTGAGATCAGAACCCGGTTCGCAGGCCTGACTTCAGGTCTTATACACATCTGAATCCCAGTGAAGTCCAATGCATGTATTTGAAAGCAGAAGTCAGTAGTCGAATGGGGTTGGGTTTTGCAAAGCCAACATGATGGCAGTTGTTTTATTTATCTATTTTCCTGCAAAGACAAACCTGGGCTGGGTTCAATTGAGGGTGTGTTTTGCACAAATTGCACAAGCCTCCAGGTTTGGATAAGTGGCTCAGGTTTTGATCCCTGTGGAGCCCAATCCCACGGGCTCAGCCCTGCAAAGAGCTACCAGCCCTTTGAAACAACAAAAGCAATGTGCCCCATGCAGATACAAGCAAGGTGTAAAGCAGGGGTGAGCAATTATTTCGGGCGGAGGGTTGCATACTGAGTTTTGGCAAGCCATCGAGGGCCACGTGACAGGCAGCTGGGGGCAGATAAATATTAATTTTCTAAATATTTTAGGGGCCCCGCGGGTTGGACAGAATGGCCTGGCAGGTGACATCCGGCCCGCGGGCCGCATTTTGCCCACCTGTTGTGTAAAGTGTTGAGTATCTTCTGGGAGGAGCTCAACTTTGTACAGCTTCTTCCAAAACCCACTGAAATCAATGGAAAGACTGCATTGGGCGTTGGGATAGGTCCCTACCTGGCCTCACTCTTTCTGAGGCACCTTCCTTTTTTTTTTTTAATTCCAGATTTTTGAAAACACCTGGGGAGATAATACATGAGAAATCCAGCAAGCTGGAACAGCTGGAAAGCGAGGAACAGGAGGGACTGGATTTCAAGGAGGATGTGGTGGAGGTATCGCCCTAAGAACTCTATTGCACCGTGTCTACAATGTGGAAACACGCAGCATCAGAGAGATGCTCTGAGTCACTGTGAAGAACCTGGGATGTCCTGCTGTCTCAGGAAGAAGAGACTGCCTTTCTCTCACTGGGTTGCAGTTAAAGGCTTCAAACATTTTCTATTCAAAGACTAAAATGTGGAAGTTTGGCAGCAAGAGTTTATGCACAGAAACTTGTGCAGGCCGTTGAAACTGAGATGAATCTGCGGGCTGGCCTTTTGCTTGCTAACGTTTTCCCACGGGTTATTTTGTGTATTTGTCTGTTTTTTAAAATGATCACATTTGGTACGTTATGGCTGAGGCTCTGTTGTTGAGTTTCAAGATGGCTGGTGACTGTGACCCTAATTCAGGACAGCACGGCTCTTAAGCATCTGCTTAACTCTACTCTTACGCTTCAAGTTAAGCAAACTCTTCTGTACCTTGCTAAATCAGTCACAGCTTATGTGAAGATTTTTGTGTGGTTTCAGGGCAGAGGGGTTCTTTTAGCTGAATATTTCCAATTAATTTCACTGTGTATAGAGCAATAATAATACTGGTTATGCTTAGCTGACTATGAAGGCATGTGACAAAAACAAAATACCAAAATGAGTTGTAATAGAAATAGTGAAGGACTCCAGGTCTTCCAGTTATTTACACAGGGGATAACAGAAGACGAGTCCCCTGCCTCAGGAGACCAAATGATTGATTAACGTCCTCAGCTGATGTAAACTCTGCTCAGGTCAATTAAGCTATACTGACTCATACCAGCAGAGGCTCTGTCCAGAAGAAACCTTCCCCTTGGGGTTTGAGTACCAAGATACAACATTCCCAAAGGGCTGAATTCACACTAAATGAGCAGTGGAAGTAACCGGCCTTATTCTCCTTTCATGTAATTCAGCCCCGTGCAGAGGACTGAAAGCTTAGTGGGTGCATATGCTGGCTCTCTTCCGCTGCTGTAAATTGTGGATAGCTGAGGTTTCACCGAAGCAAGTGAGGGAAGAATCGGTTCATTAACCACAGGGGATTCAGAGCTGAGTGATCCGACTCCATTGTCCAAGGTAAGCAAAATGCAACTAAACTACACAGCAGCAGAGGTCAGTTTAGGTTTTTGCAAGTTCATTTTTTCGTTAGATAATCTCAGGCGTTGTTCAGAAAATACTCTAGCAAATGCGCGTGCGGGTTTTTAAAATCTGACAATATCCCATTTTTGCCTAACAACATTTTCAGATCCCCTGCAGTAGTTCTGACTTGCTATGAAGCTGTTTCTAAGGTGTCACCCTGCCCTGCCTTCTTCCAGTTTACTCATCCTGCTTGCTTCAAGGTCATTAGGATTTCAATGGGAACAAGATTATGCCTAAATAACATATTCTAGAGGCTATTCTCATTTTAGGAGAGGAAACCTTGTCTACTAGTTAAAGCAAAGAAGTGCAAAGTCAGGAGGTGTGCGTGCACAATTGCTCTACTGTGAGGGAGATGGATTACAACCACTGTGTGGCTTCATGTATAACCCACCACAGAGCCTGCCTGTTCTTTAGTATTGACCCTCTAATCTTTGCTAGTGTGTGTGGAGGACCAGGACTGTATGACCACTCCCCAATTGCCAGTTCTGTGCCTTTGAGCAAGTCACTACCACTGAGCCTCAGCTTTTTCACGTGTGAATTGGACACAGTGGGTGCGTCTACATGTTCATTAATGTGAAGTAACTACTGCGCATTAAATTTAGTACTTGCAAAAGGAAGTACAAAAATGTGCAGTAGGCTGTCCTACTCGCATTAGTGCAATTGCATGCTTTTTTGTGACGGTTAATGCACAGTAGACTAATACTACTGCGCATAGCCTAATAGCATGGTTTTTGCCTGATGCCGTAATGCTTAGTTAATCAGCCTACTGCGTATTAAGCGTCTCTTGTAGACACACCCAGAACCATCTTTCTACAGGGGTATAACGAAGGTCCTGCAAACATTAGGCCTAAGAATAGCTACGCCTATAAGCCAGTGATTCTCAACCAGGGTTTGGCAATACCTTGGGTTGCACTGGGATCCTTTCAAGGGTGAAATGTTAGCACTGTTAGGTGTGCAAATATGTTTCACAAGACAAACCTAGGGATTTCAAATAGGAATACCTGGTGTTCAGTGATCGTAAGGCCGGAAGGGACCTCGGAAGATCATCGGGTCCACCCCCCTGCACCAAGCAGGAAAACATGTTAATGTTAAAAACATCCTGACCTGTTGTGGTCTTTCTGAGTTCTTTGCACCAGAAAAGTTAGTTTCTTTAGTATTTATTTCTGTAATCAAAAATGGAGTGAAAACTAAGCTGGCATTTTTCAAGGGGCACCCTGAATTTACTGAGGAGCGCCTTGAGTCTAACAACGTTGAGGACCACTGCTATAAATGCTCCCAGTTACTTCAAAGTGCCAGCAAGCTATTTTGGTTGATTTAGCTGAGGATCCGACCCATTGCTTGGAAAGTTATTTGTGTGCATAAATGCTCTCAGGATTGGGGCCTACCCCATTAGCAGTCAAATGCATGCATGCTCAAATTTCCAGTGCTAAATTTAGGCACACTTACCACCAAAGACTGTCCTTCTTATAGCTCCAAAGTGTTCAGAGACTCTCTGTATTGAAAAGCCCTAGAAAAACTGCAAAACTATTTTGTCAACCTCTGCAAGAAACCACAAAGCTTCCAAGAATGAGGAATAAGCATTCACAGGGTGCATCTGTTTATAAGCCTGGACCATAATAACCACACACCACCAAGAAGGGGAGGGTGTTTTTTTAACCACTGGAAGTCTACAGATTTTACTATGATCATTTAACTATTTTTTTTTAATAAGGTGATTGAAAATGCCTTACAAATTAGCGCACAGTACACGTTAAGCTGATGAAATATCTCAATGGGAGAGCTTTCATGAACTCTGTGAATCATTGTGATCCTTTGTATAATGCTGCCCGGGTCCCAAAGGTATTTTTGAGGCTGTTTCTTCAAGGGGTGCAAGGCAGAACGGGAGATGACTTGTGAATTTCAGTTTGTGTTTTTTTTTTGGATAAAAAAATAAAATAATGAAGTCATGGAGGTGTTTTTGGCATACACGTTATATATATTCTCTGTATATTTATCTGTTGTGCAAGGTGCCTAAATACAATATCTTGGCTTTGGCATAGGCCCCTTGGAGCTGTTCAGAACTTGTAGGCTTAGACCAATGATTCTCAACCAGGGTGCTGAGGTACTCTGGGGTGTCACAAGATCCTTTGAAGGGTGCCACGAGGTATGAGGAGCTAAGTAACTGAGAGAGGAGATGAGCAGATAAGCCATGCTCAGGCTCGTCCCAGCTGGACGATCCCTCACTCCTTAACCAGGCCCTGTGTAAGAAGGTAATACATAAATTAGTTTTTGAAACTGGGTGTCACTCAGTTCACAAGGGGGGCTCAAGTCTGATGAGGGGCACCTTGAGTCAAGTGAAGGGTGCTTCACGTCCAAAAGGTTGAGAAGCACTGGCTCAGACTCCACCAATTGTCCCGGTGTTGGCAGTCCTAGGTCCTCAGACACCGTGATGGAAACTAGTGCAACAGCAGAGCTAGAGGAGCAAAATTCAAGCACCCACAGCCTGTACTCGGCCAAAGCAGGGCAGAATTTCTCTGCTAGATAACAGCCCAGCTCCAGAGCTGCTGCAATGCCTGCACCTCCACTGAGACCAATTTACATCAGGTAAGGATCCGTCCCAGCGGGGGTAATTCCTCCTTGCTCTCACGGGTGGGATGTCAGTAGAGTTGTCTTGGGGTCAAAATGGTGTAAGTTCACCTCTGAAATCAAGCCCAAGCGCTTCAAGAAAATAAAGCTACAGCTGCAGTTGAATTTCCCCTTTTGTTCTCAGAAGTTGTCCCTTAGCCTGGCTTTACCCCCTGCTCGGAGGCATTTGGGGATGGAGAGTTGATGAAGCTGAAGCTTAAGGGGTCAGTGGTTAATAACACAACCCCTCAATGATAACCCTGAGAGCTTAACTTGCAGCATAGTAAAATAAACATTGGACCCAGTTTTGTCAGCTCTCTCTCGAGAGACAGGACCTGACATGTTCTCCATAAACACTGATCCGGGAGTTTCACTTCCAGAAAATTAACTGTGTGTGAACACCCTGGCTAAAGCCTTCTGTTAACAAAAGAAGGAAATGAAAAGGCTGAAGTGTCCCTGGAGTATATTCACACCACTCCAGACACTGGTTATTTGGGCTGAGAATCACACTTGAAACCTTTTGCAGCAGAGGAAAGAGATGGATCTTAGAGTTGCAGGGAAATCTGGATCTAGCTCTTGGCAGCCTGGACTAGGAATTCAGTTCACACTGCCGGGCTGGCTCAGCACAGGGCCGGTGTCCTGCAGGGATGCCCAGGCTTTGGGGCAAACGGTGCCTTAGAAAAGAAGAAGGGGGAAGGTTTTTGTTCTTTAGAGTTGAAGTCTACCCATTTGCAGAGGGTTAATACCAGGCCAATGCAGTGCTTAAATGCAATTTTGAAAGCTCTAATGGGATTTAATAAAACCCTACATGCCATTAGAGGGGTATCACCCTTAGCTCCAGGACCTGTCCCAAATTCCCTAATCTAGTGTATTAATGGTAACGTAAAAGAAAAACTGTTTGCATACCCTGCCTGTAATTTCAAGGAGATGCATCAATCTTTGCTTCACTTCTTAAAGAAAATCATATATTGTGCCAGGCACCTGCTGCAGCTCACTCTGGATGTAGGGGGCATTTTGGAAGCATGTTTCATTAAGCACTTGAGGATCTTCTGTGATGGTAGGTACATAGGTGCTGATGACTCTTCTGCAGACCCAGGGCTAGGTTTAATAGCTTTCAGTTTCTATAGGGGTTTTCCTTGGATAGAGATCTCTCTTCTTTGCGTGCATAGCTGTTGGCTGACATTGGCCACATCATTAAGGAGCTTTTTCTCCATCTTTAGCTACTTCTGCTTTGTGTGAAATGACTTGAGGTCTGGTGCATGATCACTGTTGTTGTTTTATTTACAAATAAAAGACATCTAAATAATACAGAACGTTCATGAATGTATTAGACCCTTATTAAATGCTCCTTATTCCTTTTGAGATGGCACCCCAGCTGGGCCAGATGTTGGTATGGGAAATGTATGTCTGGGTCAAAGGCAGAGAGGCAAGTAACAGGCATCCCAAAGGAGCTGGTGTTGAGGTGATAGGGGTGCCATAGGTCGTTTTACTGAAGTCTACGATTACACCGATTTACCCCAGCAGAGGACTGGGCCCCTGAGATGGCAGTCTAGGGATATGGGAACACTTAGACTGATTTAAATGCAGTTTAAACCTGAAGTGGGTAGACATACGAGCCTGTTAAGATGGTTTAAAGCTACCTGGAATGGTTTAAAAGTGTACCCAGAACATTAAATGTTATTTTGAACTGGCTCCCCACAAACTGATTCAATGTCATAAGTGGACATTAAGCATGCCGTGACATAGGTCTAGTTGGTCCTTCAGACATTGCACTGCATTGCTCCTCCCCTACCCACCCCTTACTGCAGCAGCTGGCTGGTTTTGAATGCAGCTGGTTTTCTCTTGCCCCCCTTTTCTCCCTTGTGTTGGTAGTTGTTCTCATCCCTTGTTCTGCTTGCTCGGTAAAAGCTATCTAGCAGCCAGCTGTGTCCTTGCTCCTCTCTCTGCCTCTCTCATTATGCTTATCCCAGCCACTGGATCCAAGCACTCCCACCTCACTCCCTACTCCAGCCACCCCAAATCAGGTGAGCGCACTGCAGATTTTGGTTAACTGCAGGCTACTGAAGTTTACTGAATTCATGTTCAGGGAAGACGGGAAAGTAAAGAAGGCCAAAGCAGAGGTGTAAGCACTCTCCCTTCCATATCTACTGTGAGGAAAGCCAGTCTGGAGGGTCGCTCCTGCCCCTTGGTGTTGAAGCTGCATTTTACACCCAGTCCATGACGTTTGGAAACAGTTTGTTAAGTGTGGCGCACATGGGATAAGCATGCTAACACTGATTCAATTGAGGCAGTGTTAGCAACACTGCAGTATTTTCAGCAACTTCTCTTTGTACAGAGGAACCTCCAGAACTGATGTCTGGGTTGGGGGAGGCTTGTTGATGTGCATTTTGCACCCTCAATATATTAAGGGAGTGCTTTGAGCTATCAGTGCCCGCCTTCACTCACCTGAAACTCATTGTAGGAATAAATACCTCCACCCCTGCTCTCCCTGATATAAGCAAGCAGTGAGCCATCTGGAAAAGGTAAAGAGCCCCCTTGCACTCCTGGGTGGAAGGTAAAGGGGTTAGATCAGGGATCATCTCGCCTTAACTGGGACACTCAGATCAGCAGCTCCCTTGGCATGAGTCCCCAGCGGCGAATCCTGCACTTCCAGCGTGTTTACTTGTAGCAGGCATCAACATCACATGAGATGGCAGCTGGCTTGTTTATCTGTCCTTTGCTCACCATGACTAAGGATCACATCTGACTATGGGTTGGATTGGGGGATTTCCTCTCCCATTTGGGAAGCTGCCAAAGGCATTCTTTCTTCCTTACACTGAGCAGTTTCAAGATCTGATCTGTCTTGTTGTTTGGCTTGTTTTTAATTTTTCTTCCAATAAGTGACAAGGAAAGAGTCCTTCAGAGGTGAGTGAACTCCCACTGGTTCAACTGCCAGGACCGAGGCAGCATCCTGGTCGATGTGGATGACGTGCATTGATGCTGCCCTTTCCAGAGACGAATGCTTGTTCTGTTGGCTCCTGCAGTGCATATCCATTCATTGCTCTTTTATGGCCTGCGTGCCAAGGTTAATATTACTTGGTTTGCTTCCCATCATATATCAGATAAGTGAGCATTTATAGGAAGTGTCAGCTCAGGTTTGTGTGCAGGCCATTCAACCTGGTTCTCAGCAAAGTCAGTGAACAGGCCGGGAGTGGAGAGACCATAAACGGGCAGCTTGCTTGGAAGGCAAGCTTATTCCCCTTTATGAAACGAAAACTAATTGCTAGTTGCTGTTGAGGTGGGTGATGCAGAAGTGTATGAAAGGCAGTGATTGCAACCGTATTTTGTGTCTGGAATGGGTACTTTAGACTGGAATTGGTTTTTCAGGAGGTTATTCTGGGTGGGATTTAAAAGGAAAAAAAAAAACCCCAATAACTAAGCCCCTTTAAATATTTTGATCAAACCTTGAAATATCACAAGTCAAATTTCTGTGCTGGTGTGCCAACAGCTGCAGGAGGGGTGCCTAATGCATCTGTTCTGCTCTCTGGGCCTGGCTTTCTGGCTCTATTTTTACATCTGCCATAATGGACTGTGTCTAGAAGCTCTTGGCACAGGCCTCTTCACTACAGGGGCATGTTTGGATTGAGAACTCAGCACACAGAACTCAGCATTAAGCAATGGGAGCTTAATGCACCAAGTACACCCCTGAAAAATGGGAGCTTAATGCATCTCACCTCAACTGAAACTCTGCTCTGGTGCTGCTTTGAGTTGAATTTATTTTAGCTTGTGATATTTGCTAAAAAAAAAAAGGTCCAAGTTTTCTGTGGAAACCCCCTATTTTCTGTTCAGCTGCACTCTACACACCATTTCCCAATCCTCTGAGCTAGTCAGCCCCCACTACAACATGCCCTTGTGCTGCCCGGCATTTATAGGACCTGGTCCTGCTGTTCCTTAGTGATGTAGAGCACACGCTGGATGGCAGGGTTATCTGTAAAGTTCTTCTCGGCACTGGAGGGTGACATACAGACAATGCTGGACAGTTTCCAATCAATATTAGATACTGTTTCATCAATATGTGCTAAAAATACATAAAGGGGAACGGATTGTACTTTCCCTAGAGGAGCAGCCAGGGGACAGAAAAGCATAATCCGGGAGGTTAACAGTAACAGAGCTAAGGAAACTAGTCCCACTTTGCTGGACTCTCTGCTGAAAGCTGGATTCAGGAGAAGACCCAGAGAAACAGCCTTAGACAAACTAACTTGGGTAATGGAAGAAGTATAGCTGCCTCAGCATGACATACTACCATACAGCCAGCTTCTCAGCAGGGCTAGCTGAGCTAATACAGCTATAGTGCTTCTGGCACCCAGGCTAGCTTGGGGATCCCTGCATTATGCTAGGATCATAGGAAAGGAGGGCTGGAAGGGATCTCATAAAGTCATTTAATCCAGTCCCTTGCTCAAGGCAGGAGCATCCCTGACCAAACCATCTTGGCCAGGTGTTTGTCTAACCTGCGCTTGAAAATTTCCAGCCATGGAGATTCCACAGCTTGCTAGGTAGCCCACTGCAATGCTTAGCTGGCCTCATAGTCAAAACCTTCTTCTCAGTCATTGATCTAAATGTCCTCTGGTGCACTCTAAGGCCATTGATCCTAGTCCTGTTTCCTACAGCCACAGAAAAAAATCTATCTCCATCCTCTTTATAACTGCCCTTCAGGTGTTTGAAGACTGTCATGCCATATAGACATACCTTAACAGCTAAATCCTATTTCACCATCACATTCCCAAATGGTACTTGCATAGTCACATAACAGCAATTTTTGGCACGTATGCATAGTTTGGAAATAAAAGGTGGGGTGGGGGGTAGTGGGGGGGAAGCCCCTTCCTGGGCCAGTGCTGTAACCATTAGGCCATTGGGTTAAAGGGTGGGAAGGCCCCTTTCTTCCTTTAGCAACAAACACCTGGTACTTGTGGTTTTCCTGTACGTGGCTTCATATGCCTTCGGGGATTGGACTAGATGACCTCTGGAGGTCCCTTCCAGCCCTACTTCTTTATGACTTTATACAAGTTTCCACACAATTCTGTTTTTGATCGGCTCCTGATGCTTTTGGGGAGGGGGGACAGTGTGCGTTTCTTTGCAGATAGCACAGACAGCGGGAGCAGAGGAGAGCTGCTGTCCCCCATGCAGGCTCTAGCAGAGAGCAGGACTTTCTGGAGCAGCAGCACCAGCCATGGGTATTGTGCTGCCAGTGTGAAGGAGAGCTGATGTCTTGTTAATCCTGTGTGCTCCGGCTGAACTTCACAGGAGGCCCAAGGTTTAAGCTGGTGAGTTGTACTTGAGAGTGTCTTTGATTCAATTGATGTCTTAGTTCATTGGTCCCTGCCTTCGACAATTCGATTACTGATACCCTGTTCTGCTGTTAACCTCATTCATATGTTGCCTCTTCTGTAAATAATAAGTCATGTAAATATTTGGACTGTATGCCCTCCAGTGTGTGGGGGAACCAGGAGAAAGCACCCCACGGAGAGGTGGCCCCAGCCTTAGGGGCCGGGAGGTTGACCGAGCTATTTGACACCCCAGGACCCTGAATCTGGATGTGGCTGCTGGTAGCACTGTGGCTAGGGTCACACTATTGATCTCCTTCATGAACTGTTTGAGGATGAAAAATGCTGTATGAGAGGCCTTTTGTTTGATCAGAACTGGACCTTGCCAGCAACTGATATAAAAGGAGCCACTTGGAGCACACAACTGGAAGTTTTGTTGGTGCTACAAAATGGAAGAGTTAGGTTACGTATGCTGGAGTGGCACATACAATACCTGTCCTCTATTTAAGTACAGACAGCTGTCTCCTGTAACATTGCCAAACACCTCCGGATGACTGCTCAATACCCTTTCTTCTCACCCCATCACCTTAGTTACACTGCTGAGGTCCAGAGCCAGCTCTGGGATCTACTGGGATGTCTTTAGCTTTCTCCTGGGAATGTGTCACAATGCCCAGTTCCATAATAACGGGTGCAGAGATACAATCAGAATCTAATATTTCAAATGAAGGCCCCTGGCTGATCCCTTAATAAGCCTGTGATTCAATATGTGGTATTAAATGATGGTGATTATTAAAATATATTTTTTCAAAGATGTAATGACTATATAGACACTGATATATTATCTTTATTAATCTTGTTTATTATAGCAAGGTCTTGTCTATTATACCTTTTTACTTGATTGTTTTTATAATGTGCTTGGAAATGCATTTCTCTGAAAGGTGTAATATAAAGCCTACCATTATTATGAATGCTCATTAAGTAGGCTTTTTTTGCATAATCAACTCATATTTAAATACTCTAAATAATAATATCATTAAGGACCCTTCCCTACATTCTTGATGTTCCATGACTAGGTTCTGGATAAAAATGGTGGAAATGTTTCTTGCTTTTTGCTATTCTCTTTTCCCAGTTTAGCTGGGGCAAGAATTGATCTGTTTGCTTTGCTCAGCTGTGTGTGAAGTCCCCCCTATTGGAGGGGCTGGCTTCTTATCTGCATCTCTACCATACTGGGTCACTTTGAGCACATGTGCTCACGTCTTAACAAACGTCTTAGCTAATTATCCACCTGCTCTTGTTTCTCTGTGTAATACCAGGAAGGGGGCGGGGGCGGTGATTCATGAGCATTTAGTTTTAGGATATAATTGAGTAACAGAAGCAAGTCCTAAGGGGGCATATCTACACACATGCTTTAATAGTCTATTCGACTGTGCGTTAAAGTGTCACATCAAAAACTGCGAATACATTAATATTAGCAAAAAGTGTGTCAAAAAGCTGTGCTAATACACCAATGTGCAGTAAAATAAGCTGCTGCGCATTAAGCGTCACTAAAAACAGCATGTTTTCACTACTGCACATTAGGGCAGCCTAATGCGCATTTATTTAGTACCTCACATTAGAGGTACTAAATTTAATGTGCAGTAGCAAAAGTGCCTTAATGAACATGTAGGCGCGCCCAGTGAGACATAAATGACTCTTAGAAGACAAGAACATAGGAGGCACTGTAATAGTTCATCAGACCAGGGAACCATCTAATCCAATGTCCTTTCTCTAACTGCGGTTGATACCAGCCCCATCAGAGGAAGATGAAAATCCACATATTTTTCACATATGAGCTATTCTGTCCTAGAAATGGTTAAATCCTGTTTTCACTGCACAAGGCTAAATGGCATGTATGCAGCCATGTCACTTTGTTCTGGGCCATTTAGGCAGATAAAATGAAATAGGATTTAGCCTTGAATGTTTGGCTTGCACCCTGTAGCCGGATGGTTCATATTGTTCATAATGTTTTATCCAGTCCAATGTAAGTGCTGATGTTTTCATTGCTCACATGAATCCTTTTTAGCATTCTGCTGAGCACTTGCGGCTGGGACTGCCTCCAACCAGAGGAAACTGTTTAGGGAGTGAAAGTAACTGCAGGATCTCTGCTGCCCCCCAAAGCCTGGATCCTAATTCCCTGAATGCAAAGAGCAACTCATTTGCATTCCTTGGCAAATAGCCTGGTTATGGGAATTAGAGAGGAGTTTCCCACATCTGCCAACGGGTGCCTCAATGAGATCTGGGTAGAAAAATAAGAGCAGAAAATACACAGGTGTGAAAAGCAGGTATGACTAAGCATAGTTGAACCCTGAGGCTGCCGTGAACAACGCATCAGAGTTCCCTGCACCCGGGTCTGGGTTTTTCCTGGTGGCAGCTCTAGCAGATTAGATTGCAGCATTGTGACCAAATTTAAATTTTGGTACAACTACCTCGAAACCAGGAAACCAGGTGATGGTGTTAATACTGCTTAAGAATGAATGCATTTACAAATATCCTGAGAACCTGTTACCTCCAAATTGAGCTCCTGCTAAAAAATGTAGCCTGTTATTTAAGTGCCTGATACAATGCCCACTATAACCAGTGGAAACCCATCCAAACAACACATGCTGGAATGTGCTAATTGTTGCCATTACCAGTATCTTTTGAACCATGGGTCACAGGTGCTTTTTGAGTCAGGGGCCCTCCTGTGGCCGATGGCACTTGCCAAAAAGCAGCTGTGCTGCTTATGGGAGTCCCACGGCCACTTTTGCTGGTGGCCCCACTCCCCAACCAGTGCTTGCAGGGTGGGCACCGGCACTCCCGCCTGCTTGTCGCCTAAACAGGGAGTGAGGCCTGATAGGGGGTGTACCAGTGCTCTCAGCGGCTACACATTGCCAGTGCTTTGCACCCAGAAGATCACAGAATCACAGACCCTGGTGAAATGTTGGGTATTCTAACCACTAACTACTTTCTTTCAGTCTAAATGGAAGGATGTATTCAAGTTTCCCATTATGCAGTGAGAGCTGGAAACAGTAGGAAACCATGCAGCATGAGCTGCACCAGCCCAGCAGTGCCGGGCAGGGGAGGCCACATTGGAGGCAGGTCTGTGCTGACCCTGGCTCCTGCCTGTCGTTCCTGGGATTTTGCCATTCCTCCAGCACAAAAAGGGGCTGAGGTCAAGCTGGGCTCTGTGTTCCCAACCCCGGTCACTGCCCGCATGTGCCCTGACCCCACAGGGCAGTGGGGTGATCAGAGAGGGGCTGAGGATCAGGCCCCAGGGACTCCTGTTTGACCAGGGCTGTCCCTGTGCCTGGTCCCACGGGGAACAACGGAGAACGCGGCCAAAGAGTTCAGGGTCCAAAGTCGTCTTGGGCTGGGAAGACCCCTGGGCCACGCCAGAGCAAAGGCGCCCACAGCCCCAGCACTCAGCACCTTGCCCGTGGGGTGGGGAGACCCCTGGTTGCCGTGGCCACATGATGCTCCTGCCCAGTGACATCACAATCCCCAGCTTCCCTGTCGCTTACCGGCTCCTGCCAGTGCTCTCGTGACCCCCCCAGAGCCGGCTGCCCCTCGCCCTCGCTCCTCGTCCTCGTCTTTCCTGAGCCCCGGTTTTAGCTCTTAGCTGTTCGCTAGTTCACTACATCGTAAGTGTGTTAGTTTAGACTGTTAGTTTAGTTCATTAGTTTGTTAGTTTAGTTAGTTTAGTATATTAGTTTAGTTCGATAGTTTAATTCATAAGTTTAGTTTGCTAGTTAGTTACCTAATTAATTAGTTAGTTTCTTAGTTTGTTGATTAGTTAGTTTCTTAGGTAGTGTATCAATTAGTTAGTTCGTTAGTAGTTTAGGTAGCAGTAGGGTAGGTAGGGAGGGAGGAGTTGGAGCCACGGGAGTGTGCGCTGGCTGGAGCCGTGAGCGCCCTTTCTCGCTCAGCCGTGGGGGCAGCGCTGGGGACACAGCACGGGCCCGTGGCGGGGACTTTGGGGAGATGTGGCAGGTTGCCGGCAGGGCTCAGGTCGTGCCAGGGCCCAGCCCTCGGCCCCGTGCCTCGCCCCTGCTCTCGGCCGTGCGTCTCCTCTTTCCCGCCCTCAGCTCAGGGCTGTGTTTCTTTGCAGATGCTGCGGCGGGAGAAGCTGCCCCCCGTGCGCCTGCGCCCCAGCACCCTGGGTGAGACTGGGCACGTGCCCCCGTGGGAGCAATGGGGGCTGGGCAGCAGGGGAGGCTTCAGGGCTGTGTGGCCTCCCTTCCCAGCTGGCAGGCCAAGCCCACACTGTCCCAGGTCCAATGTGCACAGCCCCAGCTCCGTGCCCCTCCAGCTGTCACCCCCTGCTCTTCAGCAGCAAGCTCCCAGGGAAGGAGAACAGGACTGGCCCCCATGGGCTCCACACGCTGGGCCAGGTCCTTGCCCTGCAGCCCCTGCCCTGTCCCTGCCCTGGGAGTCTCCCTGGCAATGGCCCTGCTGCCGTCTGCTCCCCTGCACAGTGGGGCGCACACGGGCTTTGGGACCCCCATCCTCACATGGGTGCTCAGTCCCCGCAGCCTGATGCACAGCCCTCTTCCCCCGCAGCACCAGATGCCACGCTGGAGGCGGACAGGTGGGCAAGGGGCAAACTGCCTCCAATTAAAGCTTCCCCGTGCGTGCCCTCCTTGGGGGAAGGTGCAGAGAGGAGGGACCCTGCACCTGGTGAGTCTGGGGCAGCCTGAGCTGGAGGGGCTTGTGTGATTGCATGGGGAGGGGGCATGGTCTCTGCATGAGGGCACCCCCTCTCCCTCCTTAGCCTTCATTCCCAGGGGGCTGCGCTGGCCCAGCTACTCCCAACCCCCCTGCACTTTTCACCCCCGCTCCAGACATCTGTTGGGGGCCCGGAGACCCCTCCCCAGCGTTACTGCCCCTCATCCGTTTGTCCCCTGGGACCTACGCCTGCCAGGGGCATTTGCATCGCAGGTGACCAGCCACATCCCTGGGGTCTTTCCCAGACCTGCTCCCTGGAGGGACTGCCACCCGACTGCCGTGGAGGAGGGCCCTGCCCTCTTGGCATGCAGGACTGCTGGCAGCTGCCCCCACGTGTGTGTCTTGGAGGGGCTGGTCACCCTATGCCCTGGCAGCAGCGTGGGCCCAGCTGACGCGTGGCCCCTTGTCTCCCCTCAGGACCACGACCAGGACCAGGCGCAGGCGCAGTGGTGGGGGCAGATGGAGGGGCGGGAGAGGCTGTCCCAGCTGTGCCAGGCAGTGCTGCCAGGGGCCAGAGGTGGCCGCACCCCTCCACTGCCGTGAGTCTTTCCCCTGCCCAGGGGCTGCGGGGTGGGGGGGCAGATCTGGGGGGCAGGGGTCTCTCACCAGATGTCCTGTGCCCCTCCCAGCCCCATGCTGCACACGAGACCCCAGGGGAGAGTCTCCCTGTCCTCCCTGTCCCCCGATCACAGTCACAGTCCTTCCCAAATCTGTGTGTCAGGGGACCTGGGATCTTCAGCTGAGAGGTGGGGACTCCCCTGAGACAGGTGGTAACACCCAGCCCCAGGGATCCCCGGGGCACAGGTCTAGGAGCCCTGCCTGGCCCCAGGGCTCTGGGGGCCGCCAACCCTGCACCCGGGGGAGATGGGGAATTCGCTGCTCAAGGGAGTCCATCACCCCAGCTGCTCTTTCCTTCCCCAGCAGGACAAACCCCTCACCAGGCACCGCCGGCAGCAGGTGAGAGGGACCGAGCCAAGCTGGGGGCTGTGAGGAGCCTAAGTGGGCTGGGTGACACCTGCATGGAGGGGTGGACCAAAGGGACAAGCCTGGGGCTGGGCTGGGGGATGGAGGGTGAATGCAGGGGCAGAGGGACAGATTGGGACAAGAGCTGGCTGCGTGCACAGACATACAGGTCGTGGTGTGAGACCTCTCTAACCCACACCGTTTCGATTGCTGCAGCTGGAGCTGACGGCGCTCAGGGCCCAGCTGGCCCAACAGGAGCGGGACACGGCGGTCCTCCTGTCCCGGTAGGTGTGGGGCTGGGCAGGGAGCTGACTGTTCCCGGTGTGCGGTACAGGGGTCGGGGCACAAGCCCAGGGCCCATCCCTGCTCCTCTCTGTGTGTCTGTCCTTGGGGAAGGGTGGTTTCTGGGATGGCGCCGTCAGTCTGTCCAAGCCTGCAAATGTGTTTTGTCTCCACAGTGCTCAGCAAAGGGAGGAGCTGCTCCTGGTGAGTTTGCAAGGGGCAGAGGCCGGCAGGACCGTGGGGCAGGGGAGGGAAGAGGCTGAGACCAAGCTTGGCCGGGCAGGGTAAAATCCCAGGGGATGTGAAAGCGGGGAACAGAGTCCTGACACACTGCGTGGGGGAAGAGGTGGGGGATGATGTGTGCCCAGAGAGGTACTGCTGTTGGGTGCCGAGGCCAGATACGCTTGGTGCAGCCGTGGGCATGGTGTGACGGGCTGGGGTGATTCTCGTGCAGGCCCAAGTGGAGGACCTGAAGCACTATAACACGTGCCTGCTGCTGGCCCTCAGGGCCCAGGGGGAGCAGGGCCTGGCTGGGAAGGACAGCCCCACGGAGGTGAGCCGCTTTGCATGCTCCTGCCCCAGGGAGAAGGGGGGCGCGTGTGTGCACAGGGCAAGGCTGTCCCTTGCTGTGCCAGGCCCTGCAGTAGAGGGGACAGGGGGTGCCCAGGCTCTGTGGGTGGAGGGCTTGTGTGTGCAGTGATGGGCACAACGTGAGCTTTGTGGATGTCACAGTGTGGGACCGGTGGGGTGACGTGTATGCTGCACTGACCTCCCCTGCTTTGGGGATTGCTGCCCCCCAGCTTCCCCCCAGAGTCCGCCAGGTGCCAGCCCTGGGCCAGGGGGTTGGTTTTCTGCTCACTGCCATTTTGCTTTTTCATGTCCAACAGCCTCCCATGGATGTGGCAGAGGGGTGCTGGCTGCCCTGGAGGGGGTAAGTGTGGGGCAGGGAGGGGAGGGTTAGCCTGCTTAGCTTGTGGGCTCTGGCGCAGGCTATGGGATGTTGCACATGGTGCTTTGTGCAGGTAGGGGAGTTGCCCCTTGTGTGGTGCTGGTGGGGATGAATTCAGTCCAGGGCCCATTTCTGACCAGTTTCTTTTTGTGCAATCAGGAGCATTAGCCCCCGCCAGGTGGAGGAGCAAGGGACCCAGACAAACCTGCCCATTACCAGGGAGGCCAGCACCCAGAGAGAGGGCCCTGGGCAGGAGCATGCCAGCACCCAGACCAGGGCCCTCTGTCTGGAGGATGCGGGCTGTCAGATTGACCCCCCGGCGACGATAGACACCGGCACACAGACCAAGGCTTGCTGGTGTCAGAGAGCGGCTGGACACAAGGAGAGGTACGGTGCTTTTCATACTGTTAGCTTGTGAGCCCAGGATACGAGGTGGATGGGAACCAACTGGGTGATGATCTGGGCCCCTTCCGCCTCCAGGAAGGTCAGGATGATCCATGATGCCTATTTCACAGGGTGCCAGTCCCTCACCTCTGGGCCTCTGGGTCCGCTCGGGCAGCATTGGGACCACAACTTGGGAGGGGATTGCCCCCAGACTGTATGGAGTCCCAGGAGGCTGTGGGGAGGGGTAGATGGTGGGCTTGTGCAACAGGAGGGGATGGCCTGGGAGAGCTTGCCAGTCCTGTGGGAATAAGATGGGGACAGGGAGGGGACGAGGAGGTGGTCCCACAGGGGCCTGTGGGGGACTGGGGGTGTCGCGCGCATTGTCCGAGCTGCAGAGTAGGCTGGAGGCGCTGGGAGCAGCGGTGTTTGCAGGTAGGGGAGTACTTCCTTGCTAGGGGCTGTCGGGCTTGAATTCAGTGCATGATCCACCTCTGACCAGCTGCTACTTGTGTAATCAGGAGCAAATCCCCCTCTGAGGGGATCACGGAGTGGACCCAGACCACCATGCCCCTCTCCAAGGAGGCCAGCACCCAGGCAGAGGGTCCTGGGCACCTAGACATCTGCACCCAGACAAGGGCCCTCTGCCTGGCTAACACTGGGTGCCAGACAAACCCCCTTCTGGAGGTAGAGGCCAGGACCAAGATGGAGCATGGTCTTAAAAAGAGAGGACAGGGGGAATGGTATGATGCTTTTCCTAGTTTATTAAGTTGTTTTGTTCTGGTTTTTAAAGAAAGGTTTTGTGTTCCCAGACAAATGTAGGCCATGAGTGAGTCCAGAAGCATTAGTGGCCCTAGACCCGGGAAGCATGATGCTTTTCCTAGTGTTAGGCTGTGAGCGTGGGGTCAGTGAGGGGAGCTGGGGGGGGGCTGGAGCCAGGACTCTGTCCCTGGTCCTGGGAAGGGTCTCGCAGGTTGGGAGAAGGACGGGTCGAGGGCCAGCACCCCTGGGTCCCTCCCAGCTCTGGAGGCCTTGGGAGGGAAGAGGGGAGCGAAGGGGAAATGACTAGTGTGTCTTCAGGAAGTGCCTTGCCCACAACTCCCTCCAGCGCCCTGGGTGTGTAGGTGGAGCTAGGGCTGGGGCAGGGGCAGTGCAGGCCTGGGCGCTGTGTGCCGGGAGCCGTCCCTGTTGTGTATATCAAGACAGCATCCAGGAGCCAGGTCTAGGTGGGGTCAGCACAGAGGGAGGAAGGGAGATGGGTGTGGGAGGGTGCCCAGGGCCAGTCCTTGGTACGGAGGCAGGGATGGAGAGAAGGGAGGCCGGGGCTTGGGCTGGTGGAAGTGGCAGGGGCCTGGGCGTTTGGGGTGTGTGCAACGTGACCCATGTCTCTGCCTCCCACCTCCAGTGCTGACACTGCGGCAGAGGGGAGGAGGAGAAGGGGGCGAACAGCATGGAGGTGAGTGCCCCAGGCCTGAGGGGCCATCCCCCCAGCCCACGTGATGATCGGGTGCCTCCTGCCTCCAGGCCGGTCAGGATAACCTGTCCTGCCTCTCTTCCAGGGCCCTAGTGCCCTGTATGGACCGGCTATCTCCTGGGGTGGACCTCATTGTCCACCTTTGATCCTGAGGACCCCGCTGCCAGGGGTTCACCCCAGGGCTTGGAGCTCTGAGCTTTTGGCCCAGGTGTGAGGCCGGTTGGGGACAGAAAGCTCCACTCAGCCACGTGCGAGAGCCATGTCCCGGTTGCTGCTGGGGAGACTCTCCTTTACCCCGTGGTTGCTCCCTAGGGGTGAGCGGAGGGCCGAGGTCCACCCGGTTCCACTCGCACTAGTTTCTTCTCGCCTAACCTGGACCCTCCCCCTGAGCATGCTCTGACTCTGCCCCTTCGCCCACAGGTTCAACCTCGCCTGGGTATTGCCCTGCTGCTTCGCCCTCAGGCGGTGAAGGCTGCGACTCCTCCCCTCCCCATCCACCCCTGTCCTCCTCTCCCTCCATCCTCCCCTCCCTAAGCCGGGATGGGTCCACAGGATGACAGCATTGGTGCTTCTGGCTCTCTGAGCATGTAAGTGGTTTCTCATTCCTTCTAGGTTTTTGCTGCCTCTTCTTTTGTCTCTTCCTTTGAGGATCAGCACCAGGGGCTCCTGTTTAACCTTCAATAGGAGTCAGGAGCAGAGAAATATATATTTGTGAATTTTTTTAGGTGTGCCATGAGCCAGATAAAATGGCTTGGTGGGCTGGATTCGGCCCGCAGGCCGTATTTTGCCCACCCCTGCACCAGACCATGAATTGCTTAGGAGGGTGAACCAAAGCTGAGGCCTGCTCCTGTCTAGTTCTGTCAGCAAAGGTTTGAGGTCCTGCATACTCAAAGCTCCTCTGAGCTTGCAGAAACTACCACTCTGCTGGGAGATACTCCATCTCTGCTGAGTGGAGCAAGATCTCTACTGGTGCTACCTCTGCTCTTTGTGCTTGCTGCCATGATCCCTTAAGCAATGGGCGCCTCCCTAGGGTGCATGTCATACTCTGGTGGCACTGTTAATGAGTGGAGCTGCCCGAAGATGTGGGTAGTGCTTGTATGGCACTGAAGTTGGTCGCTGGAGGCAGGGGCGTGTACACTAGATGCAAGCTTTATTGGGCTGTAATTGGGACTGTTTACACCACATAGTGCCTAGGGGTTTTTTTTGTTTGCAGCAGCATGAATGAGGAAAAAGCCAAAAGACAGGTGAGAGGAAGGGGTTGAGGGCTAACCTGGCCCTGGGAAGAAACCGGGAAACAGTGCAGCTGAAAGTCACAGTGCTTCTTGGAAAGGGAGGCTTGGATTTCTGAGAAGGGAACTTCCTACTGTGTTCAGTCCAACAGGGCTCTGTGTCATCCTAGATAGAAAAGTTGTGGGTTGTATCTAGGGTGACCACCCTACTTGGGTGGGATAGTCCTAGAATGGGAACCTCAAGTCCCAGTCTTAGGCTGCATGACTCCGGGACAGCATTTATCCCAGATTCGAGCATTGTGGGATCCATAGGAAATGGGCAGGTTTCCCCTTGCAGGCTGGCGGCATTCCAGCCTGCAAGGGGTGTTGGGAGCAGGACTCAGGGTGCCATATGCCTGCACACATGCATGTGGTCAGGATCACAGCCAGGTGGCCTGGGGAGCAGCTTACTGCAGATAAGTCTATGGTAGGGAGGGAATATGTGGGGGTGGGTTTGTGGACAGATTAAGGCCCCATGATGAGGGAGCGAGTGGGGCAGGGGATGGGGGCACGGCGTAGCTAGGGTGGTGCATGGGGCCAGGGCGTGGAGCGGCATGGAGCCATGGACAGCTTGTCCAGGGGGTGAAGGGCATGCGGGGGTGATGGGGAGAGGGGTGGGAGCAGGTGAAGCAGTGTCCTGCCTTTCCCTTTTGAAAAGATGGTCACCCTAAAAGGTATCATCTATTTCTCTTCATGGAAATAACCTATCAAGGCCCATATGTAGACAAAGAAACCTGAACAAACAAAGGTCACATGGTGTTAGGTTATCTGGGTTTCAAAGTCCAGCAACTACTCTTGATTGCTGTTTACGAGACTTTCCATGCTCCTGTGGCTGTTAAAAACAAGGAAGCTTTCTCATGTTGAAACTCACGAACGTCTGCAGGCCAAATATGGCTTTTTCCACCAATGACGTGCACCTGCACAGAGGAGGAGCTAGCTGAGATAGCGGCTGGGGGTGCTATTGACTTCTCTGCTGCGTGACTGGCTGCTAAAAATAGACCTATCTCACCTGGCTCTCGTATAAAAGTGAACTTCCCTGATTCCTCGGACTCCTAAAATCATTAGCGCTTTGTGGCTACGACATTCGTCTGAACTAGATCCAGAAAACCAGAATTACTAGTGGAAAGGTAACTAAAATATATTATAGTAAGTGAGTATTTGTCCTCAGTGGGCCAGAATCAATAGAAGCTAAATGAATATGCCTTGGGGTTGAATATGTGGTTAGAATAAACGCTCGTAGGATTGCGCGATGATTTCAGAGTTGTCCATGAAGGGTATAACTTGCATAGCTGATATGGAGACATTTTTGCAGGCTTGGGGTGGGCTGGCCCTGATGTCGCTTAGGCTGGTCTAGCACCACTGGTATGAGTAGGAATCATTCCAGGTTTGCACCTGTGAGGGCTGACTCATGTCTTTATTTCAGCAGCAGGTTATCTGTAAGATAGCTGCAGTGGCTGTGATTTGAGTTTGTGTGTGGCCACACCTTTCATTTCTGCCGGAGGAAGCATTCTTCATTAATCCTCCTCGGGGTGGAATTGATTTCATAGGCAGCGAGAGCAAGCACAAAACCTGTGTAATAGTTAAGACCTGCTTGTCGCTTCAAAATAGGGTTTATGTGGGATTTGAATGGCACTGGGGCTTTGCAATGGATCTCTGTGTAGGGCTGAACTTCACCTTCTGGTGGTGTTAATGAGGAATGACTGCATTTAAGTCAATGCAGTTGGATAGCTGTACAAAAGGGGCATGCCTGTGCTGTCAAAGGACCAGGCTCGGGGGTGCTATCGTGAAACATGGTGCATCCAATCTGTGCGTGCTGCACTGTGCCATGTGTGTCGTGATATAGTCAGTGATAAGCCAGGTGTCTCATGGGTGCTTAATGCAGTCGTTCTCAACCATTTAGACTGAAGGAATACCTTGTTAGACTCCAGACAAAACTCTTGTGCTAGAGGCGATCCAGGCATCTGTAGGGAAATGCCAGCTCTTCATTTTCACTCATTTCTTGGCTACTAAAAAATAATACAGCAATTCTTTTGTTGCAAAGGACTAGGAAAGACCATAACAGGCCAGACTGGTTTAAACCCTAGGAATTCTTGTTTGAAAAATCTGGGAAAAAATGGGCCCCTGGTTCATCCCAAGTCTGATTGTTTTGGGTTTTGGCCAGCATCAAAATCCAGCCAAAGTAGCAATTTGTTCAAATTAGCTGTGTTCATCCTGAGAAAAAGGGTTATCTTGGATACTTCACAGGTAGTTAAAGTGGGACAATGGGCTCGTTTGTAGGGTCCCAGGATAAAAGGCTTTGATAAAATCCAACCACTGTTTTTACCTTCTGGGTTTATCTTGTTTGCACAACTAAGGGTGCTAACATCCATCTGATGGTACCCTTGAAAGCATCTCAAGGCACCCTGGTTGAAAATCACTGGCTTAATGGCAGATAAACAAAACTCTTAGGTCAGAGGTGATATCTTGTATTAGACCAACTAAACAGCAGCAAAAAATATTCTTTCTTTGCAAGCTTTTGGGTACAAACACCCTTCTTCAGGCTGAGGAGAACTCAAAGATTGCAAAAGTTTTCCTAGGTAGAAAAGAAACTTCATTTTGGACAGGGAAGGTAGAGGGTAGATGTTTATTCCTCTGGGTACCTCAGAGTCCTTTTGTGACAGGGTTGCTCTGTGATGTGCAGATTAGGCAGGCTTCTCCCTTGGCTTAATGGCCACACACTCAATGTTGCATTGAGGCACCTCTATTACATGGAGCAGGTGTATGCATTCTTCCTATGCCTGAAGAAGGGTGATTGTGCCCAGAAGCTTGCAAACAGCTTTTTTCCAACTACTCAGTTGGTCTAATAAAAGAGATCACATCTACCCAAAGAACCTTGCCTGCCTGTGTCCTTAGACCAACATGGCTACAACCAAGAACCCAGCAGCATGGAGCAGGTGTGACATGTTTCACTGCAGGGTCTTTAAAAGTACAGATGTGCCCTGGGCAGCAAGAGAAAAAAACCACCAGGCTGTGTGTTTTTTGAGTCATAGCATTTCATGGTCAGTTCTTCTCGTGAACATACAAAAAAAGGGCAGTAGCAACATGGAGTGGATCGGCTGGTTGAATAACTATCCTGATCCCCATCCTAAAAACAAGCGCTAAAAAGTATGAGAGGGCAGACACAGGGACTGTGTGATTCACCGTGTCCTCAGCCCTCAGGAGGAGGGAGGAACTCATTCACAATGGCCCACTCTGTCCTTTCTCCTTTGGCTAAACCTACCAGTGAAGGTGGTTGTGAGTTTTGTTATGCTGCTGACACCTCTCTGCCAGGAAGCAGGGAAAGAGATGGTTCATTTAAGTGAACAGGGAAAATCTTTTGATCAAGTAACATCGCTGGCAGAAATTGAAAGCATTTGGCTTGTCTGGTAAATGGTTGGTACAGTGTCTGGTTTGCAAGGGCCCTCACTTCTTTCCAGGAGAGAGATCCAAGGAGCCACTGGGGCTGGAAAGCCACTTAGTTCACCCTTGGGACAGAATGACTCCCTGTAGGTTGATTTTACTTTAACTTTGGTGGTGTACGACTGATTAGACCTTAAAGTAACATAATTTGGATTATATGCTTGCAAATCTACTATGACCTGAATAGCATTTTGGCCTGTGATTCTTCCCATGTGCCTCCTGGTACCTGCTTTTGGGATGGAAATGGGCTACAGCTGAAAAACTCAAAAGCTGCTTGCTAAGCCCTGTGCCCTGCTGCAGTCCCTTAGGTCACTTTTCCTTTCTGACTATGAATTATCTATATCCCAGCTTTTGCGTGAAAGCTTCCTAAAAACAAGCCCCATGCATGATGAGATAAGAGTCTGTCTGAGTAATAATACTGAAGATGGTTGATCATTTTCCAAGGGCAGAAATAGTCTCAGAGGTTCAGTGTCAGCTGGACTTTAGTGGAGCCCTGCTGATTTAGACAAGCTCAAAATCTGTTCCACGGAGCCTTTATCCATCTGTGTGGGTTGCTTAAAATATCTTTTTTTTCTGCTTTATGTAGTATCCAAGCCATGGAAGCCTGGAGGGGTCCACTGGAAATAGAGAGAAACCCCAGGAGGAAGATCTTGTCTCTGGACAGACAGGATGCAAAGAGAGTGTTGGAACTGTATGTCAAACACACCCTGAGCAACTGCGAGGACTCCTTTGCTGCTAAGGAAAGACTGCAGGAAGGCAGTGGAGGGCAAGTAAAGAAGACGGCTCGGCTCCAAAGGTCAGCGAGTGACTTCTGCAGGTATTCAAGCTTCAGAGGCATTCGGAGGAAAAGCCAGGCAGACAAAGCCAAGGCACAACAGTCAGAAGATGCTGGCAGCAAGAAGAAAAAGCAGGTAGCTTGTGGGAGCACTACAGACAATGAGCAGAAGCCAAAGGGGAAAAGCTCGAAGAATGTGCCTGAGGGGAAAAGTCAGTATTCGGGGATCAAGACTTTCATGAATTTCCTCTTCCGGAGAAACACAGATGAGCACAAAGAGAAATCATGTAGGAAGAAAAAGGATAAAGATGCTGACAAGCAGCAGGTGCCCATGGAAGCTGAAGAGGTTAAGAGATCCAGAACAGACTTGAATTCATCAACGCAGTCTCGTAAGGCCAATAAAAAGAGAACCAGCTTCAGGAAAGCTTTCGCCTTTAAGAAACTTGTCACCGAGGAGGAAAAGGGGGAAGGGTTGGAAGCAGGAGCTAAAGCAAAGAAATCCAACCTTCTTCCACTGGAGAACAGTCAGAAGCCAGGTGTGCCAGGTGAGCGCACATAACATTTGTGTGATGAGGTACTCGTGTTCCCTGGGGAGAAACGATGTGGCTAGAGGCAGAATTTACAATGGGGATATAGAGGCCTGAAGCCTTGTCCACACTAGAAAGGATTTGCTGGGAGAGCCGGTGTAGTGGTATAGCTTTTTTTGGAAACCCCCACATTAGAGCCATAATTTAGGGCTTTCAAGGGTCTGTGCCTACATTACAGAGCCTGTCCCAACATCCTATGCCAGCCTAGCTATATCAGCTGGTGAATGCCAGCCTAGTGAAAAGGGAGCCAGCAGGAAAGCATTTTGCTAGGTGTGTAGCTGCCCCACATTGCTGAAGGACATGAGCTAAATTGACAAAGGTATCCCATAGCCAGGGTATGGCTGACCTAGCTATGTTGGCTAGGAGGTGTGATTTTTTTCATGCTTCTAGCTGACTTAGCCACATCAGAAGTATTGGTGTAGTCTTTTTTTAACATACTATATACCAGTTTCCTGAATGGATTTTCTGTCTTTGCTAAAGGACTCGTTCCATAGGGTTATCTGCATCTACACAAAGGCTTTGTGCCAGCATAGAAGTGTCACAAAGACTCACACCCTGACCGACATTCATATTTAAGTAAAAGTTGGGATAAGATTTGACTTCACTCCCATTCACTTTCAAGGGTCTGTGCCTTGCCTTGTCTAGATGAAGTTACTTTTGTGGGAATAGTTTAACTGGTCTAGAACCAGAAATAAGCAATGCTGGTTTCAGGCTTTTTTCTAACCTGTATCATTGCAACATCCATTTCCTGGTATATCACTGAAAACCACACCCCCAGCCTACAGAGTTTTACCTGTAAAACTTTTACAATAGATTAGATATTAGTTTAACAGGCATGTAAGTTAACTGCTTTTCCCCTGGTTGTGACTTGGCTTACTTAAAGACTAGCAAGATGGTTTTGTGAAGGATTTGGTAAAGTTTCGGTACAATTTGGGAAGGCTCCATGGATGTATATCTGTCTAGGGCTGTTTCTTTATCAGTAACCGCAGTTTGAGAAGCACAATATAATGTTTGTTATTACCTCATACTAATTCAGGGTGGGTATAAGTATGGTGCAAACGCTGGCTGGAAATCTGGCATTAAGGAGTGTGACCTAGCTGAAGTTTCCTTTTTGAGAGGGATGACTTTTGATTTTATATCTCAACATCAACCCGATTAATTCCCACCCCTGTGGTTTTCTTTAACTATTACTATTAAAAACCAAATTACAAAGCCTTATCAAAGCTGTGTTAAATAACTAACTACCTGAGTATTGAGACTGGTTAGAGCATAATCTAAATTTCTGAGTCTGGTTAAGCTTTCTTTCAGATTATTCAGACAATGTGGGTAGCTCATTGATGCTTTTTTGTTCTTCCTTGATCTTGGGGGCAGGGGGAGGGGGGTGTTAACAAACTTCTTAGACATAGGAACCAATTGAACTCCATTTAGTGGGAGCATCTGTAGTTGGGGCCCTTCAGTATCCCAGAGAATATTCCTACAGTTTATTCCTACTGGATTTTTATATACACTATGCTGACTTTGAAGGGCAGGGAAAAGGACATAGAAAAACTTGAGAGGGTCTGGAAAAGAGCCACCTGTATGATCAGGGGCTTGCAAGGCAAGCCATACGAGGAAAGGCTGAGGGACCTGGTTCTCTTTAGCCTAAAGAAGAGAAAGTTGAGAGGGGGCTTGATAGAAGTTTACTGCTATACCAGAGGAGTGCAGGAGGAGTGCATCAGGAACTTGGTATTAAGCTTCAGGCTTAATACCAAGAAAAACTCCTTCACAGTCAGGGTGTCCAGATTGTGGAATAAACTCCCTCCAGAGGTGATGCAATCACTTGACCTGGAGGTTTTCAAGAGGAGACTGGAAAGTCACCTAGATGGGGTACCTTGACCCCAGTTGTCTTCCTGCCTAGAGCAGGGGGGCTGGACCCGATGATCTGCAAGGTCCCTTCCAGTCCCTAACAGTCTATGAATCTATGAATCAGCTGGATCACACAGATTACAAACCTTATCTTCCTTTTTTCAGACACAGAACAACATGATCAGTACTGTGCACAGGTTTCTGAGGAGATAGAACTGATCATCCAGAGCAATGAATCCAAGGGGAAGAAAGGACACAGTTACCACGAGCCACCAAAACCTGTTAGCGCTAATGAAGCTGGTGAGTATCATCCTTTTTGGCAATAATTATATTAACAGGTCACTCTTGATCCACGCGTGGAGAACTCAGTGGTTGAGATTATCCATGTGCAGAATGCACACAGTCTGTGTACCACATAGTCCCTGCCATGGCCTATTTTAAGGATTTAAATGAAATTAAAGGCATGGACAAATGACACACACTAGTGCAATTAATGCAGGGGTGAGCAAAATGTGGCCCATGGGCTGGATGTGGCTTGCCAGGCCATTCTATCCAGTCTGCGGGGCTCCTAAAAAAATTAGAAAATTAATATTTATCTGCTCCTGGCTGCCTGTCATGTGGCCCTCGATGGCTTGACAAAACTCATTAAGCAGTCCTCTGCCCAAAATAATTGCCTGCCTTTGATTAATGTAACAAATGTGTAAAAAACCAAAAAAACAAACAACCCCCCACCCCCAAACAAAAAAAAACAAACAAACCCCCCCCCAAACTAGCAGACAGGTGATGCATATCTCTAAACTGGGATAACTTTGTCTGGCCTGGTGTAGAATTGTCCCTCAGAATTGAGGATAAGAACCTACTGGTACAAGTTACACCATTTTGGATTATGCCTGTCTGTGTTATATTGGCATAGCAATTTTCTAAAGGCAAGCTAAACACCACCTGTTTCCCTGTCCCTCTGTGGCAAGGTGCTTTAATAGTTGTTACTGTGTAAGCTACACTGGGATAGCTGCCCCTCTCTGTCGCAGATCCTAGAGCATATATCAGTATAGAAACCCAATGCAAATTATACTGGGATATGGGATCATTTGTTCATGCCATAGGTATAACATGGGTAGATTGTCAACATTAGGGAGTGACTCTGGGACCTGTAGATCTAAAAGCAGGAGCTTCTATTGCTAGAGCTCTGCTGGCAGAGGCTGCAGAAGGGTTCAACCTCAGTACATGGCCAAATCATCACCAAAGGGCACAGAATGCCACAGTGAGTTGGTTTGGGTTTTATTAATGCTACATGCTCTTGGGAGGTTTATATTTCAATTTCTAGTGCATGCTAAAGACAGTGTCTGCATCCTCACTGCTGCTGTTACTGATTCACAGATTCACAGAAGTTTAGGGCTGGAAGGGGCCTTGTGAGACTTGTCCACACTGGTGGTTCATATTCATTTTATGGTCAGTTATGACCCCCAGGTCCCTTTCGGATGTGGTTCCAGATAGTGTAGCACCAGATTCCAGCTATTCAGCTGGCACGGGTGGGTAGGATAGCCAGTCTTTGTATTGGTTGGTAGAAGTACTCATTGGATGCGTCTACACAAGACGCTACTGCGCAGTTGTTACTGTGCATTTATTTAGTACTTATCTTAGCAAGTACTAAATAAAAGTGCAGTAACCAGAGTTACTGCACATAACACTGGCAAATGTCTTTTAGGTGATTCTACTGCACGATAGCCTGATAATACTACACAGAAGTGTATTAGCTCTGTCCGTGCTGTGGTGTGCTACAGTGCAGTACAGTCAGTGTCTCCTCTAGATGCACAGTCAGTGCCTCCTCTAGATGCGCCCACTGTGTGGCTCTTTGTCCGAGGTAGTGCTTACAACACCTGTAGGTATCTGTGAGCATGCTACTGCTTCTGAGCTGACAGATCTGGTACTTTGTGGGGAATCTCTCAAAGACATTACAAGCAGAGAAGGACACAAAGCCTCACTGTTTTAGCATCAGTTTCCCATGCCATGGGACAGCAGTGATAAAGTTACCCGTCCTAATCTGAGCACCAAGCTTGTGGCACTGAGCCCATAGTGTGGTGATTTGAGAGCTATGCTGGGAAGTGAGAGAGGTCCTGGTTCAGCCTTCCTGGGAGGGGTAGAAGGCAAGGCCTCCAGCTTCTCAAGTAAGCACCCTAGCCAGTCGGCTGTGGGACATCAGGGAGACACCCCTTTTTCTCTGATTCATATGGAACTTGAAGCTTCAAATTGCTAAGGCACACAGACTTGGATTTGAAGAAGAGGCTGCTAGAAATTCTGGAAGTAATTCCATATATCTTTTTGCAGAGGAAGCCATAAGAAGAATTGTTTCCTTCCTTGAGAGTGCTGGAGATGACTGGGACAAGAAGGTGAGGATGGGGCTTTCTTCCAGTGGTTGGCTGGTAGCATACAGATGGTTTTAACCAAACTCTGAATGTGACCACACCAGTTGACACAGTGCACAGGTGCCACAAAAACTGAGACTCACATTAAGGTCTCTGCTCTCACTCCATTCCTGCTCTCTAAACCTGTGCCCCATCAATCTTTTTCCCACATCTGAGTGACTTACTGCACATGCCAATGAAGGCTCTGGTCACTGAAAGTCTTAGGTTTTTAAGCCATGTTACACCAGTATCTTTCAAAGTTCTCAAAGTTTTTTCTTGTGTGAGTGCATCTTGTGAGGAAGGAAAATCCACAAGCCAATGAAGCTAGTGAAAAGATGACTGTTGATTTCAGTGGGTTTCAGATAAGATCTCAGATGACATGGGAGAGTCAAAATGTTTGTTAAGTCCAAAGGAAATCTAGCAGAATTTACTTTTGTGCAGTACTTTGGACTTAACAGCTTGTAAGTGGTGCATTTGCCTTGGGCTGACAGAGGTGAATTCCAGCCAGAGAGATAAGGGAGATTTTGTCTTGGAAATGGACAGAGATGGATAGAGAGTTTTCTTGGGTGAGTGCATTGCTGAGGTTGATGGTTATGTACAGAGTGGTTGAATATGTGTCTTACTGTTTCACTTCTTACACAGATAAAAGAAGATGTTGGACTCAGTGCATTCTTCAGAAACATCTCCTATAGCTCCTTCAAACACTTAGCTGATGTCTACGTCAACAACGAAGTGACAGCCAGTGTGCCTGATAGGCATCCTGAAGAAGTGCAGTTTGCATTTGCCGTGCACCTGACTGCCAAGGTAGCAGGCATCTGTAACCATACTGTGAACAGGATCATGGGCTTTGGAAACCAGTACCTCCAGGACTCTTTTGCACAGTTTTCATACAACAGGAATCTCAAGGTAAGGGAGGAGAAACAAGTCTGTGGTGACAGCACATCTAGACAGATACCTTGGGTCATGTAAACTGGAGGAGCTTCCGTAGACACCAGTTGATGCTGGCTGAGCATCTAGCTATACCACTGTGTATGCTACTGTCACACCTATTGCTCCAGCTGAGATCAGGGACCTACTGTATGAAGTGATGGGAGTTTAACAGCCCTTGCAGCAGCAGAACGCTGACCATCATTGTCCCCCTGATTTACCTGTGGCAGGTTGGTGTGCTCTGCCTAGTAGTTGTGTGACCAGGTTGATTGTATAGTTTTAGAAATAGGTTAGACAAGGATTTGTAAGGGATAGTTTGGATAGGGATGGCCCTGCCTCAGGCTAGGGCTGGACTAGATGGCCATCAGAGGTCCTTTCCAGCCCTGCCTTTTTACGATTCTGTGTAGACACATAGTAAAATATAAACTTTTCCTAGAGATTGGAACTGAATTATGATTTCCTGACTTTTCCTGTAGTTTTTGAAGCCTAAGGCTATCATTTCCTTTCCTCTCTCTCTCTCATTTCCTGCCCCCATCCCCCCCATCACATAAAAGCTCTGACACACTGGTATCATTCAGTTCAACTGGTGGCCAATATCTAGAGCTCTTCATTTTTTTTCTGCATAAAAATATTTGGGTTTTTTTTTCTTCAAGCCTTTTGAGTGAAAATGTTGAGGTTTTATTAGAAAATGGAAAAGCCGTCAGTTTTCAGCACCACAAAGATTTTGGGGTTTTATGTTAAAACCTGAATATTTTTTTACCCATATGGGTTTTTTCTCCATAAAAAAATCATTTTTGACAAACATTTTCAGTTTCTAAACAATCTTTATGTATTAAGCATTCATGGTTGTGTATTATTAGGCTTATAAAAGGCATCACAGCTGGACAAACTAGCCATTAAAGATGACTGTGAAGGAGATACACACAGATTAATTTCTCATAAACCACTTGATTCATATGGATATTATCCTTCTGATCATTGACACACTGAGTCATGAGCTTTTGGGTTCTATTTACCCCCTTGCCAATGCATTTTGCTGTGTATTGGTCTCTGTGTGTACGACTCTTGTGTCTTCTGCTCTGTAAACAGCAGCAGTATGAAGAGATCATGTGGGCACTGCATTTATAACTATATATAAGCATGTGAGGCCCTGCAACACACACTGCAACTTTGGTTTTCTGGCAGCTTGTAAATATAGAACTTAGTGGGCACTACAAGAGAAGCTGCAAACTATTTAAAGGAATACTAGTCTATTTTTATGCACTACTATGCTGAATTTAATGTCAATTATATAGCAAAAATAGCCTGAATGTGGGACATTTTCACTTCTTGGCTCTGGCAAACTGGGCTGAGATAGTAGGCTGGAAGTTTAAAGCAGCAAAAAGACTAAGCCCATCACTGGGCTGCTTAATAGAGTAAAACCTGCTCCTGGTTGCTGGCAGGAGGCGGAAAGCAGAAGCAGTGTGTTGCACTGTGCGGGGCACAGGATTCTGGGAGCACATGTATGGGGTGCGATTTCTGTTTTTTAGTGGTTGCCATCAGCTAGCACCTAAAGAGTTTTAAGGAGTAAAGAGTAGAGGCAGGGCTAGTGAATCATCATGTCCTCCTGAGAAGCCAGGGGAAGCCATTTGGAGCAGTGAGGTTATAGAAACAGCTATGAAACATTTCAGCAGCAGGTGTGTGGTGGGTTCTCTCTATGTCTGGCCCCTGTAGATCTTCTCAGGGCACAGCCTGGTTTTCCTAGCAGTGTGATGAGGGAAAATGATGGTCTTGATCTGTCATGCTGGATTAGGTCATCTAATGTAGTATCCTGTTTTTGAACTGCTGCAGAAAGCAGAAACCCTCCTGGATGTAGCGATGGGATAACCTTGACTCTAGGACAGGGGCAGGCAGTTATTTTGGGCAGAGGGCCGCTTATTGATTTTTGGCAAGCCACCAAGGGCCACATGACAGGCAGCCAGGGGGAGATAAATATTAATTTTCTAATTTTTTTAGGGGCCCTGCAGGCTGGATAGAAGGGCTTGGTGGGCCGCATACGGCCCATGGGCTGCATTTTGCTCACCCCTGCTCTAGGATAGATTTCCTTGTAACCCTCAGGGCTTATAAATTAGCTTGGGCCAGTTGGGTTTGCAGCAATTCTGATACCTGCTTCAGAATACACCAGGGCATGTGCTTATCCATGATGTGGTACACACTCAGATATGGATGGGATCCTCACTGGTGTTTTACTTCTGTCTCAACAGGACAGGGAAATGTTCAGAGTCAACAGCTGTGAAGGTCCAGACTGAGCATTATTACCTGTGAGGGCACTTTCTGAACCGCCGCTGATGCCTGTGGTATCTTCTAACTCAGCACTGCCTCTGTGAAGGACACAAATATGCTAATGGATGTGTGTGTGTGCATGTGTGTGTGTGGTGGTGTGGGGGGGAACATCTGTAACAGATGTACTCCTGGTTTTAGTATAATTTTGTGAATAACGGATTAAAAAGCCTTTTTAAAATGTATAACGTGTGTGTACCTATGTCATATCTATAGGATAAATAGCTAGTGTATAATATATTCAATGTATATGCAGTGTCTAATACAAATATTACCTAATTCTGTTCTTTATTAACCACATCTCTATGTATTATAGCTCAGTTTTAGGAACTAGTTTAAGCCATGGGTATTACCGGTATTTATTTTACTTGGTTCATGGTCCAAAAGCCCCAGTTTTGAAAAGATCTTAAGCACATATTTAACTTTAAGCACAGGTCCTTAAGTTCTCTCCTCGATTAGGAAGTTTAATTGAATTGGCCTCCAGTCCCACTGGTATATCTTCTGTTTACCATAATTAATGACAAACTTTTGGAAAAGGCAATAAACCTCATATCCTGGGGCCATTCTCTGAGAATTAGCAGTCAAGATGATTATGTGAGGGACATGTATTCCCACATTTGCTGCTGTGAGTTTCCAGCACTTTCTGAACGACTCAGAGAGCATCCATTCAGGCATATTCTCACTGTCAGCAATGGAAACGGGCAAAGAAAGGGGATGTAAATTAAATTATAGGTCAAATGAATTGTGCTTTAATACAGCTACTGTATTGTCTGCAATATCTTTTATATTACATGCAAAGCAGGCTAATCAGGCAGGCAGGAAAGCAGATGAATGCCAGTACTTGTGGTGCTATTCTATATTTATAGCTGCCTTCTTTCTCAGCAGAAGGATGTTTATTGGAAAGAGATGGTTGACCTGATGCCTAACACTGACTTCTTATTCTCCCTTTCCAAAGAATTTAACCCCTTAAGTCCCAGCAGGTTGCAAGACCAAAGGGAGTGGGCAAACTGAATCATGCATGCTTTTCATAAAAATAATACAGAAATTCCCCATGCAAGTCCACATTCATTCCTAGTATAAACTCCATGGAAAGAAACAGAGATTGATTAAAGATTACTGGAGATACAGACACCTTTCCTTTAATCCCTGTGATTCTCATCCAGGAAAGTCCACATATGACTTCGCCTATATATAAAAATGTTGACAGTTGTGAATGTCAAAAAAAGAGAAAAATCACACTTGTGTATCAACAGAAACCTCAGTGTAAGTGCAGTTACAAGAGCAAAAAGCGTCTTTCACTGATACATCTTATACTGTTTAAAACTATCATATTGTTCTAATTATAAATAGGCCATTTATTCCCTCTTAAAGAACCATAAAGATGACAGTTGACTTGTATGCAGGATCAACCTATAATAAGAACAGCAGGTTATATGAAAACAAATATTTTGCTGGTATAAACTCTCTCTCCACTAGGGGGGTATATAGCTTAATAGATACAGCAATACTGGCAAAGCTTTTCAGACGCAAACAAGCCACACACTACGCATGTTTGTGCCTTCAAATTCTCTTTATGTACAGATAATACTACAGTAGGTTCGAAGTAGCCATGGAGGGGCAGGGAATGTGATGGGGAGGTAGGAGTTACATGCTGCACATGATATTGGGCTGATATAGGGAATGTTTCATCATGCAAATTATAGAGGAAAGGGGATTTCAGGCTGGGGAGCGGGAAAGGGGATCAATTAAGTTGTAGTTTGCTTCCCTGTTAGCTCCTGGTGTAGGGTAACTCTGCACTTATACACGGACTGTGGCAGAGACACCATTGCTCCCTTGGTCCTCACTCAGACAAAGTGTGACAAATAATACTCTGACGTGCATCAATCAGTGCATCTCCAGCAAAACCAAGGAGATGATTCTTCCGCTCTACTCAGCACTGGTGAGACTGCAGCTGGAGTACTGCATCCAGTTCTAGGCACCGCACTTTAACAAGGACGTGCACAAGCTTGAGAGAGTCCAAAGAAAAGCCACCTGTATGATCAGAGTCTTACACAGCAAGGCATACGAGGAAAGGCTGAGGGATCTGGGACTCTTCAGCCTGAGGAAAAGAAGGCTGAGAGGGGACCTGGTAGCAGCTTACCACTACACGAGTGGAGTACATCAGGGGCTCAGTGAGCAACTGTTCCCCAGGGCACCTGAGGGGAAAACTAGGAGTAATGGCTACAAACTCCAGAAGATTGATTCAGACTCAACATTAGGAAGAACTTCTTCACAGTCAGGGTGTCCAGACTGTGGAATAAGCTCTCTCCAGAGGTGGTGCAATCACCTACCCTGGAAATCTTCAAGAGCAGACTAGTCAGTCACCTTGCTGGGGTCACCTGACCTCCAGTTATCTTTTCTGCTTGGTGCAGGGGGCTGGACCCGATGATCTTCTGAGGTCCCTTCTGGTATTACATTCTATGGGTCTATGAACACCTATGTTTCTCACTGAGTTTGCTTAGTGCCGTAGCCTCCTTGGCTGGATCCAGACATGCAGGTGCATGCAGTTTGTGGTGCCACAGACCTCTTTCCAGCACCACAAACTGCATGAGTTTCACTTTAATCTGGGTGCCATGCTGTTAATTTGCAGCACCAGGGCAAAATTTGCCACTGGGATTTCCTGATAGCAAAAAAAAAAAGAAGAAAATCCTGATAAAAAAGTGGTGCAAACTATGCCAAAGTGGTGTGCCCTGGGACAAACAGAGACAAACACTGGGGGCACAGGGTGCCTTAAGATGAGGGAGCAGGCAGTCCTGGACTAGCTGCCCCTCTGGCTCTAAGTGCCTCAGCATGGGGGCTCTGTTGCAGAGCCCTTGCTCTGAGGCACGTGGAGATGGGGGAGCAGCCAGCCCTGGGCTAGCTGTTCCCCTGTCTCGAAGCACACTGCGCCCCAGTCAGCTGCTCCATGGCTGGCTGGGTTGCAGCGTGCCTCAGTGTGGGGGCTCCATGTGCTTCAGTGTGGGGGCTTTGCAGTGGAGCAGCTAGCCCAGGGCTGCTTGTTCCCCTGTCTCGCGGCACCCTGTTCCCCCAGCTAGCCAGGGAGTGGCTGGCCTGGGGTGCAGGGTGCCTCAGCACTGGGACTCCACAGCACACAGAGATGGACCCCTTGGCTGCCTGCTTCCCTGTCTCCATGTGCCACTCCCTGGCTGGCTGGGGCACAGGGGCTCCTGTAGACGTGCAGCAAGGCTGCTCCAACATGCTGTAAATCCAGTCTGTCGGAGCAGACTCGATTAATCTTGATTAATCAAGTCTACTGGAGCGTGGAAATTAACGCACTCCAGACTCCCTGGAGCAGGGGTGGGGAATTATTTTGGGCAGAGGGCCACTTACTGAGTTTCAGCAAGCCATCAAGGGCCGTATGACAGGCAGCCCAGGGCAGCTTAATATTAATTTTCTAAATTTTTTAGGGGCCCTGCAGGCCAGATAGAATGGCCTGGTGGGCCACACCCGGCCCTTGGGCTGCATTTTGCCCACCCCTGCTCTGGAGTCATGTGTATCGGCGTCCCCATGCTGAAAAATGGTGGCGGGGCACTTTAAACTAAAGCTTGTTCAATGAGCTTTCGTTCAAAGTGCCACACCATCTTCTGTTGGTGTGGGGATACTGATACGTGTGATGCTTGGGCACTTTTAATTAGCACAGCTCACTAATTAAAGTGCCCCCTTGCCTCTCCGAGCATGCCTATAATGCCCAGACTGCCTCAATGCGGGGGCTAGCCCTGCACTAAGGCACCCTGTGCACCAACCAGCTCCCCCTGTCCACATGGAGCAGTGGGACAATGTATCCTGCTGCAAACAGCATGTGCAGGGGTGGGCACTGCAGCACAAATTAGCGGCACAAACTTATGCTGCTGCTATTTGTGCTGTTGCAAATGCACACCCCTGCTCATGTGGACCTGGTCTTATGATCATTTTGGGCTTCCATGGTTATTTCTAAAGGCACAGAGCAATAATCTGAGACTCAGGAGAGTGGGGTTCATTTCTGGCTCTGGTACTGGTTTGCTGCTTGACTGGGAAAATCACTGCTCTATGCTTCAGTTTCTGCCTCTGGGAAATGGAAATAATGGTACAGGCTTCTTCTGTAAAGTGTTTTGAGATCTCTGGATGAAAACCTTATCTTTGAGCTCTGCAGACGAAAGGCACATTATAAATGCATATATGATCATTATTTCATTTCAGGCTATTGCAGGCTCACAAAGTTATTGTGGTAGTTTAGGTACAACCAAGTCTTGCTATGACTGATTACTAGCCCTTGTCTTTTTTTTATTTGAACAGGACTCAGAGCCTACAGGGCATTTTCCTAAGCTGCCAATCTATGTTAGATATGATGCAGGATGAGATAGTATCAAGTGAATTACTATAGGACCAGGAGGGAGGATCACGTGCTGCAAAGTGATGGGGGTTATTTGCTTTGCTTTGTACACAGTGGGGTTTTGTTCGTCATGCGATGACATATTCTCCTCTGTGCAGTCAGGACTTTCCCTTTCATTCAAATGAACATTTGAATAACAAAGTGTCTCTCCCATTCCCGTCACTGTGGTTTCTCTCCTATCATGTACCAGACTCCTGGGTTCATAATATGTACATCAAAAACCAGATTCTATTCTACCTATCAGGCATCAAAGGGGATTAAAACATCTATTCCATTCCATTCTACTTAAGTCCCTGAAAAACTCTTAATAGATAAAGTTGAGGTGCTCCTTCTCCTCCTCGCTGCTCTGTTGTGACTCCATCTATGGTGGCATGACAATGAGTATGGATGCCTATTTGTTTTGCTTTGTGCCATGATAAAAATGTTTATGGTGTCACAAAGGTGATGAAAGGCAATGCTTGTTTCCACCATGTGTGGCTCTGACAAAAGGTAGTAATAATTTGTGCCACTTTATTGCTGATATCTATTTGCTGGAGCTACCCACACTCTCCAACTGCCCCAGGCAGGAGCTCTCGGGGCATGGGGGTTCAATCCCGCATACCCTGGAATTCCCATACAGGATCAGGTGCCTCAAGCCTTGGGAGCACCTGCTCAGTTTTCCCTGCTGCCAGAAATGTGGCTTGGGGATCTCTGGGGTAAGTCTCTAGAAGTGGGGAAAGGTGGGGTTCCCTGCTTACAAAGAAGCATCCTGGAGATTGAGAAGTTGTGTCTCTGGAAGTGGGGAACACTTTGCCCATTGTCCCACAAGATCAATGGGTGGGACAACTAGTGATGTTTGTTACACCTAATGAAGGAGATCAGTTGAGCTGGGATGTATCCTGAGATGTGGTCAGCAGCAGGGCAGGTGTGCTCACCTGGGTACACCTGCCCTGGTCAGCAAGACAGCAGGTGCTGCCCTCTGCCTTCCTATTCCCTGTGCTACCTGTACTGGGGAGTGAGCCTCAGCTTCACTGCACTTGCATCAAAGGTGGCAAAGAGAGAAGAGCCAGGCTTTGACCTTTCATTTCCAAGACACGGATGCAGTGATACAGTTGTGGCATGAACCACCAGGAAAATGCAGAGCCAGGCCTCTTTTGGGGGACCTGGAAGGTGAGCCTCCCTCTTTGGGGAGAGCGGAGCATCAGAAATGATGCAAGTATGACACAGGCATGTGCAGGCTTTGGGTTTGTTGTAACAGATTCTTCCTCATTTGTCTAAGAAGGAAGGTGTCATCAGGGAAGATCCTTTTTTGTGTGCCGCCTGGGTCTTGACTGGGTCCATTGCTTTTGAAACCATGCATTGGGAGAAGCCAGTGCAGTGTTGTCTTGTCTTTCATTTTGCAGGGTAGAGAAAAGGCATGCTTAAAAGAAAATGTCCATTTATTAATACATCCTTCATTTCACTCCACTTTGCTCCTAAAGTCCTGAGGTGCTTTAGATAACCTACATCAGGGTCAGGGTCAGGGCTCAGCAGCCACAACCCTTGTCTGGGGCTTTAGGCCATGATGGCTAGATTCAGCAAAGCATTGCAAAGTGGATGTAGGAAGAATCCACACTTCAGCCTCAGCCCCAGCCCCGCACAAGTCTAAGTCTGAACAGGTTCCCCAAATAATTGAATATAAAAGGAGAAGGTGACACCAGGGGCCCAATGTGGAAACTCTTTGGTCTTGAAGTGTCAAATCCTATTGCCCTTTGTGAATCTTAGTGGCAAATTCTTTTAGCCAGTAAGTATCACAATCCCCCAGGGGCTCAATTCTACTTCCCCAGCAGTGGGGACAAAGAAGGGTACATCTGCAGACTGAAAGAGAGATGCTAAAAATAAAAGGCCCAGTTGCCCCTACATTTTTTATTTGACTGCGGTCTGCAGCAAAAAGGAAATTGGAATAAACATTAAAATCTGAAATCTGAAATGCTGTAATGGCTGATGCACCAATGTTTTATTTTGGGACTACAATTATTTTGTGCAAGATGATGGAGAAGTAGAAAAAGTTGGTTACAGCATGGCTCACGTTGGTTTCATTTAAATCTATTAAGAACAGGTTGAATATAAGCACAGATAAGCTATGTGTCAAATGAGAGAAGTGTCCGTACCAAATGCAGCCTGAGCTAACTAAAACAGTGTACACTCATGTTCAGGCAAGGCTGGAAATGCAGAGGGAAGTAAGCTGATAGAGGTCTGAGGGCTTGTGAGTGGAAAGCGCATTAACATTAGAAGTGTGTGTTCTCCAGCAGGTATGAACAATCAGGAAAAAATTGTATCCGCTAAGCCCCAGTGAAAATTAATTTCTCTATCTTGATAAGCTAGAAAAATGTAAAAATTGATCGTCCTTTTGGCTAGAAAGCAAAAGAATATTGTCTGGAAAGCAATGGTGATCCCATTGTTTCCTTTCAAGCACAAAGAGTATAATAGGGGTCTTGGTTTCAAGCACACACTAGATCAGGAAAATCAAGTATAAAGAGGCAAAGATCCCAAGAGAACATTTCCAAGGCTGCCCTAATGAATTTGGGAGCACATTGACCCTGACCTTCACAGGGACTTGAGCTCATGTGGATCCTAATGTCACTGTTACTTGATGAGCAATAACTAGAGGAGAAAAAAGCAATGTAGATTATTCTCTACCTTGGTCCCAGCATAGGGGCAGCTGCTGCATTTAATCCTCTTTTCCATTCTCCACCCCATTCATCACTCCATGGTGTCTGGTGAAGTCCTTGTAAGCTGTGTCAGTGGAAGTGAGGATTCTTGTTGATGAGTTCTGGATTCAAGACCTCCAATGGGCTGGGACAAGCCTTTCTTACAGGACTCACTGGCTAATGGGAGTGTCACGCTGTTGGCAAGAAAATGTATGCCGAACTCTCCTTTTGGAACAGAAAAAAGAAAGATTCAATTCTCACAAATACTTAGAGCTGTGTAATAACCAGTGTTAACTCAGGAGAATTTCTGGAGTTGCATGGACTGCTTTGAGATGGGGAAGGGAAGGGCCATAATGGCATCTGAATGTCATGTAATAGGATCAGTAATGGACATGGTTGAGTGCTAGAGGTCAGATTTGGCAGCAGTCCTGACTAGCAGTGGGCAACAAATGCAGTTTTAGCTCCAAGTCAGTTGTAAGATGCAGCCCTTTTATGAACTAAACTTCCTGTCCATCCTACCTCAGGGAATATCATCTCTTCTCTGTCCCCCTCAGCACAGTACTTACTGTTTCTTTCCAAGTAGAAGCCGGCATCATGATATCCTTTTAGAAAGAACTCATGCACCACCTAAGGAGAAAAGATATCAGGCTTGTAAACAGTGCTTGTTCCACGCACACAGTAGAAGGTAAGTCTGAGGTTGCATTGACTCCTGATGGCTACTCACCGGATAGCTGGGTGGAAAAAAACAACAGACTACCCTGTGGAGGTTTTCTAGTTGTATCTGAAATTGCTGCTGAAAACTGTAAAAACTGAAGAAAGTGCCTGGCTTATCCCTTGGGCAGATGTCATTGTCAAATGCAAGAGCAGACACTATAATCATGGTCTTTGTGTAGAATGAAGGCTCTGGGCTACTGAAGTTTCCGTCAATATAGTGCTAGAACAAAACGGGCACAATATTTGCATTAGGTAACAGTTCATGGATCTGTGTGAAGCAATGAGTGGATCACGCTTGTGCATGGGTCTGAAGCAGGCCTGGGTCTTTATAATGCCCCCCATTCCCATGCTGAGAGTCAGCTTCTAGCACTGAGGGCTCTTCTGTAGGGTTGGGAATACAAGTTACCCCACTCAAGTGTGTGCCCTCACTACCTGGTCATGGATATGTGCCCCTTTCTCTAGTTTGCTCTCTCTCTCTGTCTCTCAGAACAAGCCAGGCCTCGGTTAGAAGCTGCTCTACGAATTTTCATTGGCAATTTTGCTCTGCTGTCTTTGCTCTGCCAGAATTCCCAGCTTTTCTCGGTCATTGGCCAGCTCCTCTGACAATCGCATTTTCTTCGGGTTTTGCTGGAGACCAACGCTGTTGTGCATTGCAGACAGCCACTGCCTCATCTTGCACCCCTCTGGCCTTAGGACTCCCATCCTCGGGTAGGCCTCTCAGTCGCAGGTAGCCAACTAAGGTCCAGCAAGCAGCGAGGAGCTTGTGCAGCTCTGCAAGTCTTCTTTCCTTCCCTCTTGCATCTTCCCCCATGTTCCCCTCCCATCTAACTGGTTGTCCACCAGCTGTGTTCAAGATACCAAGGTCTCTGAGGGAGGGACTTTCCTTCTACTCTTTCTCCCTACAGGGGAACCAGAACCAGCTGTTTCATCTGGGCATGCAACTCAAGGGAAGGGGCTGCTTTAAGATTTTCCCTCATCTCTACAAAACATAACCATGCCCTGGTTAACCAGTTTGCCATCCAGATATCATTGTGCCCTGGAAGGCTGTAAGGACAAACTTGGACTCCAGATGTGGCGGTAGTTGGATCCCCAGGGTAAGGTCTTGGAGATGGAGGGACCCGTGGTAGCAGGAGGGAGCCCCCGTGGCAGTAATTAGCTAAAATTCTGACCCGTGCTCACAGGCTCCTACCTCTGCTGGAAATTGGATGAGGAGGAACTATGGGGAGGGCTTAAGGGTCAGACTCCTGATTTTTTAATCTGTGTTGATCACAAAAGCCACTGGCAGCTGAGCGGTTCCCTGGGTCTCAGCCAAGGATACTTACCACGCCCTGGAAAGAGGGAGGGATGTACCCAGTATAGGCAGGAATGAAGCAGCTGCAGATCACTGCCTGTGGGGAAAGGAAGCACAGAGAGATAATGGAGCAGGGCTGTCTTTAAACATGGGGATGAGGAGTGCTCCCTGCACCTGGATCATGCTGTTTTGGGTATTTGGAGCAGAGGTCCGGCCATGCCAGGTTTCATGTGCCAGGCCAATGTAACTACCCCTGGGTCCTAAATATATGGAGAGGGGTAGTGGTGCCCAGCAGCCTGGCTGCCAGGCCACAGGGTCTGTGTGGGTGAGAAATCCTGCCGGCTCTGCTACGGCATCTGAACAAAGTGTTGCAGCCCTTGTTGGACACAGATAGATCCTGATGCAAGTTCAGCTGCCAGAGTTTCGGGAGGATTTCAGATAGAGTGAACACAAGTCCAAGTGCTGCTGCCAAACCTACGTCTGATGGCAGCTGAAGTGCCAGTTAGGCCTCGAGGCGCAGCCTCTGGCACCCAGGGCACTGCTCACGCCATTTAGAGAGTGGCGTGTATGATTCATGAAAGGGTTCATTCTGCCCGCTGCCTCTGTTTTGCCCGTGCACGGTCGAGCTGACAAGCTTTGGGGTTGTAATCTTCGCTGTGGGGTCTGAGCTCATTGGGGACAGCTCAGGAAATGCCCTCTCTCCTGCTCCTGAAGGTGCTGCTCCCCTTGCAACTGCTCTGTTCCCCATGTGCTCAGCTGGGGTCTGTTAATCCATCATAAGCCAAGACCGCCGCCATCCTGCCTGATGCCAGGAGCTGACCTGGCTACTTCTCAGGCTGAAAACATTTGCATGTGCAGTATGAGCTCAACAGTGATCCCTACCTGGAAGAGCTACAACAGGCACAGGGTGTCTGTCTGTGGATCGGGCCTTGCAAATACAATACACCTACTACCACTGAGCTCCTCCACTCTGTGCCCTTAGTGTCACACCAGCACTGAGACAGCTGCTCTCACCTGAATGACCTCCTCCTTCGACCCGAAGTCTGACACCACGACGCTCTGTCTGTCTGATACACGAGTGAGCAAAACGTGCAGCCTCCCTGAAGCCAGCTGGTGGGCATTATCTGGGAGGGCTTTATATAGCAACTTCTGTAGTTTTAGAAGTAAATCGACATTTGGAGATATAGGGCCAAGCATGACATTTCTGACCTCTTTCACAATTGTGCAGCAGTCCTCAAACACTGCATCTAGGGGGGAAAGTGAGCATGTTCAGTAGATTGTAAAATGACGTGGTTTGCAGGGCGGTCTCAAGCCCACAATTATTAATTAATTTTGAAATGAAATCTTCATATTTTCCCAAGCGGGAAGCAACTGTCACCACCTGAGATCCTGCTCCTGCCTTTGTTTCAAGGTAATTTGCTAGGATCTGCCTGCCCAGAGGAGTTCTCCATCATAGATTCATAGATGTTAGGGTCGGAAGGGACCTCAATAGATCATCGAGTCCGACCCCCTGCATAAGCAGGAAAGAGTGCTGGGTCTAGATGACCCCAGCTAGATACTCATCTAACCTCCTCTTAATCTGTTGACCCCTCCGTAAAATCCTATGAAATACGAACTTTCATTCCTACCCAGGAGAACTTTTCCAACCTTTTCTCCGATGCCTGATGAAGGGGGCTTGTGCCCGAGAGCTTGCAAGGAAAGAATTTGCCATGAAAACTTGCAATTCAAGATTTCTATTTTGTTGTCGTTGTTGCAAAAATCTTGTTGGTCTAATAAAAGAGATCATCTCTACACCGGGTCCCGATTGCCAAACGTTAGTGACGTTTTGGGGAGTTTGAGACGTGTGCCTGAAAACAGACGGCGCTCCTTTGCTCCCCTTGCTCAATCTGGGGGTTGAAGATCACACCGGGAAGCCTCGGTGTGACACCAGCTTCATTTGGGGGTGCGCAGGGGGGTCCTAAGTTAAAAATCAGGGAACCATTGAGCAAGGAAAGAGGTTCAGAGGGGCGCTGGATTCCCCAAGGAGCAAAGGGTGCAGATCCCGTTTGAGAATCTGGCCTCGATGGTGGGTGCTGAGCACCCAGAGATCTGGTCCTGAGCTCTTTTTCCAACCATTTACTAGCGAGTGGATGCATCGTGGATCAGATGTCAGATATTATATGCGATACCCTGCCGGGTTTTTTTCCGTTGGTGGAGGGAAAGGAGACATGTTGCATATCTCCCTCAGAGGTATGGAAGGAGCTGGGAAAAAAAAAAAAATCTCATCCTGATCTAATGTGGCGATTCCCTGAAGAGAACTATTATTTTATTATCTCGTTAGTTATTAATTATTTACTTAGGGCTGAGGCATTGTGGTCGTGAGATGCTGGTGCAGGGGCCCAGAGGCGCTGAGGGGACAGCTCTCCCTCCATTTTGTGTGCGACTGAGCAGGCAGCTTTCCCTCCCTCTGAGAGGCCTTCTCAGTGCCTCTTACCAAGGGGCTCGATACCTCAGAAGAAGCCGCTTCCAGGATTTATTTAATTACAGAAGTCATCTTTAATGAGGTGCTGTAACTGTTCTATTTATACCAAAGGCCAAGTGTAAATCTTTTAACAGTTAGTAGATCGCTTGCTGTTTACTAAATGCTGGCGTGCTCAAGGGGTTGATTATATAGTAACTCTGGGCGCCTACACCTGTGCCCAGTGCTTGCTCTGAGGCGTGCTAATTAGCGTCGACTCGATTAATCCAACAAACTCAATGAAAGCGCCTGCAGCGTCTCGTGTATTCAGCATCCCACACTTCAAAATGGCGCCCTGCCACCATTTTGAAGTGCAGGGATGCTGCATACAAGAGCCGCCGAGCCTTCCAGCAGACTCGACTTCATGTTGATGGTTTTTTATTTATAATTGAATAAATTATAGTTTATTTCTTATTATAACTACATGATCTATTCATTATAAATGATTCATCGAGTCTGCTGCAAGGCTCGGCGGCTCACGTATGCAGCATCCCTGTACTTCAAAATGGTGGCGGGGCGCCATTTTGAAGTGTGGGACGGTGGATACATGAGATGCTGCGGGCGCTTTTAATGAGTTTGTTTGATTAATCGAGTCTGCTTTGAGGCTAATTAGCATGCTTCGGAGCAGGCATCGGGCACAGGTGTGGGACGCTGCATACACGTAACACTGAGGGGGCTTTAATTAAAGCGGCTCCCAATAGCCACTCTAATTAAAGCACCCTCTCCCCACGTCCCGGAGTACGTGTAAAGACGTCCTTTTATTTGTATCTACACAGACACTCAGCAAAGTATATTCTAGTATATGATGTTATATTGCCACTTTCTTTACTGCTTTTGCTAGTGGATTTTAATATCTTAGATAAGCAAGTAAAATTAATACACGGTTGATGCTGCAATAACAATCTAATAGTTTTAACTATTTAGTATGTGGGGTGGGAGTTTGGCTCTGTTAGTATAAGCCAGCAGGGAACTGAATGTGCCAAACTAGTGTGATTGTATTTGGGGGGGGGGGGGGTTGGGGTCTTTTTTTGTTTGTTTTTTTTCTTTTTTTCTCTTATGTTTCCTCTTTGCTCCCAGGAGCTTGGCCACTTCATTCAATATACCATGGGCAACTGGTGCCTTTCGAGTCTGGGGGGGCACCAGATCACTGACAGGGGGGGCGAGGGTCCTCTAGCAGCCAAATGCAAGTATCTGCTCTTAATTTGAATTTTGGTGAGAAATTCACAAATTGGATATCAATTTTATGCAGGTCTCCTCTCACAGCAGTATCCACAAATGGTGTGATATCACCTTCATTTTGCTTGGCAAGAAACATATGCGGCAGGGATGTCCTATTTCTCCACCCTTACTCAATTTAGCATTGGAGCCTCTGGCAGCAGCTGTTAGGCAATCAATTCACATTGAAGGGATAAAGGTTCTTGATCAAATGTATAAATCAGTGTATATGTAGATGATATCTCACTGCTGTTGAAAAACACAGGTAATTTATTATTTCATGTGGTAGCTCTGTTTGAGTTGTTTGGCTAGTTATCAGGCCTCAAAATTAATTGGGATAAATCCTATTTTATGAATGCGTCAAAGAGACCAGATCCATCCAGATGTTTCCATTCTCAGCTAAGGAACTGTAAGGAACTATAAGGTAATAGATAATTTAGGAATACAGATTAGATGCTCTAATCTTTACAATATGGTGCAACTAAATATTGATACAATCTTAACTAATATTAAAAAGATATGGAAAACACTTCCAATATCATAGATTCATAGAGTCATAGAACTAGGGTCGGAAGGGACCTTGTAGATCATCAAGTCCGACCCCCTGCCCATATCATTAATGGGAAGAATAAAAATAATCAAAATGAATATCCTCCCCCACAAAAAAGGATATAGCTACAATAAAATCTATCATTAAGGATGGTGGCCTTGCATCTTTTGCTTATATACATGGTAAGTTCCAGTTATGTAATGAATATGAGATATTCTACAAAAACTGTGCTTAGCTGAATAAGAAATATGGGAATATATGGAATAATTTGTCACATACAAATTTGGAAAGATATGTTTTGTATTCTAAGGCTAATACTTAGTTGGTAATACAAATGGTTTAATACATTATTATATCCAGCAGATGTTATTATTAAAGGTAAATGGGAGAACAGTTGAGAAAGGGCAACGTATCTGGAAATCATTTTTTAAAACATCTAAGCCATTGCTTTTAAGATTTTTTCAGAACAAGATATTAAATAGGTTTTACTGGACTCTAGAAAAGTGATTTAAAGCAGGGCTCGCCTAGGATGACTATTGCTGGGGATGTGGAAACCAGGTTGGGTCTCTTAGTCACATTTTATTCTTTTGTCCTAAAATTACTATTTTTGGCTTAGCATGTGTAGCACTTTGTAAGATACTTAAAATTAACATGGTACCATCGCTAGATTTATGCATATTAAGGATTATGGATTCATTACCATTGTCTGTGCCCATAAAAAAATAGCTAGCTATAGTATTTTTGGTGGCTAAACGGGTCATTTTAAGGAAATGCAAAACTCCCAGCATACCTTTATTCTCAGAATGGTTAAAAGAACTTATGCATGTTGTGTTAATAGAAAAGATTACATATGCATATAGACAAAACTGGGCTCAATATGAAGAAATATAGTGCAATATGAATCTTCTGTTATGTTTATAAATGGATTTGTTTGTGGTTCAGTGTCCTTTAAGTGTACATGTGTATTTGTTAGTTGGTAATATATCATGTCAAGCTCTCCCCATTCCCCTATTCTTTACTAAATACATAGTATGTATGTTTAATGATCTATTTTGTAATACTTTAGTTTTACTTTCTTATTGTATTTTACTTATTAGTTTATATTTTACTTTTTTGATTTTACTATTTTGTTATAATATAAAAAATTAATGTTATAATTACAAAAAAGGTTACTAGGGGATGTGGTGTGTTTTTTTAGTTGTCAAAGACTTTAAATGGAGAATGTGATACTTTCTAAAATATAGGATCAAACACATTTTGGCCGTCAGACAAGCGTGTCAGACACCCTTGTGTCTAATAGAGCTCACTCATGCAGTTTGGATAGCAACCCCCAGCACTGCCAAACGTGGGTGTGCAAAAAGGGTTACATTCAGCCATGCTTTCTACTCAGGTGCCACTGATAAATGTCAGTAAATTATAGAAGAAGTTATAGGTATGTTATAAATTTGAACAGCATCTTCTGTAAGCCATGGGAATGATCAACCTGTTAGACACCATGCCAATTAATAAACCATATATTATAACATCTATGGCAACATTGTATGTATTAACTATTACTGAACATTTATACATAACTATATGTATTGGCATCTTAATAGAAAGTGTGACTATTGCTGTTTCTATGTTGACCATATACTACTAAATGAATACAACAATCAATATTTCCAGACCAGTCCATCAATTCTCCTTTAAAAAGCACAGTAAGACACAGTAAATTTAACCAGGGCTTGCTTACCTAGCTCACATCCACAAGTCACTATCGAGGCCACAATGGACCCAGATGATGATCCATAGATTTTGGTTGCTGATCTCAGTATCTCAGGTGCCAGTTCCCACAGAGCTTTCACCACTCCCAGCTCATAAACTATTAGGAATCCACAGCCTTTAAAAAAAAGAGACAAAGGCTTGTGCTTTGGACTCTCTTCTGCCATCTTTGGCGCGTTGTGAGTTCAAAGCAGCAGGGCGCCAACTGGCCGGTGTGAGGAATTTGGAGATGTTGGCTATTGCTGATCAGTGTGCAAGGGGGACACACAAGTGTGCTTGGGAGGTTGTGCTCTGGTCTTCACAGCCAGCTGCTGCCCTGATTTTAGCATGTGAGCTGTGAGCGTCTTAAAAGCCAAGGTTGTGGTCAGAGTTAGGTGGAGTTAGAACACATAGGCAAAGATTAATCATGTTCATATTAACTGGGTGTGAAGCAGTGGCACAGACCATGCTCTCCAGAGTTGGTATTACCTTTGTAGGTGATTTCTTCAGTTAACAATTGTCACTGGATGCAAGGGACAGGAGTTGACTGGCTTAGAAGGGCCTTCCTGTCCTACGTTTCGGTATCCCTACTCAGTTCTTACTGAAAATGATGGAGGTATACTGATGAGTGCAGTGGCAGCACCCTTCTACCAGCATTGAATGCTTGTGAACGCCCCACTCATGCTTTCATGACTTTCTGTCAGGTGACTCCTTGTCTTGACTAAGTGAGGATGTTGAAAAACCTGTGTCAATAGCTTAAGAAAGTCTAGGACAGGAAAAACTGTTCCGAGCATTGGTAGCTTACAGGTCAATTCCAACTGCAACAGGTAATTCCACCTTACTTCCAAAAGGTCAAAGTTTAAATAGGCTAAAGAGGTTCCCTGCATAGATAAGAAAGCAAAAATAATAAATAAATAAATAAAAGGAAAATGCTTGTTGTGTAATGTATGGTTCAGTAAGGATCCTTCCTCAGTTATAAAACTTCATTTGTGTAGGGGCTGATCTGACTGAAATCTTCATGTGAAAAGATGGTGAAAGACACTGCTGAAACTGGACAAGAGCAGAAGTAACTGGATGGGTCGGTATCGAGCTGTAAAGACGTGGGCAGTGGAGTCCCACAAGGCTTGGTGCTGTTCAATGTCTTCATCAGTGACTTGGATGAAGGTGTAGAAAGACGCTGACAACTGATTAAATTGTCAGATTTATTTTAAGGTGTGGGCAGAGTTGTTTTTGACTTTGCAAAAAATGTAAGCGGGTTTTGTTTGTATGATAGCCAATTGTTTTTCGCCACGTCATAAATCTAATTAGAATCGCCAATTATCTAGCGGTCTTTGCTAGGGTGTTATTTTCACAGGGTTATTCCTTGTTTTTTTTGACCAATTATAATGATTTATATAAAGCAACGAAGGCAAAAGTTTTTATTTTTGTTAGTGGCGCAGCAATAAATTTCTTTTTGACGTGTAAAAAGCAGTTATTATCATTATTGTTAACCCTTAGTTAACCTAGTGTAGAAAAAACTGTTTTAAATGGTTATTATTTGTTTGTGACATGGGCACTACTTAATTTGGTTGTGACAGATTTGAGATGGGTGGAGCAGGTGCAGAGTTCCTGGACTTCCATCCTGCATAATGGAAGTTTTTGAAAGCACCCAGCTAAAAAAAAAAAGATACTGGTCCATTGCAATAGTATCTTGGACAATTCTGTCTATGCCGACCATGGGCAGATCTAGAATTTTGAAAAGGGGTGAGGCTGTGTGGGGGGGGTGCAGATGGTGAAGTGCATCATCACATACAAAACAATACAGTTTTCTGCAGTTAAAAGTAAACTAGAAGTTTTATTAATATGCTAGGGGGCTAGGGCTAGATTATGTGGTTTAAGATTGTTTTTAACTCATTCCAATGAAGTTATGCTTGTTTTTGCTTCAATCTGCAGGGCTGTGAAATAGGAGCTTCATTTCCAGGAGTAGCAAACAAGACAGCAGAACTGCAGTACAAAGGCTAGCTTGAACATCAAAACCATTAAAAAGAAGAGAGGGTCATTCACATCTGTGGAATGAAGAATTTAGAAGGCATCAGGTAAATTATGATGACCCATGAAGTACTGTCTGGTTATGTCTACATGAGATGCTGACTGCTCAGTAGTTACTGCACAGTCATTTAGCACTTGCATATACAAGTACTAAATAACTGCTTAGTAACTAGAGTTGCTGTGCAGTAGCATCCCTGAACAGCTTCTTGGTGGTGCTGTCTATGCAGTGGCTCCTTACTGCTGTGCAGTAGCATTGCATCATGCTTTGTGCCATGCAACGCTCCTGTGCAGTAGCTCATTGCTACTGCACAGCCAGCTTCTTGTGTAGATGTGGCCTCTGGCTAGAAATGCTGCTGCCACTGCTAGATAGTTTTAAACTTTGGGTGGACCAGGAATCAGAGAGGGGATGCAAGTGTACCATTGCACCTTCTCCCCTGCTGGATCTGTCGCTGATGCCAACCATGGTCTGATACATAATCAAAGCAGCTCCATTTTGTCTCTTTTGCCCATTATAAATGTCCACTCGTGATAATTCAAGTAGTTTGCTTGTCTCAGCATTTGGAACTTCATAATCTGGAATTTTCTTCATTTCCCCTTTTTTCCTTTTACTGAGGCCTAGAATTACTGACATCTCAGTTTTTCTTTCCTGTTGTGCAACTATTTTCCCTTTCATAGATTTCATAGACATTAGGGCTGGAAGGGACCTCGGAAGATCATCGAGTCCAGCCCCCTGCCCAAAGGGCAGGAAGTCAGCTGGGGTCATAGGATCCCAGAAAGATAAGCATCCAGTTTGCTCTTGAAGGTGTTCAATGTAGGCGCTTGAACCACCACCGGTGGCAGGCTGTTCCAGACCTTGGGGGGTTCGGACAGTAAAGAAATTCTTCCTTATGTCCAGCCTGAAACGGTCTTGTCATAGTTTATGACCGTTCAACCTAGTCATCATCCCTTGGGGTGCTCTGGTGAGCAAACGTTCCCCCAGATACTGGTGGTCACCCCTGATAAACTTGTAGGTGGTCATCAGATCACCCCTGAGCCTGCGCTTTTCCAGGCTAAAGAGCCCCAGGGCTCTCAGCCTGTCATCGTAGGGTCTGCTTCCCTGACCTCTGATCATGCACGTGGCTCTTCTCTGGACTCTCTCAAGCTTCTCCACATCCTTTTTGAATTGTGGAACCCAAAACTGGACACAGTACTCTAGCTGCGGCCTCACTCGGGCCGAGTACAAGGGGAGAATGACTTCCCGGGATTTGCTTGAGAAGCATCTATGGATGCAAGCCAGCGTTTTGGTCACTTTACTAGCCGCAGCATCGCACTGCAGGCTCATGTTCATCTTGTGGTCAATGATGACCCCCAAGTCTCTTTCTTGCATAGTGCTAGCCAGCACAGCACTGCCGAGCCTATAAGGATTCTGCGGATTTTTCTTCCCAAGGTGGAGAACCTTGCATTTATCGGTGTTGAACGCCATCAGATTCTTGTCTGCCCACTTGCTGAGCCTGTCCAGGTCAGCCTGGATCACCCGCCTGTCTTCTGGTGTGGATGCTTTGTCCCAAAGTTTGGTGTCATCGGCAAACTTGGCCAGTCCGCTTCTGACTCCAGTGTCCACATCATTAATGAAGATGTTGAACAGTATCGGTCCAAGGACAGAGCCTTGGGGGACCCCACTGGTCACAGGACACCATGATGAGTGACTGCCATCAAATACTACCCTCTGGGTCCGACCCCGGAGCCAATTTTCCAGCCAGTGGATCGTGGAGGACCCAAGGTGACAATTGGCCAGTTTCTCCAAGAGGCGATCATGGGAAACCAGATCAAAGGCTTTTTTGAAGTCAAGATATATGACATCAATCTCTTCTCCCTTGTCCAGGTGATAGGTCACCTGGTCATAGAAGGAAATGAGATTAGTCAAGCAAGACCTACCTGCAACAAACCCTTTTTCTGCTTTGCAACAATCCATATCTTCTCCGCCTTTGGAAAAAACACAGAATGACAAAAAGGGGAAATAAATGTCTACAGCAGCTACTGGCTAACATTTCCTCAGGTGGAGTGTTTTTGAAATGTTGTATGGTTTCAATAGGGGGAAAATGGGAAAAAAAGAAGGCGGCTAGAACACAAGGCCCGTCCCTTCTAGATCAGCATCCAACTCACTAAACCAGACATATCTCCCTCTCTTCATTGCCCAAGGAACCAGCTTTAAAAGGAACTCAAGAGAGGAATCTGGATGAATCCTGATCTGTGGTATTGTGGTTAGGAAGTTGGGAAGTTGGATAGATGCATGTTCAAACCACGTCTGTATAAGAGGAACCTGGAGTGTGCGTTTCTAGCTTGCCAGTGAGTGTCCTGCTCATGGCAACCATACTTAGCTGAGTTACTGCAAAGGGGAGATAGGAAAAGTTCACACCTCAGCCTCTGTTCAGGGACTCCACAAGTGTAAGGCTAGCCATGTCCCCCAGATAATGCAACAGAACCGCAGAAAATGGCAATGGGGGCCCTTTATCAAGCCCTTTGGAAATTAGGGATGGAATTCATCTTCTCTTTGCGCATCCACATGACAGTTTTTTAGCAGCTTAAATGCTAAACCTGCTGCTGATGCTCAGGTAGCAGTTTTGTTTCTGAAATGTTGGGGGCTATAAGCACATTATTCATTCGGGTTAGACCCAGGAGAAGACTCTCCTGTGCTTTAGCCCCAATAATTGAGTGGTTGGGAAACTCACCCAGGAAACTGGAGACCCAAACTCTTGGCTCCCCTCTCTCACAGAAGAGGTTTGAATATGTGTTTCCCCAACGTCCCAACACAGTGTTCAAACCACCATGCCCCAGATCAGGCATTTGGTCCCAAGCCGCACACAAAACATGCTCAGCAGGATATTCCACCGATATTCATTGTAATGGGGTGACCTAGAATTCCCCTTCCCCCCCACTCCCATGACATCCCCAGCACAGGGTTACTGAGGCATTTACAAATGGAGGCTGCTAACTCTTCTCATTTACATCCTTTGTTCCAAAGAGACTCATGTGTAACTATTACAGCTACTGCAAACTACAAGAAGAGAAATGATCCAGATCATCCTCTACCTTTGTGACAGCCTGGGGGCAGCTGCCCCATCATCTCTTCTGCGTCACTGTCCACCACATTCATAGCTCCATTCTGTCATTGTTGTAAGTTGCATCACTGGAACTGAGCACCCTTGTTGGTGGGTTCTGGTGCAAAGACTCTTCATTGGTGTGGGACAGGCCTTTATTATGGGTCTCACTAGTTAGGTAATTGATACCAAACTCTCCTATTGGAAAGGACAATAGACGGATGCATTTCTCACAGATATTAAAGTGTGGGTAATAACTAGTGTTACCTTGGAAGTTTGCATCTTGGTGAGATGGAGGGAGAGGATGTAACTGGAGCTCATCACCAAGACATGTGGCTCATAGGTTTCTTTGAGTCTCGGAGCCTCCGGGTCCCTTGTCATTTATGTCTCAAGCAAAACCAAGACCAGGGGTGGCTAAGAACCACATTCTGCGTTTATCTGAACTACAGAGAACTGGAAATGGACTAAGGCGGGATGAACTGCTAGGAGCATCGGGAAGGGATGGGCAACTATTGGATTTATGATGTAGGTGGCTGGTGGTTTACTGCTAGACAACAGGGTTGGGAGCAGCCCTCTTGGGCAGTGGACAAGCAAAGCTTTTTTGGGCTGCAAATCAATTACAAAATGCAGAGGCTTTTATGAATTAAACCTCCTATCTTGCCTCTCTCGGGAAATATTAACTTTTCTCTATCCCCTCTCAGTGCAGTACTTACCATTTTTTTCCAAATAGAAGCCAGTATTATGATGCCCTTGTAAAAGGAACTCATGCAACACCTACCAATAAAAGATGTCAGCATTGAAAATAGCACTCATTCCAGCTGTAGGAGACAGTTCTGGAGTTCTGTAGGCTGCTCATCATGGGGTTGGGTGGAAACAAGGTAAAGACGGGTCTGCGGATATTTTTTAGTGGTAACTGTAAGTCCTGCTGCATGATGTGGATACTGAAGAAAGTAGCTGGATGATCCCTCGGGCAGATGGCATGGTCAAATGCAATCCCAGACACTGAAATCATGGTCTGTGTGTGGAACGAAGGCTCTCAGTTACTGAAGGCTCCATCAATATAGTGCTAGAACACCCCCCCCCCCCAAAAAAAAACCAAAAAAACCCCCAAACAAACAAAAAAACCCAACAAGAACAAGATTTGTGTTAGGTCACATCTAACAGCCGTGTGTGAGGCATTCACAGAATTATAGAAAAATAGAGCAGGAATGTTCCTCAGGAGGTCATTTAGTCCAACTGTCTACTCATTGCCTAAACCATTCCAGGCAAGGTTTGGTCTAACCTCTTAAACACTTCCAAGGAGAGAGTTTTCACAACCTCTCTGGGTAACCTGTTCCAATGTTTGACCAACCCTACAGTGAGATACTTCTTCCTAATAACCAACCTAATTTTTTTGTGATGTAATTTAAAACTGCATCTCTTCTTGTCTTTTCCCCTGTGGCCACAGAGAAAAGTCTAACCTTGGTCTCTTTATAACCACCTTTTAGGTTTTTCAAGACTATTGTCAAGTGGGGGGCTTCAAACACATCAAAGCCCTTCTTAACCATGGTGCCATTACACAAGTCATTCTGTCCTGGAAGGCTGTAAGGAAAGCCTTGGACACCAGGTGTGGTGGGAGTTGGATCCAGGGGAAAGGTCTTGGAAATGGAAGGACCCATGGTAGCAGGAGGGAGGCTCCTTGGCAGTAATTAACTAAAATCCTGACCTGTGCTCACAGGCTCTTGCCTCCTGCCTATGCTGGAAATCAGATGAGAAGGAACTATGCGGGGGGGAAGGCTGGCTTAAGGGTTAGACTCCCAGTTTGTTCATTTGTGTTGATTACAAGGGCCACTTGCAGCATCCAAGAGCATTTCCCAAGTATATGCCAAGGACACCCACCACACCCTGGAAAGAGGGAGGGATGTACCCATTATAGAGAGGAACGAAGCAGCTGCAGATCACTGCCTTTGGGGAAAGGAAGCACAGAGAGATACAGGAGCAGGGCTCTCTTTTAAACCTGGGGATGAGGAGTGCTCCCCGGAGTTGAATCATGAGGCTTGGAGTATTTAGATCTGCACTCAGCGTCAGGCCCAAGAGCAGAGGTCTGGCCATGCCATGTTCCATGTGCCAGGGGTGCAGCCTAGTATAACCATCACTCTGCAACTCTTGTCAGAACAGAGATAGATCCTGATGCAAGTTCAGCTGCTGGAGTTTTGTGGGAGGATTCTTGATAGAGTGAAAAAAAATCCAGGTCGTGCTTGGGAACCTGCCTCAGATGGCAGTAGAAGTGCCAGTTACACCTAGAGGCGCAGCCCCTGGTACCCAGGGCACTGGTAACATGGTTTGGAGAGTAGCATGTGTAATTCATGAAAGGGATAATTCTGCCTGCTGCCTACATTTTGCCAGTGAGGGGTCAAGCTGACAAGCCTTTGGCTTGAAACCTTCAATGTGGGGCTGGAGCTCACTGGGAGCAGCTCATTGGGAACCTGCTCCTGAATCATAAAATCATAGAGAATGAGGGTTGGGAGGGACCTCAGGAGGTCACATCTAGTCCGACCCCCTGCTGAAAGCAAGAGCAACCCCAACTAGATCATCCCAGCCAGGGCTTTGTATGTCTGGGTGTTACAAAGTGGAAAGGATGGAGATTCCACCACCTCTCTGGGTAGTCTGTCCCAGTGCTTAACTACCCTTCTAGTGAGAGAGTCTTTTCTAATATCTAACCTAAACTTCCCTTGCTGCAACTTGAGATCATTGCTCCTTTGTTCTGTCATCTGCCACCACTGAGAACAGTCCAGTTCCATCCTCTTTGGAATCACCCTTCAGATAGTTGAAAGCTGCTATTAAATCCCCTCTTAGTCTTCCCTTTTCCAGACTAAATAGGCCCAGTTGCCTCTGACTCTTCTCATACATCATGTACCCTAACCATTTTTGTTGCCCTTTCCTGTACTGTCTCCAATTTGTCTCCATCCTTTCTGTAGTGGTGGGCCTAAAACTGGACACAGTACTCCAGATGTGGCCTCATCAGTGCTGAGTGGAGGGGAAGAATTGCTTCCCTTGATCTGCTGGCAATACACCCATTAACAGCCTAGTATGCTATTAGCCTTTTTTGCAACCAGTGCACCGTGTTGGCTCATTTTCAGCTTTTTCTCCACTGTAACCCCAGGTCCTGGCTTCTGCTCTCCTTGGAATTCCTGTTTTACCTGTCTACTCAACTGCAATCTTGTCCCATGTGTAGGGGAACCTTGTCTTATCTTGGTACTCACCCGTTGCTAATTGACTCTGGATATGACCATGATCTACAACTGACTGGAGGGCTTGGTGGCAACATGGTGGGGCTACTCGTGGTGGGGTAGCTCCTATAAAACACTGCAATGTTGCAAGCTCCAGACTAAGGGGAATTTAGGGTGCTTCAAACCCCTAACCCCCACTGCCTTGTGGGTACTTCTTGGTTGGAGAAAGGCAAAGCGACATCACCTTGGCAGAAATGTGCCCTCATTGAGGCATTAGGCCATCAGCAACTGCTTTAATCTATTGCTCTCTGGCAGAAGCTGCAACCATTGAGGTATTGAACGTTCAGATTCAGTTTGGCCTTTGGACTGTGACTTAATGGTGTAAAGGGGGGGTGGTAGGTTTTTGGCAGCCTTTGCTCTTCCATACGCTTGGGATCTGTTAATCCAGCATAGGCCATGACTGCTGTTTTGCCTGACACCAGGGACTGACTTGGCTATTTCCCATGCTGAAAACATTAGTATGTCCAATATGAGATAAACAGTCAGAGTCTTTGTGGATCAGGGCTTGCATTATACCTCACATTACGCCAGTACATTTCCCCTTATATGTCTGTGAAGGAGTTCCTCAGACACTCAGTTACTTTTACTCCAAACTCAACACTCAGAAAACTGCTGTTACCTGAATGATCTCCTCCTTTGAGCTGAACTCTGATACCACAACCACAAGAAAAATGTATAGCCTCTCTGAAGACAGATGGTGAATGTTATCTGGCAAACATTTTTCTAATGCCTTCTGTATATTCTGGATTAATACGTTATTTGGATATAAGTATCTGAGGATTGAGCCCTCCATATTTTTCACTGTTTTAGTCATGTAAAAATCCACTCCATCTAGAAGGACAAAGTCACCATGCTTAACAGGCTGTGTTTTCACATTTCCAAATAAACACTCCAGTCACTACTTTTTGATCTGCCCACCGACTTCCCTTTAAAAAGCACAATATGACACAGAGTATATTACACCAGGCATTTCTTACACACCCATAGATGGCTAATGTGGCTAAAAGTGCCCCTGAGGATATTCCATAGATCTTAGATGCTGATCTCAGAATCTCAGGTGCCAGTTCCTGTAGAGCTTTCATCACTCCTATTTGATAAAACATCAGGAATTCACAACCTTCAAAAAATAGAGAAAGGTGCGTGGGGGTGTGCTTTGGATTCTCTTCTGCCATCTTTAGTTGTGCTGTGAGTTTGTGGCAGCAGGGCACAAGCTAACCAGGAGCAAGGGGCTTGGTGGTGATAACCACTTTCAGTCAGAGTGTAGCAGGGGCACAAAGGTGTGCTCAGGAGGTATGCTCTTGTCTTTACAACAGACTGCTGCCCTGAGTTTGGCCTGAAAATCCCCGTGAGCTGTGAAGGTCCTGGAAGTTTTGGGCAGGGTTAGGTGGAGTTAGAACATGTCATATAAGAGGAGTTAGAACATGTAGTGTTTGTACCTTGTACCTGGTTCACCTGAACCAATTGCAAATGCTGGTACAAGTTGTTCTATCTTGGACTGTCAGTTCCTTTATCAATGTGTTCTCACTCATGCATATCCCACCCAGTATGCGGCAACCTGTGAAGTCACAGCCTCCTCTTGTTGGCAATGCACATGGCAATTAGGATCTCTCTATGGCTTGTATACAGTACTAGAGCTTGAGAAGTAGGCCCTAGGTACTAATAGTTACCACCAGAGTGGATGAGTTAAAGAATGCATATGCTCAATGTGAAATTAGAAGGGACCTAGTTGCAGGTAATCTTGAACATTAGCAGACAAGGGTTTAAAGGTAGGATTTTTCCAGTGAATCTCTAACAGCCAGTGTCCTTATCTCCCTTGCCGTGATCTGTCCTTGCGTGTTCAGAATATAGTTCCTTGTAAGTGTGGGTGAGGGTTCCAGGTGACAATATGGGTGCTTCCTTTGGTTAGGCATTGTTCTTGAGGGCTGGACTTGCTGGCTCATTTGTTCTCTTCCAGTTCAATGTTCTGATGTCCCTTGTCTTCTCCCATTGAAACTGATGGAGTTCTACTAACTTGTGACTGCGGTGGGGGCAACCTTTCACAAGCACCAAATGCTTTTGACCTCCCCACACTTGCTTTCCAGAGACCTTCTGCCAGATGGCTCCTTGTCCTGAACAAATGGATTTAGATTTCATAGATTTCATAGACATTCAGGCTGGAAGGGACCCTGAAGGATCATTGCCCCAGGGGTAGGAAGTCAGCAGGGATCATAGGATCCCAGCAAGATAAACATCCAAATGTGTCTTGAAGGCATTCGAAGTGGGTGCTTGAACCACCTCCAGTGGTAGTCTATTCCAAACCTTGGAGTCTCAGGCAGTAAAGCAGTTGTTCCTTATGTCCAGCCTGAATTGGTCGTGGTGGAGTTTGTGATCATTCAATCTTGTCATCTCTTGGGGCACTCTGGTGAACAGACGTTCCCCCAGATCCTGGTGAACACCCCTGGTGAACTTATAGGTGGCCATCAGATCGCCCCTGAGTCTACGCTTTTCCAGGCTGAAAAGTCCCATAGCTCTCAGCCTCTCATCGTAAGGTCTGTTTTCCCAACATCTGATCATGTGCATGGCTCTCCTCTGCACTCTCTCAAGCTTCTCCACATCCTTTTTGAATTGTGGAGCCCAAAACTGGATGCAATACTCCAGCTGCAGCCTCACCAAGGCTGAGTACAATGGGAGAATGATGTCCCGGGATTTGGTTGAGAAGCATCTAGGGATGCAAGCCAGAGTTTTGCTTGCTTTACTAGCTGCAGTATCACACTGAAGGCTCATGTTCATCTTGTGGTCAATCATGACCCCCAGGCCCCTTTCATCTGTAGTGCTAGCTAGCATAGCACTGCCGAGTCTATAAGCATGCCGCGGGTTTTTCCTCCCAAGGTGAAGAACCTTGCATTTTTCAGTGTTAAACACCATCAGGTTCTCATTTGCTCATTTCATGAGCCTGTCAAGATCTGCCTGAATCTCCCTCCTGTCCTCAGGTGTGGATGCTTTCCCCCAGAGTTTGGTGTCATCGGCCAACTTGGCCAGCCCGCTTCTGACACCAATGTCTGCAACACTGATGAAGATGTTAAAAAGTATAGGCCCTAGGACAGAGCTTTGAGAGACCCCACTGGTCACAGTGCACCATGACAATTCACTTCCACCAACCACCACCCTCTGGGTCCTACCGCAGAGCCAGTTCCCCAGCCAGCAGATTGTGGTGAGGTTGAGGCCGCAGTTAGCCAGTTTTGCCAAAAGGTGATCATGGGATATCAGACTGAAGGCTTTTTTAAAGTCAAGATATATGACATCAATCTCTTCCCCCTTGTCCAGGTGATAGGTCACCTGGTCATAAAAGGAAATTAGATTGGTCAAGCAAGACCTACCTGCAACAAACCCATGCTGGGTATTCCTCAGGATCTTTCCATCAGCTAGTCTGTTAAAGATGGCCTCTATGATAATCTTTTCTAAGACCTTCCCCAGGATAGAGGTTAGGCTGATGGGCCTGTAGTTTGCCGGATCTACTTTCCTCCCTTTCTTGAAGATAGGCACCACATTGGCCTTCTTCCAGTCTTCAGGCACTTCACCAGAGCACCAGAAGCTCTCAAAGATCCGTGCCAGGGACTGAGCTATGATGCTTGGAGAGGCTGAGAAACCTATTCCAACTGCTTAAGTGATGTTATGAAAGGAGCACAGGTTCTGCCTCTCAGTGGGTGTGTCTACACGTGCATTAATGCACCATTGCTACTACGCAATAAGTTTAGTACTTATAATAACAGGTACTAAATACACAGTAACCAGTGCTACTGCGCAATAGCAACAGCACATGGTCTTTTAGTGATGCTAATGCATAGTAAACTAAGTGTACTGTGTATTAGTGCATTAGCATGGCTTTTGCCATGACATGCTAATGTGCAGTAGAATTAGTCTGCTGAGCATTTAGCATCTCATGTAGATGTACCCAGAATGTATCAGTCCAGAGCTGAGCTAACTAGGGCTCTGCTTGGTGTTGTTACTTCCAAGTGCTGGTTAGGTCTTTCCACAATATGGTTCAAATAAGCATGCGGCTACCCAGTGAGTTTAAATTTAGAGGGGTGAGGTGGATTGCTTTTAAATGTTGAGGATTTGAGGGGTGTTGTTTTGCTGCTCCTTCGTCTTCGAAGATTTCATTCCATTTCTATCATTTTCGTCTTGTATTTTAAGCTACTCTGAGCCTTTTTTTGGGAGGAAATGTAGGAATCAAAGAAATAAATTCATGCTCTCAGCTGGGTAATCAAGCTGGCTGTTGACTGCAGTGATAGTACAGGGTTAAACACAAATCCAAAGTGTGTTTTTATGCCATCTTTTTTATATCTTGTAAGCATTTATGCATTAGAGAAGTCACAGTCACTCAGCCCTTTTACCAATCATATTGCTGATCTTGCAACTAGGAACCAATTATGTTCCTGATCATTGACTAAGAACATATCTTTGGTGCCATGCATCTTTCAATTGCTAATTTATGAATTTATTAACAACATTCCCTCGTTCCTTTTGTACTTACTGTACCAGGCTTATTTGAACTGCACTGTATGCTTCCCTTGCCTGTTTTTCACAGCTTGTAATGATTCTGGCCACCTCTGGATGTTCTTGAATAGGTTTCAAATATTTTGATGCTTCTTGTCGTCCAAAGAGCTTTAGACCTGTAACCTTTTAACTCCTACTGCTCCTATCCTGCCTTGAGGCATGTGTATGGGAGAGCAGACACCATAGAGTCTTACCCTATGGATTACTACCCATCCCCCTATGCTTATAATGGGGCCATTTATGGGCCCACTGTATGTATAGAATGGCTCTTAAATATTGGTCCTCTTCATCGCACTTATCAGCACCCTCCATTTTAGATGGCTACAAGGGTGTACTAGAATTCCTCCCAGAGTATAATGCCAGGGGAGGATTAAAGAGTGAGTTTCCACTATTATACTTCCTCCCCCCTCCCCCCCCACCCCCCATGGGGACTAACTGCCCCATTTAAAAAATAGGGAGACATCTGTGCATTTCTGGATGTGATACTACTTCACTGGGTCCCTCCAATAAATGCACTAGGAGGGCAGCGTACCTTTTCTGGACCATTCCACTCCAGCCTCATGACACTTGGGGTCCTGCTCACTTCCCAGAGACACTCTGCAGCAGCTGTAGAAAGCTCTGCCTAGACAACATCTCACAAGTCCTGGACAGTGTGGATTGTAAGCCATAAGAAGCCCCTTCAGGACTACCATGTGTTGGTGACCAGGCACCACATACACAATGTGCATGTGCATGTGATGGTGGTCAACACTGTCCATCTTGCATTCCTTGAGAGTGTGAACAGATTCTCCTCGCCCAACAATAATGCCTCCTTGAAGGCCCAGTCAACCTTCCTTTGGCAGCTCCTCTGTGGCTGCACCCAAGTGGCTGAGACAAAGTGGCTATGTCCCTCACCAGGGCTGCCCCATCCCTGAAGCTGGGATCCATTGGCTACTTTAAATTTCTGAAGATCACGTGCGGCTGAATATGTCCCCTATGGCATCAGTTGGGAGGCACACAAGTCACCATTTTCTTCTAGGAGAGGGTTGGGGAGGAAAAGGATCACCCAGCAGAAAGGCACAAGCACCTCCCTAGTTGTATAATAAGGGCACCTGTTCATGCAGCATTGGATTTAGAATTTTCCCCAAAGACTGGCCAAAAAGTGAGACTAAACCACAAGCCACACTTTGGTCTTCTACCAGGTGAAATGGGTTTCTGCCCTAGGTGTCCTCCTGCTCTCCCCTCCTTTCACCCAAAAACAAAACCCCAGATACCACAGCCTAAGTCATGTAGGTCATATCTTCATCTGACAAGTTACAAAATGAATATAATTAAGCAAATGTATTAACTATGTAATGCATTTGCTTTCCTGTGTAACTTAGTGGTGATGAGGTATAGGGTATCTGAGATGAAGCTGAGTGGAAGTTAACCAAGTTAGCATGTTTCTGTGCTTTTGGATCTTGTGCCTTGTAACTGTGTGGGTGCTGGTCATGATGTTTTCATGAGTATGTGAGGAAACTACTTGACAGGGATGATCCTGCCTTGAGCAGGGGCTTGGACTAGATGTAACTTCCTGATGTCCCTTCCAGACATGTTGTTCTGTGATTCTGTTATTTTATTCAACACCCAGATTTCCTTTATTCCCAGCCAACTAGCAGCAGGGCTGCATGATAGGAACCTGCCTGCTTTGACTACTGTAGTCAAAATCAGTTCCTGTCACCAAATTTGAGCTGCTCCCAGCAGCACCCCACCATCAGACTGACCATGACCTTTCCATTTGATAATAGGCAAATTTATTGATACACAGTGATAACAGAAAAAGAGCAATACAAAAAATGGAGCAATTCTATATATCTATGAAATCCTAGGGCTGTCATCAGAGTCAAAGTACATCTGGCCAGGTTGTAGTCTTCATTCTAAGGCTCTCTTTTAGGTATCAGATGTCAGCATGTCAGCAGTCTGGAGGTGGGATGCCGAGGCTAACACCCCCCTCAGTGGGGTGGATGAGACAGGTTGGTGGTGTGCCCTCTGTCCATGGTGGCCTCAGGCACCCTTCCCCAGGGGACACGGAGGGGGACCCCTCTCAGGGAGAATGATGGGGAGGGACCTTTTCTTACTCTCAAGACTCTGTCTTTGTGTTCTCCTTCCCTCCTGATGACACATGATGACTTTTCATCCATGGCTATCGCTGGATGGTTGTCATGCGTCCATGTCCTGTGTTATCAGCATATTCCAAGCTCATCACATGCACATATATGAATTTGGTCTTTCCAGGCCTTCTCCTAATGTAGTCTATTCCTCCAAAAACCAGGACTCAGGCCCTCCTGCTCTGGGGTCTTGGTAGCTGGTGCCACCTTATCTCGTGCTATGGAATAGTATGGTACATGCTGCCTCTGTTTTCCAGACTGTGTCCTTGTTGGCCTTGTTGTATTAGACAGACTGTCTACTTCCAAGGCTGTGAGAAACTGTGTGACTGTGTTACCCAGGCTCTTAGAAATCATTTAACCCCTGCTGCCCATTCTGAGCCATTCTAATGCAGATATATATAGATATTCCTATAAGAGAATTCCCAGAAAACAAACCTTTAAATACCATTTTCTAAGGCAGCCTTCCCCTCTTTGAAGGTTCACACCTTCACAACATAAATGGAACATAATCACTGGAATCACCTGAAGTGTTCATGAGATTTGTGGGGAGGACCTCCACCAGTCATCCCAGGAAAAGTATGATGGCATTCATGGTCAGGGTCTCCAAAGGGCTGGAAAATCCCCAAAAGGATAAAAACAAAACAATCCAGCCTTCTCAGTCTTTGATATGACTTTGCTCCCTTCTTGAACTGTGCTCCATAGGGAAGAGGAGATTGGATTAAAAATTAAAATCTGAAATCTGAACTGCAGGATTGGCACATGCACCAATGTTTCATTTTGGGGTGAAAATTATTTTATGCAAGATGATGGAAAAGTAGAAAATCTTGGTTACAACCTGGCTCACACTGGTTTCATTTAAATTTATTAAGAAGAGGTTGAATATAAGTACAGATGAGCTAGGCATCAAATGAGAGAAGTGTCCATGCTGCTTGCATACTGGTCTAACTAAAATGCCGTACATTCATAGTCAGGCAAGGAGATGCAGAGAGATGAAGTACGTTCATAGAGGTCCAAGGGCTTGTGAGTAGAAAGAGCGTTTACATTAGAAGTGTGTGTTCTCCAGCAGTTATGAAATATCAGGAACAAATTGTATCTGCTAAGCCCTAGTGAAGATTAATTTCTCTTTCTTGATAAAATAGAAAAGTTAAAAAAAAATTATGACCAAGGCTTTGTAAGCAGAAAGAGCATTAACATTACAAGTGTGTGTGCCAATGGACATAGATTGGACAGCTCTGCTGACCCCAATGTCTCCTTTCAAACATAGGGTGTATAATAGGGGGCTGTGGCTTCGAGCACATCCTTGATCAGGAAAATCAGGTGTTAAGAGGCAACGATCCCAAGAGAACATTGCCAAGGCTGCCCTAATGAAGTTGGGAGCACACACTGACCCTGACCTTCACTGGGACTTGTGCTCACATGGATCCTAATGTCACTGTTACTTGACTGGCAAGAACCAGAGGAATAAAAGCGATCTTGATTATCCTCTTCCTTGGTGTCAGTATAGGGGCAACTGCTGCGTTTTCCCCTCTGTTTCATTCTCCGCCATGCTCATCGCTCCGTGAGTGGTGAGGTCCTTGAAAGCTGCATCAGTGGAAGTGAGGATCCTTGTTGATGGGTTCTGGTTCCAAGACCCTCCACTGGTCTGGGACAAGCATTTCTTATGGGACTCACTGGCTAAAGGGAGTGTTGCGTTCCTGGCAAGATAATCTATCCCAAACTCTCCTATTGGAAAGAACAACAGAAAGATTCAATCCTCACAAATACTCAGATCTGTATGATAACCAACTGTAACTCAGGAGACTGATACAGACACTTGGACCCTGGACACACGTTATTGTTGTAGTGTTACAAAGCGTGTAGCTCTATAAAACCATTGGGTGTGCAAATGTCTGAAGTGGCTGAAGTGTGCAAAATTCACCAAAAAGGCCTACTCTCCAATATTGTGTTACAGGTCTGCTTCTCACCTCCCATCCTTCTTCCCCCAGTGGAGCTTGCACGTGAGCAGGACATGCTCAGTGACAGACTTGTTTGATCAGCACTTGCTGCCATAGCAACAGCAGAAGCAGGGGCTGCTGGGGTTGCTTCCCATAATAGAGATGGGACTGGCAGTTGGCAATAGGGGTTTACGAAGTGGGCCCTATTGGAGCCGGATTTGGATTTGGCCCGAATTGAGGACAGTGATCCGATTTGTTGATTTGGATCACTGTCCCTGATTCAATTCGGCCGAATCCGAATCTGAAATTTTGATGCTGATTTGGCGGAATCAGCGATTGAGACACAGACATGGCTTTAAAAGTTTTTTCTATATACTTCGAAGTAGCAGGAGTGGCTCCTGATTGCTGTGGTGCTGGGGTGCATGGAGCATCCCACAGGAGCGTGGGGGGCCCACCATGTGCTTGGCGGCAAACCTGGAAGTAGACCAGAAGTACTTCAGTCCACTTCCGGGTCTGCCTGGGGAGGGGGGCGGGAGGTGCCTCCCTGGCTTGGCGAACAGCCACTAGGGGACCCCAGGTACCCCCCCCCCCCCGCCCCCAGACCCAGGAGGCACCAGTCACTGAACCGGAGGGATGCAGGAGGGCCCCCCTGCACACTGCTTCTTGTCAACTTCTGGGTCTGCTGCCGAGCACGCTGGGGAGCCCCCCGTGCTCCTGTGGGACACTCCATGCACCCCAGTATCACAGTACTCATGAGCCCCTGCTACCTAGAGCTATGGAGAATAAACATTTAAAACTGTCTCTGTCCAAATCTCTGAATCTTTCCAAATCTCTCTGAATCAATTCAGACAGTTCCAATTCAACTTGGAGAAATTAAAGGGTCCTCTGATTCGATTCAGATTCAGAGATTTGGCCACCAAATTGGGCCGTATATCCACAGAATTGAATCAGAGATTGAAGTTTTGCACAGTCCTAGTGGGCAACCAAGGCAGTTTTGGCTCCTAGTCAGTTGTAAGATGCAGAGACTTTTATGAACGAAACATCTTGTCCAGCCACCCTCAGGGAATATCATCTCTTCTCTGTCCCCACTCAATGCAGTACTTACGATTTCTTTCCAAGTAGAAGCCGGCGTCATGATACCCTTGTAAAATAAACTCATGCACCACCTACCGAGAAAAGATGTCAGGCTTGTAAACAATGCTTGTTGTACACACACAGCAGACGGTAATTCTAGGATTATATCAATTTCTGATGGCTACTCACCAGACGGCTGGGTGGAAAAAAACAATAGACCATTCTTTTTAAGTTTTCTGGTGACATTTGAAATAGCTGCTGCAACATATACACACTGAGGTAAGTGCCTGGATTATCCCTTGGGCAGATGTCATTGTCAAATGCAAACCCAGACACTGTAATCATGGTCTTGTGGAACAAAGCCTTTGGGCTACTGAAGGCTCCATCAATATAGCGCTAGAACAAAACGCAGCACAGTACCTGTGTTAGGTAACAGCTATCAGTCATTGGCCAGCACCTCTGACAATTGTATTTTCTTTTGGTTTTGCTGGAGACCAACGTGTTGTGCATTCCAGACAACTATTACCTCATCTTGTGCCCCTCTGGCCTTAGGACTCCCATCCATGGGTAGGTCTCTCAATCTCAGGTAGCCAACTAAAGTCCAGCAAGCAGCGAGGTGCTTGTGCAGCTCTGCAAGTCTTCTTTCCTTTCCTGTTGTATCTTCCCCCATATTCCCCTCCCATCTAACTGGTTGTCCACCAGCTGTGTTCAAGATACCAAGGTCTCTGAGGGAGGGACTTTCCTTCTACTCTTTCTCCCTACAGGGGAACCAGCTGTTTCATCTGGGCATGCAACTCGAGGGAAGGAGCTGCTTTAAGATTTTTTCCCATCTCTACCAAACGTGGCTGTGCCCTGGTTATCCAGTTTGCCATCCAGACGTCATTCTGCTCTGGAAAGCTGTAAGGAAAGCCTTGGACGCCACGTATGCTGGGAGTTGGATCCCCATGGGGAAGGTCTTGGAGATGGAGGGACCTGTGGTAGCAGGAGGGAGCCCCCGTGGCAGTAATGAACTAAAATCCTGACCCAGGCTCACAGGCTCCTGCCTCTGCTGGAAATTGGATGAGGAGGAACTATGGGGAGGACTTAAGGGTCAGAATCCTGATTTTTTTTTATCTGTGTTGATCACAAAAGCCACTGGCAGCTGCTGAGCGGTTCCCAGGGTCTCAGCCAAGGATACTCACCACACCCTGGAAAGAGGGAGGGATGTACCCATTATAGACAGGAATGAAGCAGCTGCAGGACACTGCCTGTGGGGAAAGGAAGCACAGAGAGATATAGGAGCAGGGCTCTCTTTAAGCATGGGGATGAGGAGTACCCCCTAGAAATGGATCATAATGTTTGGGGTATTTGGACCCTAGACTCTGGGTCAGGGCCAAGAGCACAGGTCTGGCCATGCCATGTTCCATGTGCTAGGGATACTGCCCAGTGTAGCCACTGCTCGGTCCCAAAGGTGTGGAAAGGGGTAGTGCTGCCCAGTGGCGTGGCTGCCAGATTGGAGGACTGTGCATCTGGGTAATCCAGCCAGCTCCCCTATGGCATCTGAGCAAAGTGTTGCAACTCTTGTCAGAACAGAGATAGATCCTGATGCAAGTTCAGCTGCTGGAGTCTTGTGGGAGGATTCTCGATAGAGTGAAAAAAATCCAGGTCCTGCTCAGAAAGCTGCCACAGATGGCAACAGAAGTGCCAGTTATGCCTAAAGGCGCAGCCCCTGGCACTGGTAACATGGTTTGGAGAGTAGCATGTGTAATTCATGAACTGGTTAATTCTGCCTGCTGCCTCCAATTTGCCAGTGAGGGGTCAAGCTGACAAGCCTTTGGCTTGAAACCTTCTATGTGGGGTTGGAGCTCGATGGGGGAAGCTCATTGGGAACCTGCTCCTGAATCATAAAATCATAGAGAATGAGGGTTGGGAGGGACCTCAGGAGATCACATCTAGTCCGACCCCCTGCTGAAAGCAAGAGCAGCCCCAACTAGATCATCCCAGCCAGGGCTTTGTATGGCTGGATGTTAAAAAGCTGGAAGGATGGAGATCCCACCACATTTCTGGGCAGCCTGCCCACTGTAACCCCCAGGTCCTGGCTGCTACACTCCTTGGAATTCTTCTTTACCTCTGTGTTCAACTGCGATCTTGTCCCATGTGTAGGGGAACCTTGTCTTATCTTGGTACTCACCTGTTGCTAATTGACTCTGGATATGACCATGATCTGCAACCAACTGGAGGGCTTGGTGCCAACATGGTGGAGCTACTCGTGGTGGGGTAGCTCCTATAAAATACCACAACATTGCAAGCTCCAGAATGAGGGGAATTTAGGGTGCCTCAAACCCCTAACCCCCACTGACTTGTGGGTACTTCTTGGTTGGAGAAAGGCTAAGGGATGTCACCGTGACAGCAACAGCTTTAATCTATTGCTCTCTGGCAGAAGCTACAACCATTGAGGTATTGAACATTTGGGACTTGGTTTGGCCTTTGAACTCTAACTTCAAAGGGTAAAGAGGGGATAGTAGGTGTAGGGAAGCCTCCGCTGTTCCATAACCTTGGATGTGTAAATCTATGATAAGCCATGGCCACTGTCCTGCCTGATACCAGGGGGTGACCTGGCTACTTCCCATGCTGAAAACATTAATATGTCCAAAATGAGATAAACAGTCAAAGAGTGTTTGTGGATCAGGGCTTGCATTATACTTCCCATTACACCAGTACACTTCCCCTTATACCTCTGTCAAACTCTCAGTTACTTTTAGTCCAAACTCAGAAAGCTACTTTTACCTGAATGATCTCCTCTTTGGAGCTGAACTCTGATACCACAACATTTTGGAGACCTGATACTTGAGTAAGAAAAATGTGCAGCCTCCGTGAAGCCAGCTGGTGAGCGTTATCTGGCAGACATTTTTCTAACGCCTTCTGTATATTCAGGATTACTCCATTATTTGGATACAGGTACCGGAGGATTGAACCCTCCATATTTTTCACAGTGTCAGTCATGTAACCAACCACTGCATCTAGAAGGAAAAAGTGACCATGCTTAGTAGATCATGCAGCCATATGGGAGCAAGTCTTGCCCTTAAGTCTGTGCGGGCCAAAGACAGAGAAGTCAAGGGGAGTTTTATGCTTGTATGTGAAAACTGAATGGGAAGGTTAAAAAAGGTTCAAAAATGATTTTACCAAAGTCGGTAAATAACAGTGCAGGGGCAAGAAACAACATTTTTGGGGATAATGAAGGCTTTTATTACAGCAGATGAAGTCCAATGGCTGTGTATTAAAGCAACAAAACCTATAAGCTGTTGGGTTTATCAGCTGGTAGACTCCGTAAGAATTAATTAACTTATTCCCTCATCTAGAACGCTACAGGATACTATTACTGTAACACTACATAGCATCTATAGCACTATTAATGGGTATCTACTACTTTACATAACTGGAGCTGTGGCCTCTTAGTAGAAAGTGCAACCATTGCTGTTTCTAGGCTGCATGGGTTGTGTTTTCCTATTTCCTAATGAACGCTCCAATTAGTACTTTTAGACTTGTCCACTGACTTTTCTTTAAAAAGCACAATACGACACAGAGTAAATTCAACCAGGCGTTTCTTACCTATTTCACACCCACAAGTCACTAATGTGGCTATAAGTGCGCCGGAGGATGTCCCATAGATCTTGGATGCTGATCTCAGTATCTCAGGTGCCAGTTCTTGTAGAGCTTTCATCACTCCCATTTGATAAAACATCAGGAATCCACAGCCTTTAAAAAAAATAGAGAAAGGTTCATGCTTTGCATCCTCTTCTGCCATCTTTAGTCATGCTATGAGTTTGTGGCAGCAGGGTACAAGCTGGCCAGGAGCAAGGGGCTTGGTTATGCTAATCACTTTGTATCAGAGTGTAGCAGAGGCACAGAAGTGTGCTCAGAAGGTATGCTCCTGCCCTCAGAACAGACTGCTGCCCTGAGTTTGGTCTGAAAATGCCCTTGAGCTGTGAACGTCCTAAAGGGGATCATTGTGGGCAGGCTTAGGTGGAGTTGGGACATGTACCGTTTGTTCCTGGTTCATTTAAGCCAGGTGTAAATTCTGTTACATAGATGTGTCTTCACTCATGAATATCCCAGTTGGTATGGCACAATCTGTGCAGTCATAGCTTCTTCTTGTTGGCAATACACATGGCAATTCAAGTCTCTTTATGGCTCTTATGGCAGAGAAGATTTTCAAGATAGGATTTTTCTAGCAAACTCTAATGGCCAGTGTCCTCATCTCCCTTGCCTTGACCTATTCTAGGGTGTTCAGATTTAGTTCCTTGTAAGTGTGGGTGAGGGTTTCAGGTGACAATATGGGGGTTTCCTTTGGTTCAGGATTGTCTTTGAAAGCAGAGGACTGGACCCCCTCTCGCCACTGGTTCACTGCCAAGAGCTCTGGATTTAGTTGCTGGACAAGTTCATGGGGAGCTCTTCCCCCTTTCCCTGCTTTTCACTGTTCTGGATCCACTATTAGTTCTCGTGCACCATGCCAGAGTGTGAGAATTGGGCCCTGCATACTGATTATCTCTGTGAGGGTGGGTGGAATGGCTGAGTTCAAGAATTTATGCGCTCCTGAGGAAACTGCAAAGGGCCTCGTTACAAATAATGGCTGATCATTACTAGACAAGACTTTAAAGATGCAAGTTTCCAATGCATTCACTGTTGCTAGTCCCTTCATCTCCTTTGCTTTTACCTGTGGCATGGCATTAGGTGTTCTTGTTCAGATAGTGTTCCTTGTAATTGTGGGTGAGGGGTTAAAGTGATGATTTGGGGGATTCACAATGTGCATGAATGGATTGATGGCCAAGGAGCCCCTCTTCTAATCCTACGCTCTGATGTCCTTACTCAGGTCTCATTGAAATGGACGGAGTGCTATGGATGAGTGTATTGGAAGCACCCTTCCACCAGCACCGAATGCTTGTGGACACCCCACTGACACTTTCATTACAGTGTCTGTCAGATAAATCCTTGTCTTGACTGAACGGAGACACTGAAAAATGTATGCCAAGAGCTCAATGAATTCTAGGACAGGAAGGGCTCTTCCCTGCTTTGGAAATTTACAGAGCAATTCCAACTGCACCAGGTAAGCCCAGTTTAGCTCCAAATGGCTAAGGTATAAACAGGTTCAGTTTGATGATAGAAAAGCAGATAGGAAGAGAATTGCTTCTGTGACCAGTATGATCCAGCTAAACACATTGCCTCAGTTGCAAAACCTCATGTCTGCACGGACAGATCTGACTGTGAAAACCATTTGGAAAGACATTGGTGATGATGAAACCTGAACAGGGTAGAAATGAGAGTTGTGTAAAGAAGAATAACAGATCTAGAAGTATGGGCAAGATAATCCCTGAGATTGTGACACTGGGAAATTTCAGAAGAGTTGTCTCTTAGGGGCAGGATCTTTCATTGAGTATTGATACAGAGCCAGACTGATTACGGCAGTGGTTCTCAACCTTTTTTGTACCAGGACCCATTTGTAAACATTGATGGCCAGTCCTGACCCACTGCCCCTCGTTCCCCGGATCCAGCCCCACAGTGTGTGGGGCAAGGAGTGCGTGTGTGGGGTGTGTCTCTGTGTGTGGGGAGGGGTATGTGTGGCGGGGGGGACAAAGAGCTCCAAAAAGCCCTTTGCAATCTGGACCTCTGCCAGTCTGCAAGTGAAATTCCATGGTTTCCCATGTTTTTCTCCTTTAAAGGAGAATCCATTTTTAAAGTTTGTTGATCCATTTTTAAAGTTTGTTGATCCATTTTTAAAGTTTGTTTCTGACCCTTTGATATGCTCTTGTAACCCACTTTTGCGTTGCGATCCATGGGTTGAGAAACACTGGATTAGGGTATTGTTCTGAAAAGGGACTGTCAGTGCCACTGCAATATACACAGTGACACCTAGCACTCACCTTATGTCTTCCTCCTTATTGGGATGCTTGTTCTGGGGCGGGCATTAACCTGGAAGGCTGCACCTTTGCCATAATTAAGAGACAGAGCTGGAGGATACATCTGGATTCATTTCAGTGTCTTGGATTGGGCAATTTGATCATTGGCTCTAGGGAGCTAGTGTTTTATTAATAAAATATGCTGAAACAAAGTTAGGAAAAAACAGGATTTGTCTTTATGAAAAAAATGCTTCCAACTGTCTCATTGTTCTTATGCTTCCATGCTTTGCTCCAGGGAATTTGGCAAGTAGGAGGGTGTGAATTTGTCAAGCTGGTGTCAAGGATTTGCCTTTACCTGTCACTATAGAAATCCACCATAATTAAGGCAAGGTTTGAGCCTCTGGAAAGCTTCTCTTGGCAACAAGTCCATGAACCTTTCTTCAGAATCTGGTAGCATTATTGTCAGGAGTCTCTGTCTCCTTGGAGCATGCAGTATGAACAGAGGGTGCCAGGGGCAGGAGTTTAAAGTAGGTGGGAGCACAATTCCAGTTCAGAACCTGGAATTGAAGCTATGACTTGTTCACTTGGTATTTTCCCCTGTGCAAACCCTGCCTCGCGCATGACACAGATTGAATGGATTGAATGGTACTTGTAGGGCTCGTGAGCACACCCTTCTTGACCATCTCGGCTGGCTGATGCATTGCCACATGGCAGCTCAAAGCTTGATGACCCTGGCCCTGGGAAGTGAGAAAGTGACCTTCCTCAAGTTGTGTTCTGTGCTCTGCACATCTGAGAGCCCCAAGCCTGAGCAGTAAGAACTAAGTGGCTCCAGGGAGAACAGTCAGATCACTGGGTCCACCTTCAGGCTGCATATCACTGCTTTTGGGCCCATGACAGAAGTACTGACTGGTGGAAACAGCGAGTTCTGAGGACCTGGGAGAGGGACCGGTGGCAGCGGTACTTTTGAACAAGCAAGGGCATCTTCCTTGATGTCTGTGCTGAGATGGTTGCTAACCTGTTACAGAATCCAGGACTTTCCAGGATCAAGGTTCATGGACTCAAAAGTTTCATGAGCCATTTACTGAAAGGTGACAGTACATGAAGTGGTTTGATGAAGAGAGAGGCTGTTTTGTGTTGAATGGGACTTGGACGAAGAGGACTGAGCTTTGAGTGAGTGCATGGTCAGAGGAGGTTCATTTTGGAGAAAGTCACCTTTATCCATCCTCCTCAAATTGATTTAAGGAGAGTGGACTGTGGGGGAATGGCTGGAGCAGGAATTTTGGATGAGTGAGCAGTTAGGTGAATCATAGGATCATAGAAAATGAGGATTGGAAGGGACCTCACAAGGTCACATCTAGTCCAACCCGCTGCTCAAAGCGGGACCATCCCCAACTAGATCATCCCAGCCAAAGCTTGGTCTAGCCGGGTCTTAACAGCCTCCAAGGATGGAGAGTCCATCACCTCTCTGGGTACCCTGTTCCAGGGCTTTACTACCCTCCTAGTGAGAGAATTCTTCCTAATATCTAACCTAAACTTCCCTTGCTGAAACTTGAGACTTTTGCTCCTTGTGCAGGCATCTGCCATCACTGAGGACTGTCTCGCTCCATCCTTTGGTTTGATCATCCAAAATGAGTATGTTGTTAGACCGCTTCAACTCTACCTCTTCTCTCAGAGTGTGGCTGAGGTTGGAGTTGAGAAAGTTGCAGTTCTAAGCAAATGGTATAAGGCTCTTCTATAACCAGGCACAAGCTTTGGCAGATGACATCATAGAGATGCACTATCTCACAGCAAAGCAGAAGTACTGTCTATAAAGTGAAGTAGCCAAATTGGGCTATCTACTTCACTATGTAGAGAATGAGAGCCATGCTGGGGTATTATGGTATCACAAAGGTACATCTTAAAATTTCAGCCAAAAAATATAAGGAGTCTTTGATATATCAGTTTTTTAAGAACCTGCTTCAGAGGGACCAAATCAGAAGTACTTCTGCAAGCTGAACAAACTGGTGAAAGAGATTATTAAAATGGTACTGGCAATTAATGTGATCTCTAAGCAGCAAGGTTCCTGGAGGTGAACATTGTCCCCATCTTGTCTGTGAGTCCCAACATGACCCAAGTTGGTGCAAACACTGTTATTAGACCTCCCATAATATCTGCCAAAGAACACTCACCACTCCTCCACAGGAAGGAAGGATCCATCCATACAGGCCAGGAATAAAGCAGTTGCAGATCACTGCTGAAGAAGAGGAGAAGAGTAAACACATTTTGCAGTGAAAAAGATGGGACTGATGCTATTTAGTGCTTTTCATTCCTTGCTTCACAGACTGGGAAACTGAAGTACAGAGTGGAAGTGTTTTGGCTAAGGTCACTCAGTGGATCAGTGGCAGAGCTAAGAAGAGGGCCCTTGCCTTTGTGGCTCAGTCAGTTCTTTCTCCACTAACTCAATACTGGGGTCCTGGTTCTGGACTGGCTCCATGACAAGGAACAAGTATATATGGAAAAATTCTGCTGTCCTGATGAATGCATTTACTCTTCTAACTCTTATTACTTTTGTTTTAAAATGTAACAAAAATGAAGCCTAAATGACCTCCTCCCTTGAGCAGAACTCAAAACCAATGACTTCCTGTCTGTCTGCCACTCATGTGAGGCTAATATGAAGCCTCTCCGAAGCTAGATGGTGACACTTTTCTGCTAGGTCTTTGTGCAACTCCTCCAATATCTGAAGGTCATTGAAACCTGGAGTGAAGGAGCCAAGGGTTCATTTCTTGCTTTCCTCCAGCATCTTGCAAGTAACTTCTTTACAAACATATAGGGGGATAAAAAAAAAGAAAGTGACCATTATAATCAATTCTTGAAGGCTTGATCTCTGCTTATGGGGCCCAGTCTAGTCAAAGGGAATTATACCCATGTATCTGACAGGTAGTTTGTTCTTTTGGGGCTTTCTACTTAATTCAAGGGCAGACTTGCAAGTGTTTTCTACTTCTGGGTGATAAGTGCCCACCTTGAGACATCTCTTTCCTATTGTAGCCTAAAACCTCCTCTGGGTTCTGTCTGGTGGTATTACAAACACAGCAAGAGATAGTCTGTGCCCCAGTTCCCATCTAAGTACCCAAGTCATCTTAGTACAGTTTATATGAATCAATTGCCCCTCCTTTGCCCTTTCTTCTCATTAATGGTCACAGGGCAGAGTCTTAGATCTGGCCCTGAAGTAATTCAAATGCTCTTCAGTAATTTCTTTGAGCAGAGGCAATTGAAGGTCCTCAGAAAGCTGGGTAGATGGTACTTGTGCAAACATTATAATGGGGTACAAAAGAGTGCTCTGTCCCTTTAACAGGAAATAATCTGTTTTGAGAGTGCTCAGCTGCAGTGTATTTAGATTAGGAGGGTGTGACTTGCTGGGAGTTTAAAACCCCAGGAGAGACAGCAGAAAGCCTCTAAAAAGTGAGGGAACAGCATGTGAGTAGGAGGAAAGCTATGATCAGAACAAGCTTGTTATCAAGGAGGGGCTAGACTGCTGTGCTGGGGTCAGAGCCAAGGGGCTGTCCTGGTCCCTGGGAGTGGGAAGAGGAGTTTGGGGGTTGTTGTTTGCTTGTTTTCTGCTCAAAGCCCGTGCTTTAGTTGGGAGGACTGGCTGAAGGGCTCCTCAGAGAGCAAAACCTGTCTGCAGAAGCCACTAGGCTAGGCAGCCTGCTTACATGGGGGTGATTAGACTGTGCTCAGCCTTGCACAACAGTGGGAGGGATCTCAAGATCCTTGCCCTGCTAGGATGTGGTGTCAGCAGCACCAAACATGTAGAAAGTAGCATAGTTTTTCTGCAGGAAGCAGCTGGTGGTGAATTCCTGCTGACTTGGTAGGGAGGGAGCAGCCTCTAAATTCTACCTGGGAGGTTTGGCAGTCAGGTGTGACAGAGCAGGAGGCAGTAAGATAGATAGCAGGCAAAAGCATCCCTTTGGGAAATGCCTCCAAGTAGCCAAGCTTGGGTGTAGAGCTTGGCCCTATGATTCAGCCTGTTATCACCAATGCAAGCAAACCAAGAAAGGGATGTGCTTGGATTAAATCCTTTAGCCAGGTTCTCCCAGAGCCGACTGCTGCCTTTCTGCTTTTGCTCTAGTTGGAGACTCTCGCATCTATGAGAAATGACTGAGGCAGGCTAAGGCCAGGTGCCTGGTTTCAAATCCTTTCCTGGTGCTCTTTTGTGAATTGAAGCTGGGTAGGAAGCAGGGATACCAGAATAAGAGACTGGATAGGCCACAGAGGGGCTGTGAACTAGAGCCCAAGTATCCTCAAGGCTTCATAATCTCAGGGAGAAGAGAGGAAATGGCTGAGGATGGGTACTTGGTACCCAAACATTTGTCTATGCATCTTCCCAACTATACAACAAAAAAGATCACCTGCAAAAAAAATCCTTCCTTCTTGGATTGACAAAAAAAAAAGCATGTTGTTTTAAAGTTGCCTGCGCATTTCCTCTTGCATTCAGGGCCTTGTGTTTCTCTGTTGTTGGTTCAACCCACTTGCTGCAGCTAGTCTCAGATCCCATGCCCCCTTCCTAGGCCAGGCCAGTCCCTACAGGAGGGAGGGTCTCTCGAGCCTAGATCAAGATGAGGATTGCTATTGAAAGCCAGCTCTCAACCCCACCCAAGCACTAAAATCTAATGGCAGGTTTAAAGCAACCACTTTCCTTCCCAAGCGTGGTATGTGGTCCAAGACGGGTTAGGAAACATTGAAGCAAGCAGATGTGGACAAGCTGGGTTACAAGTTCTTTCATACACTTCTTGGATCTGGTTCCAAGTCTTCCTTGTCTGATGAGTTGCAGGAGTGCAGTGTGCTGTAACCAGTCCCCATAACAAGGCTGGTTTTAGTTATCACCCTGAAGTGTTCAGGGGATACCATAATATCTACTGTGTTCTTACTGCAAAACTGGATAGTTTACTCAGCAGCAATAGGTGAAAGGTCTGTCCCAAGCCTTGGCAGCCATCAGGCTGGTGTGGTTAAGGAATGCTAGTTTTTGTAACCAATGGTGTGCAAGGGATTGGCATGGCTGCCCAGTATAATATCCGTGCCTTTACCTCCCAAGGCTAAAGGCCAGATAGATACCTGTTTACAGGCAGGCAGGAGGGGCCGGGGTTTGTCAGAGCAAGAAATTCTCATGCCTTTGGATTTGCACTCGCATGTCCTGACAAGCCATCACACTCCAAATGATACTACAATTGCTTTAATTGTGGCAAATGATCCACCCACATCTGGTCTGAAATTGCAAGATGAAGGGCCACTGTGTCCAGACCCTCGACATCAAAAGGTGGGTGTTCTACCACCTCACACAACCCCACTTGGGAGTATAATACAGAGCTTCAAACAAGCGAACACTTTAGAGCAGGGCTTAAGGACTTAAATGAGATTCTGATCCATTATCCTGGATACATACAGATGCCAGGGTAGAGATGTACTTTATAGACAAAGTAAATCAAGAGATGCAAAAGTTTTCATGAGTCCAAGCTTATCTGATGAAAGCTTCTGCCTGACTTGAGACTAACATGGCTAATTACTTCTCTGTTGATATGTATAGTCAGAGATGGTCCCTGCTCCCCTAGAGCTTATGGGCTAAAGAGAAAGGAGAAAGTGAAAATTAACCCCATTTTGGAGACAAGTCCTGACATACAGAGAAGCTGAGATGGAAGTATCTGGAAGGGCTCAGGCCCCCTGCACTGTTGGTATTCAGGTAGGAGTTCATGCCAAACTCCACTGAAAATCTCAGCCCCAAGAGCTAAGCGGGCAGTTCACAGCAGAGCTGAGAAGTCAGCCCAGTTCTCCTGAATCTCAGTCCACCCTGTTAACAACAAACAATCCCTCTCTCCTCTGTTTTCACTAAGTACACTACATTTAGACTAAAGCCAGCACCTAGACTTCCGTAAAAACAGGACTGTCAATTGAGGGAAGTGAAAGCATTGCAGCTGAGAAGAGCATATTATGTACGACTCCAGGGGGAAAGCAGCCTCACCATTTGATCTGTGACCTGTTTGTTGCATAGACAATATATATTAGTTCAAACTTAACTTAAATATGTGGGGGCATTTGTTACTATTCCCTTGCATTGTGTGCTAATTAGTAGAGGTACCACACCCTTCATATCCCAGTAAATTGTTGGCTCCTGGTGCTGGTCCAACTAATACAAAGCTAATTATTTTAATGAGATGGGCTGAAGAAGCCAACACATTCATTATTCTGTATATATCTCTATTGCATCTCCTCCTTACCATCTCCTCTTTAGCCTAAACTACCCTAGTCTCTATAATTGCTGTTAATACAGAGGCACCTCCATCCGTTACCTAATTATTGCCATGCCTTCTATTTCTCCCTGATCTTCCAAAAAATGGGATTGTCATTGCAGAACAAATTATTCCATATGTGGGTGAAGCATTGTACTGTCCTCAGTATTTATTTTCCACTCCACTCTTGTAATGTATTAATAATGTATTGTTTCCTGGTTTGACCACCATTTAGAAGATGTTTTCACTGAGCTGTACATAATAGTCAGGCTCTCTTTCTGTAATGATTACAGTTAATTTTGAGACCAACGATGTGTACAAGTAGTTTGAATAATTCCTTACTTCTTATTTGTACAACTATAGTGCCCAGGACTCTAGTCAGGCATCTTCAGTGTGTTACGTTGCGTCTGTGGACTGAATTCAGCCAACAAAACCACAACAGTTCCTTACTTTTCCTCCAATGACAGCATAGGTCTGCTCTAGCTGGGAAAGCTGTCTTGCTTAAATCAAAGAAAGACTAAATTAGGAGATACTAATTAAATAGCATAAGGTAGTTAAACTAGTTTAACTAACCCAGTTTAAATGCTTGCATGAGTAAAATAAATGGCATTTACTCATTTTGACAAAACCTTAGTTTCCATCCCACCTTTTGGGATCTTTTTCAAAGACTGCTTGCAAGTTCAAGTAAACAAATGTCAGCAACTTCTCCATCATCTCTTTCTTCCTGCACTGAAAAGTTATGGGTAGGTTAAGAGATTAGAGGCATGGTTTTCTTTGCAGAAGCAGTAGTGGCTAGGATGAACCATTCCAGGACCATCAAGATGTTTTAGCATTTTATTTGTAACGATCATCTGATCCAATTTGATTTAGCTCTGAAATAAAAGTTATAGACTGTAATTCCCAGAATTGTCCCTTCACATTTTTAAAGATGGGTGCGGCATTGACTACCTGTTTCTTTGACACCCCATGATCAGCAGTCTCCCTTTTATATTTTGTGAAAAGAGGATCTAAATCTTATGTCTAGAACATCCTCTGGGGCGGAAGGTGAAGCCATCTGTGCAAATTATTTGGCAATATTCTGTATAATCTCTTGTTTGCCCAGAACAAGGAACTTGGTGCAGATGATCGGGTCTTTGGATAGTTTGTGGAGAATAGCTTCTATGCTGGAATGCTCCCACCCTCTTCTATCTGTGCGGGCCGGGAGCGATCTCAGGCTCTCGGGGCCCTTTTTGTGTGCGGCACAGGCTGTGGCTAGCAGCCCGGACACGCTGGGTTGGAGAAGGCAGGCGGCATGAGCTAGAATTAGGCACGGACGCTTAATGGTTGATTCAAGATTGTTTATTTACACCGAAGATGGTCGCGGTGTAGGCTGGAAAGTTCCCCAGGTACAGCTCCGATTAAATCCCCAGGTTAGAGACTCCGACAAAACTCTCAACTCACACGAAGTTGTCGAGGCTCCGTGGAACTTTTGCGTGCAGGGAAGAGGGATACGTAGGGATTGAGATCGGTGATGGGGAGAGGCTAGAGGGTGATCAAACCTCTGTTGCCTTCTTGAATTACGCTGGGTTCAATAAGCTCTGCAGCGCTTAGAGATCTTCACGAGATGTGAAGTCTCCTCCTCCTGATGTTTGTGGAGTTCTCCAACTTGGGCGGAAACCACCCAAGCCTCTTATACGGCTAGCAAGCCAATCGCTAGCTGCCACGTGTGAATAATTTAGACCTGACCAATAGTGGGGGTTGAATTTTAATACAAATGGCGGGAACTCTTTGGAACGTGCATTTCCCTTTTGCAACCTAGAAATGCACCATGCAAAGAAAGCTTCAAGTGGCGGGAACTTCTTTTGCACCCGGGGTTCTCTTTTGCAGCAGAAAATTCCACCGTGCAAAGAAGCTGTAATTTGGCGGGAAGCAATTTAGCTGTGCGGAAGCACACAAAAACAAAAATCACACCTTTGGGTTGTGACATCCCCCCTTGCTGAAGGCATAGCTGAATTATGCTGCACGCTCGTCATTCAAGGAGTTGGGAGTTTTATCGCGAGTCGCTAACTTAACAAATAAACATAAAATTTACCAACACAAAAAGTTTGTCCTCTAGGGATCGAATCAAATAATAACCAATACAAATACATAAACACATAATCAGATTCATAACAAAAAACTGCACAATCAGGGCTTCAGTGGGCGTCATGGCGAAGTCGTACGTCAGGCCCTCACTTCTTCCAATAGTGTTATCCTTTTTGGGGCTTCTCTCCGCCACGCACTCTGAATTCCGGATCTGTAATCAAAAACTCTCAAAAAATAGGTTAACATATCTCAAAATTTTTACACAGTTTCCATGGAACTATACTATGATTTCTAGAACCTATAATACAGATGTTTGCTATTCTAATCTACCCTCTCTTGCACGCTCAACTAGACGATGAGTCAAGCTCAAACTCCGTGGACGTGAGTCCCAGCCATGAGACTATAGCCTCGTCAGACTCCATTTTGGATTCCTTGTACAGCTGCTGTAACTCCGTCCAAGCACGAATGCAACTGGTGGCGGCATCTTGTGCATCAGTCACTGGGTTGATCGTTGTTACAGGACGAGCTGTGAGCACAGCTAAATTGCTTCTATGACCAGGTTACGAAATGCCTGGACACAGGAGGAGGGGTGGATGTCGTATGCTTAGACTTCAGGAAGGCCTTCGATACGGTATCCCACCCCATACTGGTGAACAAGCTAAGAGGCTGTGATGTGGATGACTACACAGTCCGGTGGGTGGCGAATTGGCTAGAGGGTCGCACCCAAAGAGTCATGGTGGATGGGTCGGTCTCGACCTGGAAGGGTGTGGGCAGGGGGGTCCCACAGGGCTCGGTCCTTGGACCGATACTTTTTAATGTCTTCATCAGTGACTTGGACGAGGGAGTCAAATGTACTCTGTCCAAGTTTGCAGATGACACAAAGCTATGGGGAGAAGTGGACACGCCGGAGGGCAGGGAACAGCTGCAGGCAGACCTGGATAGGTTGGACAAGTGGGCAGAAAACAACAGGATGCAGTTCAACAAGGAGAAATGCAAAGTGCTGCACCTAGGGAGGAAAAATGTCCAGCACACCTACAGCCTAGGGAATGACCTGCTGGGTGGCACAGAGGTGGAAAGGGATCTTGGAGTCCTAGTGGACTCCAAGATGAACATGAGTCGGCAGTGTGACGAAGCCATCAGAAAAGCCAATGGCACTTTATCGTGCATCAGCAGATGCATGACGAATAGGTCCAGGGAGGTGATACTTCCCCTCTATCGGGCGCTGGTCAGACCGCAGTTGGAGTACTGTGTGCAATTCTGGGCGCCACACTTCAAGAAGGATGCGGATAACCTGGAGAGGGTCCAGAGAAGGGCAACTCGTATGGTCAAGGGCCTGCAGACCAAGCCCTACGAGGAGAGACTAGAGAAACTGGACCTTTTCAGCCTCCGCAAGAGAAGGTTGAGAGGCGACCTTGTGGCTGCCTATAAGTTCATCACGGGGGTACAGAAGGGAATAGGTGAGTATTTATTCACCAAGGCGCCCCCGGGGGTTACAAGAAACAATGGCCACAAGCTAGCAGAGAGCAGATTTAGACTGGACATAAGGAAGAACTTCTTCACAGTTCGAGTGGCCAAGGTCTGGAACGGGCTCCCAAGGGAGGTGGTGCTCTCCCCTACCCTGGGGGTCTTTAAGAGGAGGTTAGATGAGTATCTAGCTGGGGTCATCTAGACCCAGCACTCTTTCCTGCTTATGCAGGGGGCCGGACTCGATGATCTATTGAGGTCCCTTCCGACCCTAACATCTATGAATCTATGAATCTATGAGCTGCTCTTTCGGGAGTCGATGTTGTTACAGGCTGAACTGCTGCTGCGGGAGTCATTGCTGCTGTTATTGCTTCAGGCAGGAGGGGCGGATGCACTCCTCCGCTTGATTCTCCCTTCTGTCAGCACGAAGGCGTGGTCGTCGGCAACAACGCTGCGTCGGTGGGTGGAGTTGTTGGCCGAACTCTCGCGGGTTCCTCCGAAGCTCCACTCTTCTCTTCCGGCTCTTCCATGCGATCTCCCTCTTGCTTGGCGCCATCTTGGACTGGCGTCTCAGGATCTTTTTTCTCAGCCGCTGCTTTGACCGCCTGAACGGCCATACGCAGCTGGGCCTTTAAACTTAAATTCTGTCTCATTAAATCATTCACAGTGCGAAGTCACAGTTAACACTCCCCCCTTGTCGTACTGTGGGGCCACCCTCTCATCTGCGGCGCGTTCCTCCGTCTCCAGATCTTCACGGAGTGCGGATGGAAGCTCGCGACCCCTTAATCTGGACACCACCATGAAAGGGGAGAACCGGCTGATCGGCACCAGTTCTTCACTTTCCCGAGCATATCCTAGACAATAGGCACACTCCCGGGTGAGGGTCGGGTTCACTTCGCCCACTGGGTTGACTCTGGCGAGGGACACAGTGTCGAGGGGCCTGAACAGGACCCGCTCGTCACTCATCATACACCTGAACGCCGCGGGGTGCAAACACACTTCTCTCTCTCTCGGAGCTCCATCTTCGGAGGCTCCCTCTTCTCCCTTCAGCGAAAGGCGTCCGCTGATACATCTCTCACCCATTCTGCCCACCTGGTGGTAAGCGATATGCGCCTCCAGTTCCATAAAACTTTTCACTTGGCGTTTTTCACTGCGCCAAGGGCAGTTCTTAACTAACTCTAGCTCCAGCTTCTCCTGATCCCATCCTCGTCGCCATGTGTGGGCCGGGAGTGATCTCAGGCTCTCGGGGCCCTTTTTGTGCATGGCACGGGCTGTGGCCAGCAGCCTGGACACGCTGGGTCGGAGAAGGCAGGCGGCATGAGCTAGAATTAGGCACGGACGCTTAATGGTTGATTCAAGATTGTTTACTTACACCGAAGATGGTCGCGGTGTAGGCTGGAAAGTTCCCCAGGTACAGCTCCAATTAAATCCCCAGGTTAGGGACTCTGACAAAACTCTCAACTCACACGAAGTTGTCGAGGCTCCGTGGAACTTTTGCGCGCAGGGAAAAGGGATACGTCGGGATTGCGGTCGGTGACGGGGAGAGGCTAGAGGGTGATCAAACCTCTGTTGCCTTCTTGAATTACGCTGGGTTCAATAAGCTCTGCAGCGCTTAGAGATCTTCACGAGATGTGAAGTCTCCTCCTCCTGATGTTCGCGGAGTTCTCCAACTTGGGCGGAAACCACCCAAGCCTCTTATACGGCTAGCAAGCCAATCGCTAGCCGCCACGTGTGAATAATTTAGACCTGACCAATAGTGGGGGTCAAATTTTAATACAAATGGCGGGAACTCTTTGGAACGTGCATTTCCCTTTTGCAACCTAGAAATGCACCATGCAAAGAAAGCTTCAAGTGGCGGGAACTTCTTTTGCACCCGGGGTTCTCTTTTGCAGCAGAAAATTCCACCGTGCAAAGAAGCTGTAATTTGGCGGGAAGCAATTTAGCTGTGCCGAAGCGCACACAAACAAAAATCACACCTTTGGGTTGTGACACTATCAACAAGAAATACCATGTTCTGCCCTTAGAGTTTAGTGTGGTGCCTGAATTTAGTAACTAGCTTCTTTTTCCTCCATTTAAATGTGATCAGAATCCTGGGAACTAAGTCATTTGTGTGAAATAGAAATAGAATATCCATCATTTATTTTTATAAATATCAGCAACTTTAGGCAGGTATTACTTGACAATTTAATTGCTGCCTATGGAAAATGGATGTTTAAATAGTTATTTGAGGGTCTCCAAGTTGCAAAAAAGAAACATTAGGAGAACGTGTGGTAGTCGCAAAAACCTTTCATATCCTAGTTCTCTTATTCAAGATTTTCTTGCTTCTATTCTGATGTGCAATGCAAGATATGATATGCTTCCGTGTAGTCAGATATGTAAATGAATCAGGTCCTCATCTCAAGAAGAGGAATGCACATAATCTAAAGAAGAGGTTGAGGTTCATTTTACTTGAAGTGGTGCAACTGCATGGACTTCACTGGACTTATTTCTGGTTTACATCAGTGTAAATGGTGTTGTTGGTTCCAAGAACCTGTTAAGTCCTACTACAATGCAGTTCAAAGAAGCAGCTAGTCGGTAGTGAGTATACGCTCAGTGAAACCACTGTTCAGGTGATCAGACTGGCTAGCAGCAGGAACTGCATTTCTATTGCACCCTGTTTGTCCATTAGAAGAGCTTACATCAAGCACATATTATATCTTAAATTTGCTGATTAATGACCTTTATAATTGCTGATGAAGCAAGCCCTCTGCTTATGAAAGCTAATGTTATAAACCTTGGATTTAGTTAATCTGTAACATTGGTGGGCAAAATACATCCCATGGGCTGGATCTCGCCTGTCAATTGATTTTTATCAGCCCATGGGTGCGGCACCATGTGGCAGGCCATGGGCAAACTAGGCTTGGGCCTCAGCCTCTGCTGGCAGGTAGCATGGGTGGCAGCTCTAGCCTCTGCTGGTGCTGTGGATACAGTCGGCAGGCACCGGCTCTGGCCTCCGGGTGGGGAAAGGGAGGTGGCAGGCCCAAATAATCATCCACCCCTGGTCTATAAAGTGCAAATACACCCCGCTTTCTGCCTGACTTCAGACTAACACAGCTAACTACCACTCTCTCTTTATAACATTCCTATGCATCTCATACTGACTGTACCAGGCTTGGCTGTGCCTACAAAATCCCAGTAAGAAGCCTTAGCTCTGCTTTAGGCCTCAACATGAGTGATTTTTTTTTCTGAGTAAGCAACGCTGTTTTAATTTGCTAGGAGCAGAGCTATTGTGCAAATTTTGTTTTCATTATTTTAAAAGTGCAGGGTAAGTGCTTGATTGCAGAAGTTATTGGATCAGTTAATTCCATAATTGGGTAACCCTTCTGCTAGGCCCTGAACAGCAATAACATAGGCCTGGCTTGAATTTATGGATTTCACATACATTTTCCATCTTGACTCAACACCCCACCTAGAATCCTGGGAAAATACATTTTCCCTGGGTGTTTCAAATTGAACAAGCTTCTCCCCTTGCGAGCCACAGTAAACTAAAACAGGGTTTACTAAAGGAGAGAGTTGCCAACCACATAACTTTTAAAAAGAAAACTTTAGCCTTTAAATAATAGCCAAACCCCAAAACAACAGCTTATCATAGGCACCACTATCAGAGTTCTTTTTCAGTTTGTGGAGGGTGAATTTGGTAGCTAGTAAGACTGGTGTAGCTGTTCCCTGTCTCTTTGGATGCTGCGATTAAATTAACCCCTTAGAGAGGTGCTAGTCCTGCAGCAGGGGCTTCTTTTGGTCTGTTACAGAATACACCCAGGGGAGCTTTTCTGCCTAGCCCAGGGAGTCTTACCCAGAGCTACTGTCTAGGGGCTGTACCACTTAGGCTAGCCAAAAACTGCAGGTGCTTGGTAGGAAGGCCTGCACCAGGGGTCCATACTGCTCCTTGTTGTTGTTTTCATCTGCCGGGGTTGCCATCAAAGCGACAAGTACTTCTTACTACTGGGGTCACTACCACTGTTCCTCACCCCTGGGGTTTGCAAGCCCTCCTTTTTAGAGCCTGATTTGTCCAACAGCAGTGTCAGGCGTGAAATAAGTGAAGGCATTGGACAGACTCATTAGAATCCAAACTAATTTTTTTGTTGTTGAATTTCCTGGTGGCAATTAATGCATAGCTTTGCTTAATATTCCAAATATATTCAGTGCTGGCCCACATGGTACCACTCTTTCCCACATCTGTGGTTGGAATCATTTATTTGACCGGGGTATTCCAAAATTAAAATAACTGGTGATGAGGATGGGATCCCACGAGCAGGGCATGCATTAAAGCAAGCAAAAGAATCTGCTTTAACTGTGAATACCTGAAATCTGTTGGGACTGGAATGACTATTTATACTGGAACAACTGGAGCTTATGAGAACACGCTGGAAGATATAGAGTAAGCTGGAGCAGTTTTTTTAAAGTAAATGAGATTCCCCCATGGAAACACGTAACTACAATGATGAATTTGGGAGGAAAAACATTTAGTTTAATGTGCACTCTGCTTACCCCAGAGAAACCAGGAAGCAAAACCTTTAACAAATTAGTGATAATTGTCCTAGAGCACCTGGCACCCAAACTGTTGAACTATGCAAGAAAGAACACATCCTGTTTGCTATGCAACTTCTGTGCAGCACTTACTGTTCCTTCACAAGAAGTAAGGAGCAGCACAATATCCTTGGTTCTGTATTTCATGTATCTCTTGGAGAGAAAAACAATTCAGTGTTATAGAAGGGGGATCTTTTTGAAGCATGCAGTGGAGCTGTGCACCGTAGCTGGCCCATTATACTTCTCATTGCTTACCAGGTGTGAAGGGAGGAAATAGGCCACAGAAGAGCCTACACAGGTTCTTAACTGAGAGCTGCAAACTGCAGTGAAGGATCTTGGTACAGTAGGAAGGAACTTGGACATACATCATTCTGTCCTGCATATGGTGATATGATAGTTATAGCTGCTGGGTCAGAACAAGACTGCAGGTTCGTGAATCCTGCTTCAATATATTGCTGATGAAAACAAAGCACAGCAACTATATATGCTGTGCAAGGACCTCCCAGGGCAGTGGTATAGACCAGCCCTTAGAGGCCCCAGTTGAAACTAAGGTCCCATTGTGCTACTAGGTATAAACATAGTGAAATCCTGGAAGAGCCCAACAGATTCAGTAGATTAGAGATAGAAAAGCAATAAGGTTTAGCATGGAAGGATGGGACTAAGTATTTCTGATGGAGAGAGAAGCTACACTTTTGGGTTGAATGGGACTTAAATCCCAACTCTGTTCCTCTAAATGAGTGGATGATAAGAACTGATTAGTAGATGAGCCATTTGGCAAGATGTGTATGGGGTCTAGATTGGGAGCTCCTCTACCCCTACACTCCTGCCAGAGGGCTCCATAAGGTTCTTTGGTCACACTGGACCTGGGCTTCAGTTACCACGTTGATCGCCCTTCAACTGTCATGCCAGCCTTGGGACATTTTATCAATATGTCCCATAACTCATACCTGGGATCCCCAGTAGTTCATCTAGTATGAAAATAAAGGAACATGGGTAGTCTGGCTGCCTCTCACCCTCTTCTGGCATGCGTGTCTTCATCCAGTGTCCAAGAGCTTCTCCCGTCACTTCTGGCATCCTTTTATCTCTGCCCTGGGGTGCGTCCAACCAGTCAGCATTGGGACTCACCTCCTAGCTGTGGCTCATGCCACCCTGCGGAAAGAAAGCCCATCTGAAGTGAGTCAGGGCCCAGACTCTTCTCATCTGGGGTCTTAGACTCCCTGGGGCTCAGGTCACCTGCTGAGATACTCCCAGCCAGGGCCTCTCCCTGGCAACTGCTGTTTCTTGGTTGGGAATTCTGGTGTGCAGCATCCAGGCCATGTCTCACAGTGCTGCGTTCAGTGCTCTGGCTGCATTGTCCCAAGCCAACGGGGCTTTTTGCCAGACCACAGATAAGGGAGAGGGGGTGAGTGGAGTGTTCTCCTTTCCCAATCCTGTCACCCTGCTACACTGCCTTATTAACTTTGTGAATCCATGCTAAAGAGTTTAGCAAGCTAGCAAGATTATTTCAATGCTTTTGTTAACAAATCCAGCTTGTCAGCTTCTTCCAGTCCCTGCGGCAAGATTAACAATACGGCGATGATGCTTTGAAAACATAGGGAAACAGGAATTAAAATGATGCATCAAAAATCATACCTCTGATGCAGGGCACAAGTGTCACTTGTGTCTTCTTAACGAAACAGAACATTTTATTCTAGATCATAAAGAAAGACCAGCCGTCTTTCCTGCCCAGAGCAGGGGGACTAGACCCAATGATCTCACGAGGTGCCTTCCAAGCCCTAAACTTCTGTGAATCTAATGCCATAGTATTACCATTCTGCTCCTCTCTCAGCTTCTCTCTCAGGTCTGCTGTGGAGTTCACATGTTCAGACTCGTGATTCTGGTAACATGAGCAAGGTAAAATGAGGCAAGAGAGGAAAAAGTGCATGGTCAGACAGGAAAGGCTTGGCAAAAGAGAAACTTCAAGGGAACTTTGTGCACAACAGCTGCCTGGCGCACAAGCAAAGTGAGGAGGTTCCTGTCGTGAGGGCAGTGCAAAAAGGCATGAACAAGGAAGGAAAGACTGGGAATAGATAAAATGAGGATCCTGACAAGGGAGAATATTACAGCAGAAGAAGAACATTTTCAGAAGCATGTTTTCAGCCCTCTAGAGACACTCTTCTGTCAACTGCTGGACCCAGTGTGCTGGGAGGAACAAATAATAGCATGGGGTTTTCCATCTTAATACGTGAGACACTTCAAAGTAATATTACTAGTCCATGCAGGTCTTATTCATGTCTTAACCTTTGCCTGTCAACATTAAAACAGGACTAGCAAGCTCAAAAGTGAAGGGAGGCAGCGCAGCTGTGCCAATAGTTGAAGAAGGGTATTACTGTTCTAATCTTCATTGTTGCCCTGCTTTTGAAATGTTATTCATTGTGACAGAGGCCCCCACAAGCCTGGTATTCTAGCACCAAACCATGTATAGACAACAGGAATATTGAGTTTCAAATCGAAAGCCATCAAAAACTGGATATGTTTTCAGAAACAAAATGCTACTTTTTAGTGAAGAAACCATTGTTTCCTACTCTATCAATGATATTGTGTCACTGGAGGAAGTAACGTGACACGGTTAGGAGCACACTGGGCTATACCTGTAGATGGGAACTTGGTTCCCGCAGACCTCCTAGGTGACTATGGACAAGTCTCTCCACTGCTTCTCAGAAATATGGAAACCTGTGACCTAGCTGCTCTGAGATCTACAGACAAAATTGTAAAAGAGCTCATTCTTCTTATCAGCAGGGATGCTAGTTTTCTCTGATAAAAACCAAACAAACCCCCCAATTTTGGGGTTTAAAAAAAGTAACCCAAAATCTACATTTTTCTGTGATTTTTAAAATGAAAGACCACTATGGATATAGATATAGATTAGTGGCATTTCATTTTAATCACAGAAAAATGTGGATTTTGGGTTACCTTTCCCCAGAAAGGTCCAATTGTGACAAATTGGCATTTTTCAATAAAGAGATGCTTTGGCATGGGTATAAAATAGTGATTATTAAGGCTGACACCATTTTCCTTTGAAACTTTTGACAGAAAAATGTTATACCCAATTTTGATGAAGGGGTGAAGTGGACAGAATAAATTGATTGTTGAGGCTATTCTGGCCTCAGATCCAAAATTTATTAAACACTTAAGCAATACCAGAACAAAACCCCAAACAGTTTACAAACGTATCCTTACATAGGTCTTCCAAACGACGTGATGACTTGGCTGGTCAGGCATTGTCACAGTATTGGGGGTCACAATCACAGCAGTGGGGTGTTGTTTGCTGCTTTGGCTATTTTTATACATCCTTACAACTTTTTTCCCCCCATATGATTGACAAGCTCCCACAGGTTATGTCACAGGCTCCACCAATTGCCCTTTTATAACAACTATCCCTGTTCCTTTGTTACCCATAATCTCGCTCTCAACTTTCTTATTGCTGGATGGATATGTCATTCTTATCACCATCATCAAAACGGCTTTGATTATGTCAAGGCCTGCAGGAAAGGTAGGTTTTTCCCTAATAGTTTTTTTTTTAATATATTTGATTTCCATAGAAAATGTATTTAAACTTATTTAAAAACTATGCCTGACAACACAAACATATCAGCTGAAACCAGAGTATAGCCTTTTACTAATTTATAAATGTTTCCATGAAAAACTTTTGAACAACAGGACAAATTTAATACTTTATATGTAGCGTGAAGCATAAATACATGATGCTGTAAGTTTTTAATATCATGATTAGTACTTACATGTGGAAAAATCACAAGTGAATTCTGCATGTCAAATGAACATCAATAAAATAATGCTATATCATGTGATCAGCTATTGTGTATACATTGCAGCTCCCAGAAAGCTTTTTCTAGTAATGTTTTAGAGGATGACTCGGGATGTACAGTCCTCAGTGTCTTCTTCTCCATGCCCATGAATATAAGAACTCTTCTCCCCCTGAAACTTCCTTCAGTCCTCATTAGATTTTTGCAGAATATATTTTTTGCAGATATTTGATGTAATTCCAGAAACTCTGCAAGAAGAACTCAGCCAAGGCATGCAGCAATCCAGATAAATTCCTGTTCTCCTGGGCATCTGACTCAGCAGTAGAAACCAGAAAGAAAACTCAAACAGAAACCAATAATTCAAATATTAAAGCAGTGATTTATGATCTCTAAATAAATCTGTCCAAAGAAGTTATAAGAAATGGAGCTATAACTCATTTCACATTGGGCTTTCTAAATTGGGCTTTGGTGATGCCTATTGCTCTTAAGTCTCCATGTAGGCCATCTGGGTATCTAAATATGAATCACTCCTAGACACCTCCAGTGTCTCCCCATTGACTGTGTAGGGATCTTAGACACCCAAGCTAATCAAATAGAATCTCCTTTGAGAGCAAGAAGCCCAGTATTAGAGGAATGCAATGTCTAGACTTCATCCTGCCCTTGGTACATGCACTTATCTTGGGAACTACAGGAAGTTAATTCAGCTAATAAAACTAAAGAAAGAAAAGAGGATCCCTGACCTGGGAGACTGTGCTGCAGCTGCTTGTGGGGAGTCTTCTTGGGTGTTCCGGTTACCATTCCACGTTCCTCTGCCCAAAGTAACAAAAAAGCACCTGAGATTTCAAAAATACTCTGACGTTCACTGTTTGACTGAGTCACATACTGGTGCAAGTCAAAGCATGTGTGGCTCAGTACAAGAGTTGCTACTTTAAAAAGCAAATGTGTAACAGTGCAATACTGTGCCCTGGGCAGCAATGCATCCCCCACATGTTCCAGCGTCCCTGCTTTCTGTAACAGGCAGGGCAGAGTTTTTGTGCTGCTGGTGGGGGGGAATGTCACCTCCTGACATGCAGGTGCAGCAGCCCAAAAGCCACCTTTTCTGGTGGCAAAAAAGGAGATGATGTCTTCCCCTGCAACAGTGAACCTCCAGTTGCTGTTCCTGCACCTCCAACCCCTTTAGGCGGTGCCCAGGGCTTATGCCTTGCTCACCCACATATCTTCCTCCTCATTCTTCTGGGACTTACGCAGATGTACATGTACCTGTAACTGCCCAGCCAGTGCAGCATGTAGGCTACTAAGCAGACACCGTATATGCATTTATGGTCACACTGCCTGGGTAATAATATAATCATAAATTGTGCAAAAGTGGGCTGGATAAGTGGTCTTTAGGCATATAAATAGGGTTTATATTCTGCCTTCAATCTCTCTGGGCCTCCATTATCCAGCTGTAAAATGGGGTTAATAATGCTCCTCTTGTCTTTACTGTATAGACCCCACTCAAGCAAACACAGTGCATATACCATACTTTCTTGCAAACAACACATACCTTTCCCCACAAAATCATGTCCCACCCCACGCAGGGGTGCATGTCTTAGGTGGGAAGCTGTTTTCTCCACTGGAAAAGAAGCATGCCTGGAGACATAGGTCATGTGCCATACAGCTGCCAAGACAGCTGCTGCTTTTCTCCCCAGAAAGCTGAGAGGGGAGAGGCCTGTATTGACACTCTCACAGCTGTAGCTATTGGCTGAGCTCTGTAGCTTGTGCCTGAAGCAGTGAATGAGCTGCTGGTGGGGTATCTTGGTGAAGCTTGTGATATAGAAGCAACACTTCATCTACAGAAACTACTTACAGTAAAGAACAGTCTTGCTCCTGCCTGTGCAAGAGCCTGGGGCCTAATCAGGTGTGACTGAGTAAGGTCACCCATAGCTACAATAAAGCTCATACTGGCCCCACTCCCACAAGTGATAGAGTCCAAGGAAAGGGTAAGGCTCAGAAAACAGAGAGGGATTTCCTCTTTAGAAATCAATCCTAGGATATGGAAACCTAAGACACTGGTGAATGTGCATTATAGAGGCAAAGATTTTTCTGGTGGTCTCTTTTATTGGATTGACTCGATATTTCGGAGAGATGTTAGATCAGGTTTCAGACACAAAATGCCCTTCCTCAGGTCAAAAAATGTGCCTCATCTATTTCCTGGCCAATGCTGCAGCCCTACCACGTGTACTGTATGTCACCTCTGCACAAGGCTACAGAGGGTCAACCTCTATCACAAGAGCTCCAGTTACAGGGTTTTTTGCTAAAGCTCTTGCATCTCCTGCTTTCATCTATGAAATTCCTAAATGCCAACCTTAAGGATTCCAAGTAGCATTTTATTCAGCTTGTCTCCTAAGTGTCAGTGCCAGAGGGAAAGAACATAATTAATTTGCTATGTAACCTGCATGCAGCACTTACTTTTCATCTGCAAGTAGTAAACGGTATCATGGTATCCTTTGTTCTGCATTTCACGTATGTTCTGGAGAGAAAAACCATTCCAGGCTCATAAAATGGAGAGTTTTGGGGGTTTTTTTGTAATGTGTAGAGCTTTAATAACTAGAAAGACGGTAATAGGTGACTGCATCTGAAGAGACATTTTCAAGGGCCTAAAATGAGGGCTAGATTTTCTCAGAGTTGCTGCTGTTTAATAAAGCTCCTCTTGTCTGGACTGTATAGACTGTATGTTTCTCAAAGGGCATCATTGTTTTGGTGGTACAAGATTTTTAGCAGTATAAAAGTAATGAGTGCTGTGGGCAGCCGCAGGTTCAGAGACCCTTGGCTGGGGACAGACCCCTTGGCCACAAAGCCGTGCTCTCCAGGGCAATAGCTATGTACAATCACTCTATAGTATAGCTCCCCCCACCCCCAGCCAGCTCAGACAGCCTCCTGGGCAGCCCAAAAGCCCAGTTAGTCTCAGGCGCCCCAGCAACCTGTAAAGTTCTCCATCTGCAGGCAGCCATAGATAGCAAGGATGATGGGGCCTCTGCTGCCACTGCTGAGAGACCACTCACCCTTTCAAGGTCCCAGTATGCCTGCAGCCCACTGTTGGGTCCTGGGATGCAGGCACACCAGGATCTTAACCTGGCTTGGGAGCCAGATCACAGCTGACCTCTGATCTGACTCCTGGGCTCCATGGTAGGATCATTATTAGTGATGCAACCTGGGAGCTGGTTTGCCAGTCTGGAAGTTCTGGGAGCTCGCCCCTGTGTAGGCTGTCAGGGAACCAGCTGTTCTCACTCCCTCCTTTCCCTTGGAGGTGGGAGGAAAAGCAGAGCACTGTGGGATTGGGGCACAGGGGTATTTCTATGACAGGGATGACCATTGTATCTGACCTGCAGGGCCCCTAAAAATTTTAGAAAATTAATATATATCTGCCCCTGGCTGCCTGTCATGTGGCCCTCAATGGCTTGCCAAAACTCAGTAAGCAGCTCTCTGCCTGAAATAATTGCCTGCCCCTGTTCTATGACCTCCTATCTGGCCAGATGTTGAATGTGTCCTAGCATTAGGATGGCATCCTTCCCTTACATATCTACAAGAGCAACATTACAACTCAGAGTACAGTTCTAAAGATATTACTGAACTTATACACTTCAACTTCACTTTCACTAACCAGCACTTCCTCTAGACCACGGGTATAGCTATAGGCACTAAAATGGCCCCACAATATGCTAACCTTTTTATGGGCCCACTGAAAGGAGAATTCTTTAAGAACTACACCAAACCCATGCTATACCTAAAATATATAGATGACATCTATCATTTGGACCAAATACCTGGAATCTTTGACTGATTTGCATCACAGATTTAACAATCATCATCCCTCCATCAGACTGTCTCTGAAATACTCCAACACCAACATTTCCTTTTTAGACACCAGGATCAATATCCAGAATGGTGAAATACAAATCACCATATACAAGAGACCCATGGACCAACATGCATATCTATTGTAAAAAGAACAATTTTTACAACTTTTTACTTGGTCGAATAAAAGATATAATTTCTACCTGAAGAACCTTGTCTGCCTATGTCCTTAGACCAGGATGGCTACAACCAACAACCCTATGGAAATGGATGCAACTTTGAAATAAGAATTCAGGCCCTGCTGGCTCACTGGGCTCACCTTTCCTGTGCTTCTTTTTTCCCCCCACATATCATTGTTATCTTGAGCTAATTGGAGCCCTCAGATAATCTGCAAAGGGTCTGATAGAAGCATGGGACATTCTTTTGAGGCAGCTCTTGAGCTGGAGTAAATTGGGCAGAGCTCCAGGAGCTGTGACTAGTCGCACCAGACACAGCTCTGTCCCTAAGACTACTTACCAGCCATAAAGGAGGAAATACGCCATAGGAGATCCTGCACAGGTTCTCAACTGAGATCTGAAAACTGCAGTCAAGGACCTTGATAGAGTAGAAAGCAGCTGGACAATCTCTTGGACATATGTCATTGTCCCCTGCAAATGGTGATACGTAAATTGTAGTTTCTGGGTCAGAGAGAGGATGCAGGCTCGTGAATCCTCCATCAATATATCGCTGCGGAAAACAAAGCACATGTTTTAGGAGGACCCTCCCAGTGCTGTGGTGTAGACCAGCCCATAGAGGCCCCAGTTGAGATCAGAATCCCATTGTGGTACTGGACACAGACATAATGAGAGCCTGGAAGAACCCAGCAGATTAAATGGATAAGAGAGAAAAGCAATAGGGAAAAAGAGCGGAAGTCGTATACCCAGGGCAACACAGCATCTTAATGGTAAATCAGTGATCTGCTGACTGTACTGCCTGTTATGGAAAAGCTGGTAGCAACAAACAGCACTTCAGGGCTTTCCCAAGTCACAGCCTCTGACTCAGAAATATCATCAGGAATGTATTGCAAGGCAACAATACATTGAGGGGGTTTAGGGTGGAGAGATGGGCCAGAATGTTTTGGGTAGCAAGGGAGAGCTCTAGACAGCAAGAGCCCAGGAGGTACACATCATCCCCATCATGTCTGGGAGTCCACAACGTAGCCCAGGTTGATGCAAAAACCCTTATCCCCCCGCAAATAGCTGCCAAAGAGCTTACCACACCTCGGAAGGAAGGAGGGATCCATCCCCAAATAACCGGAATAAAGCAGCTGCAGAGCACTGCCTACAGCCAAAGAAGAGAATAAAAGAGTAAACACATTTGTAGTGAAAAAGATGGGACTGGTCTTATTTAGTGTTTTGCATTCCTCATTTCAGAGACTGAGAAACTGAGCTGATAATGTGGACAAACAGATGCTATTTGGCTAGCTCAATGGCGATTTTTGTCACATGGACACAGGAAAAGTGTAACATGGAAACAAGAGAGGTGTCACGTGGACAGGTGCCCACAAAGTGGAGGTACCATGGCCAAAGTAACTCAGCGGATCAGTGACAAAGCTAAGAAGACAACCTACGTGCTTCTATAGATGTGCAGACTTGATTTATCGAGTCTGCTGGAGCACAGAAATTACCTTGCTCCAGCAGCCTCCTGTGTCACGTGCATCAGCATCCCCATGCTGAAAAATGGGGACGGGGCACTTTGAACTAAAGCTCCTTCAATGAACTAAAGTACTCCACTGCCTTTTTTCAGCGTGAAGGATGCTGATACATATGAATTAGACAGCAATGCTAATTAGAAACGTCCAAATGTCAAGTGCCCCCCTGCACCTCCTGGAGCACATGTAAAAATGCCCTATGATTCGTGTGGCTCCAGCTGTGCTTTTCCATGAAACCAATGCTGGGTTCATGGTTTTGCACTTGGCCCATACTAAGATCAACTAATATGGAAAAATTCAGCCCTCCTGATAAGCACACTTACTGTTCTAACTTTGGGATTTTTATCACCTTTATTCCAAACTGCAAGGAAAACAAAGTCTGTTTTACCTGAATGACCTCCTCCTTTGAGCAGAAGTCTGAAATTACAACTTTCTGGCCATCTGGCAGACGTGTGAGACCAATATGAAGTCTCCCTGAGGCCAGCTGGTGACAGTTTTCGGTCAGGCCTTTACGCAATCCCTTTTCCAAGAGCTTAAGGAAATGGAAACGTGGAGAGTAGGGGCCGAAGATTGATTTCTTACTTTTTTCCATTACCTCAGAGTAAATTTCATCCACAATTTCTAAGGTAAAAAAAAAATTTCCATTATAACCAGTTCAAGTCTTGACCTCTGCTCATGAGGCCCAGTCAAGTCAAAGGGAGTTGTGTGCATGTATCTGACACGTGGTTTGCTCTCCCAGGGATTTCTACTTAATCCGAAAACAGATTTACAAGTGGTTTCCAGGTCTGGGGACTCCTCAATCTACATTTTCACTGACTACCTGTCTTGTATGCATACCAACCCAGCCTGGCTTCTTTACTTTTCATTCCATCCAGGAAGAGCACACATCAGCTGCTGAAACTTTATCTGAATCCTTACTTTAACTTTAACTGAATCCTTAAGCCTGATGAAGGGTTTTTGAACCCGAAAGCTTGCTTAATAATTGTTTTCCAACTATTTAAGTTGGTCTAATAAAAGATATCAGAGTCACCCAAAGAACCTTGTCTTCCAGTTCTGGGTGTCTTCATTTCTAGAAGCTCAACTTGAGACAGATTGTTATAGATTACTGCTATTGCAGCAATGCCTGATGCGTTAGCCATTCTCCAGGTCCTACAGAGTAAGGAGCTGCCCATGGCCCAAAGTTTCAGCCTGACTACACAAGACATAACATCATGTCCTTTCTGATCAAATTACCGCTCCTTTGCCTCTCCTTTCACAAGCAATCATGGGGCAGTTTCTTCCGTCTGGACCTGAAGTAATGCAAATGCTATTCCTCAGTAACGTTTTTGTTTAAAAGAAACCTAGGCATCTCCTTTGCCCTCAGGACCTTCTGCCTCTCTTCCCTTAGCTACGTTGAGTGGGTTGAGCAAGTCTCAGCAGCTCTCCTTTCTATGTCAGTCCCTGTAGGAGGGAGGGTCTCAAGCCTAGAAAGACATGAGGATTGCTATTGAAAGCAGCTCCCAGCAACACAACTAGTACTGACTCTTGCAGTGGCAGACTTGGAGGCCCCCTCCCCCTAGCAGACCTGGTAGGTAGGCTGAAGATAGCGTGGGGAATGGTGGGACTTGTGGCTGGGAATCATGTTGGCCTAGGTAAAGTCAGTGTGGTGAGATGGAATTGGAGAGAAAATATGTGAAATAAATAAAAGCCATGACACTTCGAAATAAGCCTCCAGGCTGAACAGACTATCGCTACTCCCATTTGATCTTGAAAACTAAGCTGTCCAGGGCTTGGCTATTATGCAGAGGGGAGAACTGTTTCATAATCCCAGGTGCCACTTATGGGAGCCAGAAGTGCAAGCGGAGTCAGGCCCTTTGTTCTTAGCATGTCTGGGTGCTGTGTGTTGGAACTATGTGCCCCTGACATGGCTGGTTTTATTCACAATAGGTCTGATATACTCAGAGGACACCACAATATTTAGTGCTTTCTTATGGCGAAGTTGGACAGTTTATTCAACAGAAGCAGGTGAACAATTTGTCCCAAGCACAGGTAGCCGTAAGGCCAGTGAAATCTCAGTTTCTGTAACCAGTGGCATGGAGGGGATTGGTGTCTGGCTAGTATTGAATCCAGCTGCCTTTTTCCTCCTAAACCCAATGGCCAGATACTCATTTACAGCTGGCTCTGCAGGGGCAGAGAACAAGACATAACTTCCAAACAAGACCTGTGGCTTTAGAGTCACACTGTCATGCCTTGATTCGTAAGCCATCACACTCCAAATGACTGGAGGGTTGCTTGAAGTCTCATTTATAACCTTCTCGCATCCAGCCTGAAATTCCTAGATGAAAGGCCAGATGAATGCCTGGCAAAACGAGTAACATACACAGAGTACAACTAGGAATTAAACTGGTCCATCATGTCCTAACCCTGGACAGCAAAATATGGGTGTTCTAGTACTTCCCACAGTGCCACTTGGGAATATAAAACAGTTTCCAAAAAAACCCCACAACCGAAAAACCAGACCAGGGGAGCACTCTTCAGATCAGGGCTTGAAAACTTAGCTGGGATCCTGACTTCATTATTGTGGATGCCATTCATACATATAATATAGGCAGAGGTGGTCTGTGCCTCTAAAACCTTGTGTCCTGAATTGACAATGAGAAAATAAAGAAAACCCCTCCACTTCAGAGACTGTTGGTATATAACCAGGACTCTTGGCAAACTCCTTTGAAAAACTCAGCCCGAGTAACTTGCCAAGGCCAACACAACCCATGTGACAGGGCACTTATTGACAGGGCACTTTAAGAAGGGAAGAAACTGCTTGAGGAGCAGCCTGCAGGTGTGGCAGGGGCCAATTAGAGTCAGTTGACCAAAAAGGGGGCTGGGTTTGACGCATATAAGCCCAGGGCGTGAGTTGGTCAAGGAGTCTAGCCCTGAGAGCCACAGGGAGAAGAGCTCCTGGGCAACATCTGAGCTGGGGGTAAGCATCTCTGGAGGTTTGCATAAGAGACTCAAGGGAGGTACAGAGGTCCCAGATGGCCCAGAGTGAAGACAGGTTTATAGACCATGGGGAGGGGGAAAGTGTCAGCAGAGCCAAGGAGCCCAGAGGTCTGTAGCCCAGGAGGGATGGGTGTCAACAGTGTCAGGGAGCTTGTAGATCTCACTGGTGCAGGAGTGGGACCAGGGTCCAGAGATGGGCCAAAGGCCATGGAGGGCCGCAGCTGGAGACTGCTGGAGCTAGGGGAGCCCAGGAGTCTTAATTGGCCTAGGAATGGGGCCTGGACCCAGGGGGCCAGTTAAAGGCTGGAGGTTACAGCTGGGTCAAGGAATCTGTAGCCCAAGACGGGTGAGGACTGGGGCTGGGAGCCCATAGCCCATGTCAGCAGGAATGAGTATCATGTACTAAATAAGCCCTTAAGGCAGAGAATGGAGATACCTGAGATCAGGAGTGTGAGATCTGATTTGGGAAGCCCTGAGGCAGCCTCCCTTTTAAAAAAAAAAGATAACTATATTAAGGCATGGCAGGAGAGAAGGGGAGGGTGCCCAAGACAGCCAGACTAGACAAGGGCAGAGAGGGCTCCAGGTGCATCATGGCCACCCCTGGAGTTAAACCCCGTTACATGAGGTGTGTTGGCCAGGAAGAAGGCCATACAGGAAGGTTACAGGAGCAGCCCCATAAGCAAGTGAGGATTGGTGGTTATATGCTTGCTCCTTCAGTGTTTTAACTTGCCTAGGAGTGGGGCCAGGGTCTAAGTAAGGACCAAAGGCCAGGAGGGCCACAGCCAGAGATGTACAAGGTCAGGGAGCCTGCAGCCCAGGAAGGAGCTGGCTGAGGCAGTGACATATGAATTAAAGGGGGTCTTTTAAAGGAAGGAAAGTCTGGGAGGTAAAGAAGACCCATGGGGTGAGTGTTAGAGGACAGGAGAAAGTGCAAGAACCAGAGGGGGCTTGTGGGGTGCACAAAATAGAGATGCTCAGAATGGGCAGCCTTAGAGATCTGCATAGGGGACACCTAGGAAGCCCAAGAGTGGGAATCTCCTGGTCCTGGGTAAGATCTGAAACTGCACTCTTCCAGGGGCTGGTTAATGTGGTGCGGCCAACTGTGGCAGGGTAGCCTCTATAAAATGCCACACGTTGCCACCTCCAGGAAAGGTGAGTATGGGGTGCCTGAAAACCCCAACTTTCACTGCCGTTTGGGTTATTCTGTGGCAGGAAAAAGGCTAGGGGAGCACATCCCGAAAGAAGAGCACTTACTTGATGGAAGCAAAAAGATGAAAACCCTATAGCAAGTGTGAACTAAGGTGTGGAGGGTGTGTGTGTGTGTGGGGGGGGGGGGATGTGACAGGGCTCTTAGCATGCCAGTCACTTGAAGAGGTGAAGAGGCTGCTTGAGAAGCAGGCTGCAGGTATGGCAGGGGCCAACTGGAGAGCCACCTGGTCAGAAAGGGACTGGGCTTAAAGCATACAAATCTAGGGCCTGAACTGGCTAAGGAATTTGGCCATGAAAGCCACAGAGAGAGGAGCTCCTGGGAAACATCTGAGCTGTGGATAAGCAACTCTGGAAGTATCATCTGCGAGGCATAGGCGTGCTGTCAGGGGTGGGTGGAGCCATGTAATTTGTTCTCAAGGCAGGGAGCAGAGACACCTGAGCTAAGGAATGTGAGATCTGACTTGGGAAGCCCTGAGGCAACCTCTCTTTTTAAAAAAAAAAAGATAAATACATCAAAGCATGACAGGCGAGGAGAAGGAAAGAGTGCCCAAAGAGAGCCAGACAAGACAAGGACCGAGGGGCTTCCATGTGCATCATGGCCACCCCTGGAGTTACCCTGTTACACCATGGCAAAACCAAGAACTCAGCCCAGTTCTCCTAAATAAGTTGCCTTCCTTAATCGCAAAGCAATCCCCCTTTCCTCTGCTTTCACTTAGCACCTTATGTCTAGACTAAAACCAGCACCTAGGCATTCATAAAAGCAGGACTGTCAATGAGGGGAAGCTGAAGCATTGCAACTGAGGAAAACATACTGTGATACCAAAGGGAAGCAGTGTCACCATCAGATCTATTTGCTGAGTAGCTAGCACGCATGCACACACGCACGCACCCACCCATAGATTTCAGTCAAGTTTGAATTAACATTATTTCTATAACATTAATTCAAACTTGACTCAAATGTGTGGGAGCGTTTGTTACCATACATGCTGCAGTATGTGTGCTCTGTAGTTACGGGTATTGGATTAAAAACTGATATTCAGGAAAATGGACTAGATAATCTCTACTGGTCCTTCCAGTCCTATGCCTTTGATCCAGTCAGTAGTTAGACAATTCTAAATGAAGTGCTAGAGGAAGTCACATTTAATGGTATACCAAACAAACTAAACCATTCATCCACCTTACCTTTGTTGCCACCACACGCCACTACTGCAGCTGCGATTGCTCCGCTCGATATTCCAAAGAATTTGGCTGCTGATCCCAGCATCTCAGGTGCTAATTCCTGCAGGGCCTGAATAACTCCTAGCTCATAACCGAGTATGAATCCACAGCCACAAAAGCTAACAGACTGTGCAGGGGAGCCAATGCCGCCTTGATGTGCCTCATCCATTCCCACTCGCAGGAGCTCAACCAGTGTGCGGAGCTGACAGCAGAGGCTGGGAGGCTCTGCGCACTGCTACACAGCACACCGCTTGCTAGCTGCTGGAGTGTGCTAAGCAATCGTACTGTCTTCAGATCTCTAGGACCATAAATGACAGCTGTGAGCAGAGCTGTGACAGGGTTTAAGGCTAGGATTTTTTATATGATACTACTTATTTAAATTACTCCATGCAGTAGTTCCAAAAACACCCCGTAAGTTAGTAAACACCAGGGCTAAAACAACCCACTCATGGAATATATCAGTCAGTCCTGTAAGGTATTCTGTAATACCCATCTACTTGGCAAGTAGTATGGTGACATCTGTGCTTTATTTCAAAATTTATCCTAAGCTATAATTACTACAGGCAACACACCTTTCTTATTCTGGTACATTCAGTATCACAATCTAAGTACTGCCAGCACTTTACCAGGCAGTCTTTCATTTGGCAAAAACATACAGCTGTCTCAAGCAATGCATTTGGTAACTCAAAGAAACAGTCAAACTTTGCATTTCAGTGAGCTCTCCTTACATTGAGAGTCTGGAGCCTGACCCAAACAACTCACCTGTCACCACCTTTAAGCCGGCAGGCCCGGATGAGCTCCATCCGAGGGTGCTGAAGGCACTGGCCGACATCATTGCAGAGCCACTGGCGGGAATATTCGAACGCTCGTGGCGCACAGGCCAAGTCCCGGAGGACTGGAAAAGGGCCAATGTGGTCCCCATTTTCAAGAAGGGGAGGAAGGAGGACCCGGGCAACTATAGGCCAGTCAGTCTCACCTCCATCCTTGGCAAAGTCTTTGAAAAAATTATCAAGGCTCACATATGCGAGAGCCCAGCAGGACAAATTATGCTGAGGGGAAACCAGCACGGGTTGGTGGCAGGCAGATCGTGCCTGACCAATCTAGTCTCTTTTTATGACCAGGTTACGAAACGCCTGGACACAGGAGGAGGGGTGGATGTCGTATACTTAGACTTCAGGAAGGCCTTCGATACGGTATCCCACCCCATACTGGTGAACAAGTTAAGAGGCTGTGACTTGGATGACTACACAGTCCTGTGGGTGGCGAATTGGCTGGAGGGTTGCACCCAGAGAGTCGTGGTGGATGGGTCGGCTTCGACCTGGAAGGGTGTGGGCGGTGGGGTCCCGCAGGGCTCGGTCCTTGGATCGATACTCTTTAATGTCTTCATCAGCGACTTGGACGAGGGAGTGAAGTGTACTCTGTCCAAGTTTGCAGATGACACAAAGCTATGGGGAGAAGTGGACACTCCGGAGGGCAGGGAACAGCTGCAAGCAGACCTGGACAGGTTGGACAAGTGAGCAGAAAACAACAGAATGCAGTTCAACAAGGAGAAATGCAAAGTGCTGCACCTAGGGAGGAAAAATGTCCAGCACACCTACAGCCTAGGGAATGACCTGCTGGGTGGCACAGAGGTGGAAAGGGATCTTGGAGTCCTAGCGGACTCCAAGATGAACATGAGTTGGCAGTGTGACGAAGCCATCAGAAAAGCCAATGGCACTTTATCGTGCATCAGCAGATGCATGACGACTAGGTCCAAGGAGGTGATACTTCCCCTCTATCGGGCGCTGGTCAGACCACAGTTGGAGTACTGCGTGCAATTCTGGGCACCGCACTTCAAGAGGGATGCGGATAACCTGGAGAGGGTCCAGAGAAGGGTCACTCGTATGGTTAAGGGCTTGCAGACCAAGCCCTACGAGGAGAGACTAGAGAAACTGGACCTTTTCAGCCTCCGCAAGAGAAGGTTGAAAGGCGACCTTGTGGCTGCCTATAAGTTCATCACGGGGGCACAGAAGGGAATTGGTGAGGATTTATTCACCAAGGCGCCCCCGGGGGTTACAAGAAATAATGGCCACAAGCTAGCAGAGAGCAGATTTAGACTGGACATTAGGAGGAACTTCTTCACAGTTTGAGTGGCCAAGGTCTGGAACAGGCTCCCAAGGGAGGTGGTGCTCTCCCGTACCCTGGGGGTCTTCAAGAGGAGGTTGGATATGCATCTAGCTGGGGTCATCTAGACCCAGCACTCTTTCCTGCCTATGCAGGGGGTCGGACTCGATGATCTATTGAGGTCCCTTCCGACCCTAACATCTATGAATCTATGAATCTTTCTCTTTTGATGTTGGCTCTGGGATTGCTCTCTTTACTCTTAGGACAGTCTTTGGGCGGTCTCCAGAGCTTTCTGAACTCAGTGGAGAGAGTCTTTTCACCATCAGCAAATGTATGAAAATGCTTGTAGTGACCAACCTTCATTCATTCTCCAATAGGAGAATATTTTGTTTCCTGGTTTGACTACCACTTAGGAGATGTTTTTACTCAGCTGGACAGAATAATGTGCTTGTCTTTTTTCTTAGTGGTTACAGTTAATTTAAAACCAAACAGTATGAGCATTTGGAATGATTCATTATTAGTATAATTGTACTAACTAATGCAGTTTTAGTACTGGTATAAATTAATCCTTTCCACAACTTTAGCTTATATAACACCACCTTTTGAGGGAGACTTCTCAAAGGTTGCTTGCAAGTCCAAATAAAGGAGACCAATCCTTCTGTTTGGTAACCCCTGTAGTAGGGGCTAAATGTTTTGGAGTGGGGGCCACATGGAAAGAGCTTAGCTTTGTGCCTCATAGAGCCTCATGATCTAAGTCCTCCACTGGGCTACCTAGAGAAATTGTGGAATCTCCATCCTTGGGAATTGTGGTATGCACGTCCTTGGAAAATTTGAAGAGCTGGTTAGATAGACACTTGGCTGGGATAGTCTGATGAGGGATAATCCTGCCTCCAGCTCATGATGACTCTTCCAGCCCTATTTTCCTATGATCCAACAGAAACAACCCCCTTGAGAGAAGGTTGTCACAAGTGAGTATTCACCCTGGGAATATCTTTTGCTCAGGAACATAACAGAGATGGACAGAGGCTATTTTTAAAGGCCATGTCTCTGAGCAAATGGCTGCATCACCAACATCCCCACAGAAAGATGACCAGGTGAAGAATCCAGAATAGGCTGCCTGGCCTCAGGACAACGACAAACTGTAGCATGTCGGGCTTCTGGGGGTGGCTGTGAATGTCCCCTGGCATCTCTGCAACCATGCCCCACTCTGCCTTTCCTTCTCACCTTGGGTGCTTTCCCTTCTCACTCACCACACCTTGATGGAATAGTAATAGGAAGACTGCTTATGGGCCTTTGTGTGGCCCCAGTCCAACTGGACCCCCACTGGGGTTTCTCAGCACCCTACTGGTTTCTACTCCTCCCAAGCCCCTTGATGGCCTCTCTAGTCAACCATGCCCCTGTTGGGGCACCTACAGACTTAAGGTTTATTTGCATAGCTCCAGCCCTCCCCTACACCATGCCCCAAGCCTCACTGGTGTTATTGTAATGTTGACTGCCTGTTGGGCTTTGGCCTTGTTACCTGCCACTCTTTTATTCTCAGCTAGGCCTTTTAGCCTAGGCCCACTGTATCAGACCTGGCTTTGAGGCACCAGGTCCAGTTTGGCCATTCTGGGCACCAGGCCCCTGGCCTCTGTTTGGTTGCGCCCCTAGCCTGCCTGGCTCTGTGGCTTCACTCTCTGTCTGCTCTGGGCACCCCTCGGGCATGAATGGGACCTCTGTATACTGCCCTTACAGTCCCAACCCAAACCACTGGTCTAACTTCAGCATAAACAATAAAGCCCTGGGCTATAATATAAACATAAAAGGGAAGCAGCCCTCTGCCTGGTTAAGAGAGAGAACTTTCCCTCACCTCTCACCTAGGATAGCCTCTCAGCTCTGGGCTATATCCTAGCGTAGTGCTTCCCAAACTTTTCAATGTGGCCCTTCCCTCCCAACTCACATCTGCCCATCCCTGTGACTTCATCCACTGATGTTGCCACCCCATTTGGGGTTGTGACCCACAGTTTGGGAACTGCTGTCCTAGTGAGCTCCTCTAGCCTCACCAGGGATCCATATGCAGCACCGTAGTCCCTTCAAGAGCCCTGATGCCAGGAGCTCTTCACCCTGTAGCTGCCAGGGAGAGACTAGCCCAAGTGTCAGGCTTATCTCCTCCCAGGGCCCTGCACCTTGTGGGTCAGCAGACTTCCTGGGCTGCCTGCTAATTGGCCCAACTGCCCCTTTGCCAAAGTGCCCTGCAGTGCTCCCTGGCTGGGCTGTTTCTGCCCTAAAGGAACAGAGAGCCCCAGGCTGGCTCCGTGGCCTCACTCTCTGCCTGCCCCAGGCTCTATGTTGCACAAGATCCCAGATTCATAGCAGAGATGAGACCAGACCTGGGAGACCTTAGGATCGTTCAGGCTAGGGACAGAAATTCCACATAAACCGGAATAAGTGCCCAGAAACCGGTTCAAACCTGTAACACAATAGAAGTTAAGTGCGTGTGAACCGCTTTCAAAATGGCCAGAACTGGTTTCAGATAAACCTGGATGGAAGTAGCATCAGACTTAGGTGATTTAGGTTAAATCAGTCGATTTAACTTCTGTTCCAGATCCCCACATATTGCAAAGATATGGAACTGCACCAGCAGTGAGTGTTCCTGTCGGTGGTTAAGAAATTCCTTTGTTAACCCCCCAGTCTTTGCTGTCCTTCCAGGTTCCTGAGGGGTCTGGAGAATGCTTTAGGGGGAGTGTTGAAGGAACCAGGGCCTTGGAATTGCTGAGGGAATTGTTCCAAGCTGGCTGAAACACAGGGGTCGACTACCTGAGATGCATTTCTGATACATGGCCTGCATCAGAGTGATCCAGTGGTAGGGACAGTGATCGGCCAGGCCTCAAAGGTTTTACAAGCATGTGGGAGTTGCCATTTGAATGGCATCTGCCCAGACGAGGCCAGGCCTGGTGAAGACAGGTGACTTATAAAGAAGTTGCACCTCGTAGTGAAATGTGTATCCTCCTCTGGAAGGCCAACCCACAGAATTGAAAATACCATCAATGTGGGTTTTGATCCAGAACCCTGTGAAGTCTAAAGGTGTCTGGCCTTCAGATTAGGCCCTACATGATTGTTACACCGCTCTTTGAAAAAAGCAGCTGTCAGACGAATAGCGAGTACAGCAAACAGGCAAAAAGCCAGATTGGTATGAGATAATAAGCAGGGATAGGGGAGGGGGGACCTCAAGCAGTCATCCTGGCATTACCAATGACAAATGCGCAGGTTGCTTTGGCAAACCAGGAGAGGATGCTCTCAGATTCCTGAAAAGAGGTACAGCACACAGCTCAGACTTGTTCCTGTTGCCAAATATTTAGTCATGCCATAGGATATGGTGAATCAGGGTGTACCTTGAGAGCACTCCTGCTCGAAAGGTCTCACTAATGAGGGAAGACGTGCTATGAATTATTCCCTGTTACTTTTTCAGGGTCACAGACTGCAAACCTCCTCCCACGACTGTATTCTTAATAAGGGAGTTATGTCAGAGAACCTTGTATTTTAACCTGCATATGCCTTGGATCCTTAGGCTATAGCCAATTAAGAATCAATTATGAAAAAGGTTGTATCTATTCATCAGACTGTTCATTATGCATTTGGGGCACTGATTCACTGGCTCATACTGGACTGTATTCTCAGTGCAAACACTTGGCCTCCTTGGGCTCTGAAATTAAACGGGAGATAAGGAATGATATCACTGACTAATTAAAAGATGGATTCTGTGCTTAGATACATACATAGTGCAACTCCTATTGACTTTTATTCATTTAAGTTATAACTATGTTGGTGCAGGAACCATCTCATTACAGCATGTTCAGGGGCCTCCAGCATGTCCCCACAGTCAAAGTACCACCATTTCACTTAGATTCTCATATACTTGGCATGGCAGTATCTAACACTGGGACTTGAGAGCACACCTGGCAGTAATGACTGATTAATGTCTCACAAGGTTTCCACGGATCTGTGGAAAATAAATCTCCTCACCTTCAGTCCAAGTTACCTTGTGCTTTGGATCATAAGTGATTGCACAAAAGCATGATGAGAAACTCACACCAGCTTGCATTGGGGAGTCTGCGCCTTTCCCCCACAGGTGTGTCAGCCAGGCAGAACATTGTTGTGCCCGAGTCGTTTGAACAAAGAGCTCATTCAGGTCATAGTGACTGTCTTACATTTGTGGGGAAAGGTCATTAGCAAACTGGAGAGGAGCTAGGGGAAAACAGGGGAAAAAGCCAAACAAACGACCACACACACTCAAATGTTTTGAAGTAAAGGAGGGAACATACTGAGCTTAGCTCAAAGCATGTGAGCAGTCTGGGTGGAGAGGACTCCAGCTCTGTCTGATTCCAGAGGCTCCATCCCTAGCGCAGTCTTGGGCTACTGGTACATGAGCAAAATATTTAATCCATCACTGCATCATCGTATCTTAGAAATGTGGAGTTGGAAGGGACCTCCCTCAGAAGATCCCCTTGTCCAACCCCCTGCTCCAGTCAAGATCATCCTTCTCCAAACCATCACATACAAGTGCTCATCTAACCTAGTCCTAAATGTACAGGAACAGCCCTGACATACTTGTACTCTCGTTGGCTGATTTATCCATAGGATTTTGACATATGAACGCAGGAGCCACAGACAAACTAAAATTTCCGTTGATGCCTCTTTTTTTTTTTTGGACTTTATCTATGAACAGGGTGGCTGGCCTTTGAAACTAACTTGTCTGGACTTGCACAATGAGTAGCCCATTATGAACAGCATACAATTACAGTATAGTCAGCCACAACCACTTAGAGATCATAAACCAGGTCTGCAAGATTACATTATGGAAAAAAAAAACCATCAGGCAGGGTTCCTTAATATTTCAGATGACATTGAGCTGCATGGAATTGCAGATGCCCTGAGGTATAGGCTGAGGATTCAGGGTGTTCTTGATCAACTGGTCTGAAATTAATCAAATGAAATTCAATTAGGACAAGTGCAAAACTTTACTCTTAGGAGAGAACAATTGCATGAACGGATACATATAGAGGAATGCCTAAGCAGGCTTCAGTATTGCAAAAACAGATCTAAGGCTTAGGGTAGAGCATACGTTGACAATGAGCCAACCATGTGCTTTTATTGTGAGACAAGCCAAAGGCATACTGGATAGGAATAACACAGAAGTGTTGCTTGGAAGTCAACAAAAGCAATTCTTCCACTTTATGTGGCACTGGTAAAGCCTCACCAGGAGTACTGTGTCCACTGCAATTCAATAAAGATGCAGACAAATTCATGAAAGTCTGGAACAGAATAACAAACTTGGTGGTGGTTATGTTAAGGGCTACAGGAAAGATGGGGTTTCAGCTAATAGTTTTTTGATATGCATTTGATTTCCTTAGAAAATTATTTAATTAAAAATTGTATGCTTGACAACACAAACATTTCAGCTGAAACTACATTTTAGCCTTTGACACATTTTTAAATGTTTCCATGAAAAACAGCAGTACAAATTAATACTTTATAGGTAGTGTAACTGTATGGTGCTGTAAATTTTTTAATATCATGATTAGTGGTTACATACATGACTTCTGTGTGGCAAAAACCACAAATGAATTCTTCACGTCAAATGAACATCAATAAAACAGTTGTTATATCATGTAATTAGCTATTGTGTATACATTGCAGCTTCCTGAAAACTTATTCTAGCAAGGTTTTAGAGGATAACCCAGAATGCACAGTCCTAAATGTCTCCCTCTCCATACCCACCAATATAAGAACTCTCCTCCTCCTGAAACTTCCCTTTCAGTCTTCATTAGGCTTTTGCAGACAAAATTATCTTTTTTGCAGATATTTGATGTAATTCCAGAAACTCTGCAAGAAGATCTCAGCCAAGGCATGCAGCAATCCAGATAAATTCCTGTTCTTCTGGACATCTGACTCAGCAGCAGAAACCAGAAAGGAAACAGAAAAAGAAACCAACAATGCAAATATTAAAAAAAAGATTCATGGTTGCTAAAAGATCTGTCAAAAGAAGATATCAGAAATAGGACTATGGTCCATTTCACTTCGAGCTTTCTGAACTGGGCTTTGGTGATGTCTGTTACTCTTAAGTTTTCATGTAGGCCATCTGGGTATCTAAATATGAATCACTCCTAGACACCTCCAGTGTCTCCCCATTGACTGTGTAGGGATCTGAGACACCCAAGCTAATCAAATAGAATCTCCTTTGGGAGCAAGAAGCCCAGTACTAGAGGAATGCAATGTCTAGGCTTCATCCTGCCCTTGGTACATAACATCCTGCAGTTCCCAAGATAAGTGTAATTCAACTAATGAAAACCACAGAAAGAAAAGAGGACCCCTGACCTGGAAGCCTGTGCTGCAGCTGCCCATGGGAAGTCTTCTTTGATGTTCTGGTTACTGTTCCATGTTCCTCTGTCAAAAGTAACAAAAATGTACCTGAGGTTTCACAAATACTCACACAGAACTAGGCAGCTACATGGATGATGCTGTGTGCAAGAGAGTCTTGTCTATGGTGGCAATGTAATGTCTTCTGCCTCTTCAATCCACTGTTAACCTGAGTCTCATACTGGTGCACAGGATGAATTCAGGCACAAATCAGAGATGAATGCACAGGCACAGAACTGAACCTGGGGTTACCTGGGATCTAGTCCCAGCCCCACCCTAGAGTTCATGTCAGGTCACTTCGGGTGGAAATCTATCCCCCTTTGGGTGCCTAAATGGGAGTTTTCCTGCCACATAAGGCAGCTTTTTGATTTCATTACTCTGCTTTGCACAAGCAAACGTGTGCATATATATTATTATATAAGAGGGGATGGTGCGTGCTTGTATATTGTGCAGGCTTGAGAGGATATGCAGCAGCTGGGCCAGTACACAGCTGTGTGCAGGTCATGAAATTTTAGGAGACAAAATCCCATGACCAATGGGTGTTAGTGGCCAGAGGAGGAGTGTCCTTGCATGTTTTAACCCCAGTGGATAAGTGGTTAGGGGCACTTGTCCAAGAAGCAGAAGATCTGGGGTATAGGATCCCTCCCCTACCCCAGGTTAGACACCTTCCAGTGCTCACCTTGAAGCCAGGCAAGAGTGGGAATATGTGGGGCCCGGAGGCAGTGAACAAGTCAGATCATGTATGGCTCAGTAAAAGAGTTGCTGCTCTACAAAGCAAAGGTATAACAGGGCAACACTGTGTCCTGGGCAGCAATGCATTCCCCACATGTTCCTGCTTTTGGCTGCACAGAGGGCAGGGCAGGGCAGAGGTTTGCTGCTGCTGGTGAGAGGGTGGGGTAGGAGGGGGTGTCACCTCCTAACATGCAAGTGCAGGAGCCCAAAAGCCACTTTTTCTGGTGGCAAAAAAGGAGCTGAAATCTTCCTGTGCAACAGCAACCCTTCAGCCATTGCTTCTGCACCCACACACTCTTTAGGTAGTGCCCAGGGCTTATGCCCTGCTCGCCCACGCATGGTTATAACTAGCACTAGGAGGCAAAGGGGCTGTGTGCTAGTCTGGACCCCTATGCCTAGTGGGGCAGAAACTTCTTTGCTGCTCTATGGTTATACTGCCTCACTGCAAGGTGTACTGCTCATGGCCAAAAGGAAGACTGAAGAGGCAATAGGAAAATACCTTATCTGTCAGCTGCTAAGACTTGGGAGAGCCCTCCTCATTCTTCTGGGACTCATGCTGATGTACATGTAGCTGCCCAGCCAGTGCAGCATGCAGGCTACTGAGCAGACATCATATATGTATTTATAGTCGCACTGGATGGGTATTATAGAATCATAAATAATTAGGCTTGGAAGGGACTTCAGGAGGTCATCTAGTCCAACCCCCTGCTCAAAGGAGGACCATCCCCTTTTATATAATCCCTGCCAATGCCTTGTCTAGCTGGGTCTTACAAATAGAATAATAATAGAATCATAAATTGATTTCCTCTTTAGAAATCAATCCTAGGATATGGAAACCTAAGACACTGGCATTATAGAGGCAAGGATTTTTCTGGTGGTCTCTTTTATTGGATCGACTTGATATTTCAGCTTCAGGCACAAAATGCCCTTCCTCAGGTCAAAAAACTTGCCTCATATATTTCCTGGCCAATGCTGCAGCCCTACCATGTGTACTGTATGTCACCTCTGCACAAGGCCTCAGAGGACCAGCACAACTCCAGTTACAGGGTTTTCTGCTAAAGCTCTTGCATCTCCTGCTTTCAGCTATGAAAGTTCCTAAATACCAACCTTAAGGATTCCAAGCAGCATTTTATTCAGCTTGTCTCCTAAGTGTCAGTGCCAGAGGGAAAGAACATAATTTATTTGTTATGCAGCACTTACTGTTGATTTGCAGGTAGAAAACGGTATCACGATATCCTTGTTCATATATTTCACGTATGTCCTGGAGAGGAATACCATTCTAAGGTCATAAAATAGGGATTTTTTTTTTTGCAATGTACAGAGCTTTAATAACTAGAATGACTGTGATTGGTGACTGCATCCGAAGAGACACCATTTTCAAAGGCCTTAAAAGAGGGCTAGACTTTCTCAAAGCTGCCCCTGGACACATTGTTTTGGTAGTACAAGATTTCTAGCAGTACAACAGTAACGAGCACTGTGGGGACTCAGCCACAGGTTCAGAGGGACCCCTCGGCCACAAAGGCATGCTTTCCAGCAATGGGTCATTAGGAGGCTGCTTCGTAGCGCTCCCCACCCCGAGTCAGCCCAGATGGGCTCCCAGGCAGCCTGAATGCCCAGTTAGTCTCAGGCGCCCCAGCAACCTGTAAAGTTCCCCATCTGCAGGCAGCCATAGATAGCAAGGATGATGGGGCCTCTGCTGCCACTGCTGAGAGACCACTCACCCTTTCAAGGTCCCAGTATGCCTGCAGACCACTGTTGGCTCCTGGGATGCAGGCACATCAGGATCTTAACCTGGCTTGGGAGCCAGATCACAGCTGACCTCTGATCTGACTCCTGGGCTCCATGGTGGGATCTTTATTAGTGATGCAACCTGGGTGCTGGTTTGCCAGTCTGGAAGTCTTGAGAGCTCGCCCCTGTGCAGGCTGTCAGGGAACCAGCTGTTCTCACTCCCTCCTTTCCCTTGGAGGTGGGAGGAAAAGTAGAGCACTGTCGGATCAGGGCATGGGGGTACTTCTAAGACCCTCTACAAAAAACTTGCTGTTTTAAACAGTCATTCCTCTGTGGCCGGTATTGCCTTTTTGGGGGCTTCTTTATGTTTTTGTTTTTTTACATATCATTGTTATCTTGAGCTAATTGGAGCCCTCAGATAATCTGCAAAGGGTCTGATAGAAGCATGGGACATTCTTTTGAGGCAGCTCTTGAGCTGGAGTAAATTGGGCAGAGCTCCAGGAGTTGTGACTAGTCGCACCAGACACAGCTCTGTCCCTAAGACTACTTACCAGCCATAAAGGAGGAAATATGCCATAGGACATCCTGCACAGGTTCTCAACTGAGATCTGAAAACTGCAGTCAAGGACCTTGATAGTGTAGAAAGCAGCTGGACAATCTCTTGGACATATGTCATTCTCCCCTGCAAATGGTGATACGTAAATTGTAGTTTCTGGGTCAGAGAGAGGATGCAGGCTCGTGAATCCTCCATCAATATATCGCTGAGGAAAACAAAGCACATGTTTTAGGAGGACCCTCCCAGTGCTGTTGTGTAGACCAGCCCGTAGAGGCCCCAGTTGAAACCAAAGTCCCATTGTGCTATGGCAAAGAGCGAGTGCCTGGATGAGCCCAACAGATTGAAAAGATCAAACGGAGAAAAGCAACAGGGAAAAAGAGTGGGAGTCACGTGCCCAGGGTAACACAGCATCTTAATGGTAAATCAGTGAGCCTCTGCCTGTACCACCTGTTATGGAAAGCTGGTAGCAATGAACAGCACCTTAGGGATTTCCCAAATCACAGCCACTGACTCAGGAATATCATCAGGAATGTATTGCAAGGCAACAATACATTGAGGGGGTTTAGGGTGGAGATATGGGCCAGAATGTTTTGGGTAGCAAGGATCTAAGCAGCAAGAGGCCAGGAGGTACGCATCATCCCCGTCATGTCTGGGAGTCCACAACATGGCCCAGGTTGGTGCAAACACTCTTATTGCCACCCCTGCCCACATAATAGGTACCAAAGAGCTTACCACGCCTCGGAAGGAAGGAGGGATCCATCCACATAGGCAAGGAATAAAGCAGCTGCAGAGCACTGCCTACAGCCAAAGGAGAGAATAAGAGTAAACGCATTTGTAGTGAAAAAGATGGGACCTCTCCTATTTAGTGCTTTGCATTCCTCATTTCACAGACTAGGAAACTGAGGCACAGAGTGGCAGTACCTTGGACAATGTCACTCAGCAGATCAATGACCAAACTAAGAAGAGAAACTATGATTCTTTTGGCTGCATCTGTGGTTTTCCATGAAACCAATGGTGGGTTTGTGGTTTTGCACTTGGCCCACATGAAGATCAACTAAACATGGACAATTCAGCCCTCCTGAAAAGCACACTTACTGTTCTAACTCTGGGATTTTTATCACCTTTATTCCAAACTGCAAGGAAAACAAAGTCTGTTTTACCTGAATGACCTCCTCCTTTGAGCAGAAGTCTGAAATTACAACTTTCTGGCCATCTGGCAGACGTGTGAGACCAATATGAAGCCTCCCGGAGGCCAGCTGGTGACAGTTTTCTTTTAGGCTTTTGTACAATCCCTTTTCCAAGAGCTTAAAGAAATTGGAACCTGAAGAGAAGGGGCCGAGGAGTGATTTCTTATTTTTCTCCATTACTGCATAGTAAAATTCATCCACAATTTCTAGGGTAAAAAAAAGAGAAGTGATCATTACAACCAAGTCTTCAAGTCTTAACTGCTGCTCATGGGGCCCAGTCAAGTCAAAGGGAGTTAGGTGCCTGTATCTCACAGGTGGTTTGTTCTCCTGGGGATTTCTACTTAATCCAATTCAGCCTGTTATTACCAGTGCAAACAAACCCCAGGAAGGGATGAGAGGGAAAGCTGAGACCAGGTGCTTGGTCTCTATTGTTGTTCAGATGCTTCTTTGAGGGTCCAAGCTGGCCAAGAATAAAGGGAACCTGGAGAGCAGACTAAATAGGGCAAGGAGGGGCTGTGGGTCCTGGCCAGGTAGCCTGAAGGCAGCTTAATCACAGGGAGAGAGGAAAATGTCATTTGAAATAGAAACATGTTGTTTGTTTTTAAAGATGCTTGGCCATCTACTTTCACACTCTGGGCCTTCTGCCTCTCTTCCCTTAGCTACAGTAAGTGGATTGAACCAGTCTCAGCAGCTCTCCTTTCTATGTCAGTCCTTGCAGGATGGAGCGTCTCAAACCTAGAAAGCCATGAGGATTGCTATTGGAAGCAGCTCCCAGTACCAAACTCAGTGCTGACTCTGCCAGTGGCAGAGGCCCTCTTCCCCTAGCAGACCTGGTAGGCTGGCTGAAGAGAGTGTGGGGTATGTTGGGGCTTGTGGCTGGGAATCATGTTGGCTTAGGTAAAGTCAGTGTGGTGAGATGGAATAGTAGAGAAAATGTGTGAAATAAATAACAGCATGACACTTAAACAGGCCTTCAGGCTGGACAGATTATCACTACTCCCATTTGATCTTGAAAACTAAACTGTCTGGAGCCTGGCTACTATGCAGAGGGGAGACTTGTTTCATAATCCCAGGAGCCACTGATGGGAGCCAGAAGTGCAAGCGGAGTCAGGCCCTTTGTTCTTAGCATGTCTGGGTGCTGTGTGCTGTAACTATGTGCCCCTGACATGGCTGGTTTTACCTGTAACAGGCCTGAAATGCTCAGGGGACACCACGATATTTAGTGCTTTCTTACAGCAAAGCTGGACAGTTTATTCAACAGAAATAGGTGAATGGTCTGTCCCAAGCATAGGTGGCCATAAGGCCAGTGGAATCTCAGTTTCTTTAATCTGGCATGGAAGGGAGTAGTGTCTGCTAGTATCAAATCCAGCTGCCTTGGCCTCCTAAACCCAGGTGGAGACAGAAGTGACAATTTGCACCCAATGGGCCACAGAAAGCAGTTTATATCTGTGACCAAACACAAGTGCACGGCTGCAGACAGTTTAAAAAATGGCTGACGGGGTGAAAATCTGATCCCTCATTTGTATGAGGTATTAGATAAGGATATTTCAAAATGTAGCATGTTTTGTAACTTGTCTGCAAAGCTCCTCACCTGTTGCTGTAGTCAGAATGGGAAGAGGGAAAGGGAGCAGGAGGAGTCTCTAAACTCACCAAGGAGAACCAGGGGAAAATAGGTGAGGCTTTGTTCCCCTGGGCACCACCTGGGATAACAAGGAATAACGGGCACAAATTGATTGACAGCAGGTTCAGGCTTGATATCAGGAGGCATTAATTTATGGTTAGAGCTGCCAGGCTCTGGAATGGGCTCCCAAGGGAGGTGGTGCTCTCCCCTATCTTGGGGGTCTTTAAGAGGTTGTTGGATAGATATCTGGCTGGGTTATTATGATCCCAGCCAAACTCATTCCTGCCCAGGGCAGGGGGGTCAAACTTGATTCTGTTCAGGTCCCTTCTGACCCTAGAAACTATGAAACTGAGTTCAGTCTGGGGGGTTTTCAGCCCCCTCCTGAAGGTTGGTGCAGGTGTATTAGAGCCCTCCCAAGGTGGGGGTGGGCTCCAATTCACCCACCCTTCAGCACCAGCTGGGGAGTCTCAAGAAAAGTTCCCTCCACTGTCTTTCCTTCCTCCCATTCTGAAAAGAGTAGCACTGGCAGAGAGGAATAGTTGTTGCTATAGGCAGCTGGCTGCAGGCTCCCAGCCAGCAGCTAGATCCCCCCTGGCCCCTGTAACCAACAGTGAACTTCTGTTTGGTCTGCAGTACTGTTGTAACTTAGAACACTTTGCAAAAATCGTTCTGAGTTGCAGCTTGGAGCTGCACTTCTGTCTGCACCAGTGGGCAGACGCTCATTTACAGCTGGCTCAGCAGAGTTTGGTATAACTCCCAAACAAGACCTGTGGCTTTAGAGAAAATAAGATGGGGGTGGGGGGAATGGACAGACAGTGTTTAGATAAGGGCTTGAAGACTGAGCTGAAATCCTGACTGCTATTTTGGATGCTGTTCATACATACAGGCAGAGAGGGCCTCTGCCCCTAAAACTCTGTGGTCTGAACTGACAAGGAGGGGAAGCTAAAGAAGCATTGCAGCATAGGAAAACCTACTGTGATAACAAAAAAAGAGCACTATGTCAACTTCAGATCTGTTTGCTGAGTAGCTAATACATCACACACACACACACACACACACACAAGACATTAATTCAAACTTGACTCAAATGTGTGGGAGCGTTTGTTACCATACATTCTGCAGTACGTGCGCTCTGCAGTTACGGGTATTGGATTAAAAACTGATATTCAGGAAAATGGACTAGATAATCTCTACTGGTCCTTCCAGTCCTATGCCTTTGATCCAGTCAGTAGTTAGACAATTCTAAATGAAGTGCTAGAGGAAGTCACATTTAATGGTATACCAAACAAACTAAACCATTCATCCACCTTACCTTTGTTGCCACCACACGCCAATACTGCAGCTGCGATTGCTCCGCTCGATATTCCAAAGAATTTGGCTGCTGATCCCAGCATCTCAGGTGCTAATTCCTGCAGGGCCTGAATAACTCCTAGCTCATAACCGAGGAGAAATGCACAGCCACAAAAGCTAACAGACTGTGCAGGGGAGCCAACATCGCCTTGATCCACCTCATCCATTCCCACTCACAGGAACTCAATCAGTGCACGGATCTGAAGGCAGAGGCTGGGAGGCTCTGCGCACTGCTACACAGCACACCGCTTGCTAGCTGCCTGAGTTTGCTAAGCAATCCTACTGTCTCCAAATCTCTAAGACAATGAGTGATAGTTGTGAGCAGAGCTGTGACAGAGTTCAAGGCTCATTCTTTTACATGATGCTACTTACTTAAGTTACTCTATGCAGTAGTTCCAAAAACACCCCGTAAGTTAGTAAACACCAGGGCTAAAACAACCCACTCATGAAATGCATCCGTCAGTCCTGTAAGGTATTCTGTAATACCCATCTACTTGGCAAGTAGTATGGTGACATTTATGCTTTATTTCAAAATTTATCCTAAGCTGTAATAATTACAGTCAACACACCTTTCTTATTCTTGTTAAGAATTGCATAATCTATGTAACTGACAGCATCTTAACAGGCAATCTTTCAGTTAGCAAAACCATACAGCTGCTTCAAGAAAAAAGGTTTGGTAACTCAAAGAAACACTTAAGTTCAGTAAGCTGTCTTTCCAATGAGAGTCTGGAGCCTCACCCAAATAATTCACTCATCATCTTTTTTCTCTTTTGATGTCGGCTCTGGGATTTTTCTCTTTACCCTTAGGACAGTCTTTGGGCAGTCTCCAAAGCTTTCTGAACTCAGTGGAGAGATTCTTTTCACATCAGCAAAAGTATGAAAATGTTTGTAGTGACCATCTTTCATTCATGATTTCTGTATATTTTGATCTCGTGTCCTCATCTCCTGTCTAACCCGAGCCACTCTAATCTCTACAACTGGGCTTAATAGAGAAGCCCCTCCAAATCTTGGCTCATTTCTTTCATACTTCCATTTCCCTTTGATCTTCCTGGAAATGGGATGGTGAATATAATACAGATTATTCCAGGTGTAGATGCAGTTTTATAACATACTCAGTACTCATTTTCCCATTCCACTCTTCCCATAGGATAATATTTTGTTTCCTGGTTTAACTACTATTTAGGAGATGTTTTTACTGAGCTGGACAGAATAATGTCCTTGTCTTTTCTCTTAGTGGCTATAGTTAATTTAAAACTCCACAGTGTGTATGAGCAGCTGGAATGATACATTATTAATATAATTGTACTACCCAGGATACCAGTCAGGTATATTCAGCCTGTGTTACCTAGCATTTGTGGAATGAATTCAGCCAACAAAATCCAGACAGTTTATCATGGGGCAAGAGATAAAGAATCAAATCTGCTCTAGCTTGGAAGGTTATCCTGGTTAAATCAGGAAATGATTAATTAAATATACCAGTTCAACTAGTATTGATTATTTATTTAATGTGTATCCTGCTGTCCCCCAAAGCAGCTTTTTATAATAAAATCCAGTTAAATTGTAAAAGCAGGTAAAACCTTGTAACTTGTTCAACTAGTACAAAAGACAGCATGGGCAGTCCTTTCCAGGTTAGGAAGAGGAATTGTTTTTAGGTAACTAAAAATAAGCAAAATAGAATTAAACTGGCACAAATCCAGTTTATACATTTGTGCAGTTTAATTCAGTTTGTACTCACATTAATTAATCCTTTTCACAGCCTTAGCTTACATAACACCACCATTTGGGTGGAGACTTCTTAAAGGTTGCTTGCAAGTCCAAATAAAGGAAAGCAACTTTTCTTTTTTAGCCCCTACCATAGGGGTCACCAGTGTTTTGGAGTAGGGGTCACATTGACAGACCTTAGCTGTGCACCTGATAGAGCCTTGTTCAGTGATCTATGTCCTAGAGAAATTGTGGAATCTCCATCCTTGGAAACTGTGGCAGCTCCAGCCCCAGGGAATTCGGAGAGTGGGCTAGACAGACACCTGGCTGGCATGGTCTGATCAGGGATAATCCTGTCTTGAGCTCTTGATGACCCTTTCAGCCCTATTTCCTATGATCCTACAGAAACAACCCCCTGGAGAGAAGGTTGTGACAAGTGAGTGTTCCCTCTGGGAATATTTTCTGCTCAGGAACATAATGGAGATGGGCAGAGGCCATTTTTAAAGGCTTTCTCTCTGAGCAAATGCCTGTACTTCTACCATTTGCTTCAAATTGGACATAAGGAGAAATATCATGATTTGAGTGCCCAGGATGTGGAACAGACTCACCCCAGGTGTGGTACACTCACCTATCTTGGAGATCTCATTTGAATGGCATCTGTCCAGAGGAGGCCAGGCCTGGTGAAGACAGGTGACTCGTAAAGAAGTTGCACCTGATAGTGAAATGTGTATCCTCCTCCTGAAAGCCAACCTACAGCATTGAGAATACCATCAGTGTACAAGTAGACATGATTAAAAGAATACAAGATTTTCTTTTATCAAGAAGGTGTACTTCTTTAACAGCACTCATCATTACAACATGGATCCACTCCAACCATATCAAATTCACCCAAGGAACCTTGTCTGCCTGAGGGTCATCTGGGCATTGAAAAATGCAAAAGGAGGGCCAGGGAGGTATTCTATTAGCCACTTATGAACAGTCAGCTAGAAAACGCTGTACATAAATGTGACACATGCCAGAAATACCAGCCTAAGAAGGAACCAATGTGGATAGACAATGATATTCAAGAGGCATGGTACAAAGTGGGAATTGATCTGTTTACACTAGCTGGCAAAGATTATCTGTTGGCTTTAGATTATTTTTCTCACTGTTCTGAAGTTGCTTTATTGGACAATATGACTGCACAGTGGATTATACAGCGCCTTAAAACAATCTTTTCCAGACATGGAATTGTATGTGGGGTTATGTCTGGCACTGGCCCCATTTTCGGGGCATGAATTTAAAAAAATTGCATGGGACTATGGTTTTCGGCATGTTACATTGAGCCTGAGATACCCACAGTCTAATGGGCTTGTGGAAAATGGTGTTAAGATAATAAAGAGATTATTAAAGAAAGCCAGTGATTCAGGTAGTGATCTAGATTTAGCGATTCTGAATTACAGAACAGGTTCTCTAGCACGTGGCCTGTCACCTGCTGACATTTTATTTAACAGAAAGATGAGAACTAGGTTACCCAGACAGACAGTAATGTGTCTCAGGCCTGGCACTGATTTGTACAGGTATAAGCAAAAGGTCAAAGCTAAACAAAAATTGTACTATGGCAAAGGGTCATGGGTGTTGTAGGCACTGAAGCCCAATGCTGAAGTTCATATTTATAATGGTGAAACCTGGGAACAGAAAGCGCGGGTTATTCATAAGGTTACTCCACGATGTTACGATGTATTGGCTCGGGATGGACAATTCATGATTTTACGATGTATTGACATGGAATGGACAATTTTTTCAACGTAACAGAAAACACTTGCAACACGTTCCTGAACAATGGGAGGAGGAGAGAACAGCTGGAAACTGCACACAAGCTGACTCAGGAAAGTTGTTCAGAGATGACAGAGGCACTAAAAGAACAGATATCCACTTCAGTCATTGAGGAGGCTGAAGCAGCACCACGTGGATGCTGAGCACCACAAAGACTCATTCAACATTGTTAATGTTAGTGTTCTAATGTAATTTCTTTATTAAAAAATGGTTGATTAAAATTGTGTTATAGTTAGGAAGCTAGATGTCTAAGGTTGATGTACAGAGTTGTCTGCAAAACATTGCTGTAGTCTTTCATGAATATAATAAACAAGATTTTCTTTTATCAAGAAGGTGTACTTCTTTAACAGCACTCATCATTACAACATGGATCCACTCTCATTTGAATGGCATCTGTCCAGAGGAGGCCAGGCCTGGTGAAGACAGGTGACTCGTAAAGAAGTTGCACCTGATAGTGAAATGTGTATCCTCCTCCTGAAAGCCAACCTGCAGTATTGAGAATACCATCAGTGTGGAGTTTGATCCAGAACCCTGTGAAGTCTAAGGGTGTCTGGCCTTCAGAGTAGGCCCTACATGATTACACCACTCTGAAAAAAAGCAGCTGCCAGATGAATAGCAAGTACAGCAAACAGAAAGGAAAAAAGCCAGATTGGTATGAGATAATTAGCAGGGATGGAGAGTCTGAGCAGTCACCCAAGCTCCCCTGGTGGGATTACCAATGACAAATACACAGCTTGCTTTGGCAACCCAGGAGACACTGGACTCTTGAGATTCCTGAAAAGAGGTAGAGCACATAGCTCTGTGCCAAGTGAGATTTATTCCTGTTGCTAAATATTTAGTCATGCCATAAGATACGGTGAATCAGGCCATACCTTCAGAGACCTGCTTGGAGGGTCTTATCAATGAGGGAAGATAAGCTATGAATTATTCACTGTTACTTTTTCAATCACAGTGGGCATGTCTACATGTCATTGCTACTGCACAGTAGTGTTCTTGGGTACTAATCATATGGCGACGATACTGCACAGTAGGAACAAGCTATTGCACTGTAGCATTGGAAAAAATAAAGTGCAGTACTGGCCCTGTGCAAAAAGGCTGGTTACTGCATGGTCCTTTAGTACTTGCTTATGTAAGTAGTAAATGATGTCCAAATTGTCCATTGCTTGTGTAGATGCGGCCACAGACTACAAACCTCCTCCCATGACTACTTTCTTAATAAGAGGGTTACGTAGGAGAACCCTGTAATTTGAGCTCTATAAGCTGGAACTGTTTATGTTTAGGCATTAGCCATTTAATAATAAATTATGAACTGGGTCATATCTATTAATCTGACTGTTCATTAACTATTTGGGACACACTGATTCATTGGCTCATACTGGATTTGTATCCATGTTTGGTTATTCTCAGTACAAACACTTGGCCTCCTTGGGTTCTGAAATTAAATGGGAGATAAGGAATTACATATGACAGAGAGATTCTCTGCTTGGATACATACATAGTACAATTCCCATTGTTTTCCATTTATTTAAGTTATAACTATGCTGGTGCAGGGACCATCTCATTACGGTGTGTTCAGGAACCTTTAGGATGTCCCCACAGCAAAGTACCACCGTTTTACGTAGGTTCGCATATATTTGCCACGGCAGTATCTAACAATGGGACTTGAGAGCCCAAGTGGCAATAATGACTGATTAATGTCTCGCAGGTATGATGAAAGAATATGTCCATGAAGCTGTGGAAAATAAATCTCACCTTCAGTCCAGGTTACCTCGTGCTTTGGATGATGAACAAGTGATTGCACAAAAGCATGATGAAAAACACACCCAGCTTGAGCTTTCCCCCACAGGTGTGTCAGCCAGGCAGAACATCGTTGTGCCCGAATACAGTCTGAACAAGGAGCTCATTCAGGTCATGGAGACTGTCTTACATTTGTGGGGAAAGGTCATTAGCAAACTGGAGAGGAGCTAGGGGAAAATAGGAAACAACCCCAAACAAATGACCACACACACTCAAATGTTTTGCAGTAAAGGAGGGAACATACTGAGCTTCGCTCAAAGCATGTGAGCAGTCTGGGTGGAGAGGACTCCAGCTCTGTCTGATTCCAGAAGCTCCATCCCTAGCGCAGTCTTGGGCTACTGGTACATGAGCAAAATATTTAGTCCATAGGCCTGTGCGAGTAGGCAGCTATTCAATCTGGCTTTAGATCCAGCTGCTTCGGATGCCAGCGATCTGATCCAGAGCTCTCTACTGGGTTCCCGCTTTGATCCAGCCAAAGCAGCTCCGAAGCTTTGGAGCCACCTTGGAGATCCGGCCATAGGATATAATGGGGGATCAATGAAATAGCTACAACTTTTGTTGTTTTTTGTCCGATTTGGATGAAACATGCAGGGGTGGTAGACTCTGCTGGGAGCATGAAGCCTGACAAGTTTCAAGATCGGTGCAGGGGTTTGGGGGGAACTGCACCGCAAACTCTTGAAAGCAAAACTCATGTCACGTGTATGTGTTACACCATACAGGGGTCAAAAGTGCAGGGGTAGTAGGCCCCTGGTGAGGCCACAAAGCCTGCTAAGTTTCAAGATCAGTGCAGGGGTTGGGGAGGAATTGCACCTCAAGCTGCTGACAGGCAAAACTCGTGTCATGGGTGACACTGCATGTGTTAAGGTGCAGCAGGGTGAAAGCTGCAGGGATGGTAGCCCCTGCTGCGGCCACAAAGCCTGCCAGCTGTCGAGGAGATTGGTGCAGGGCTTCTGCGGCCCTGCAACTCTGGCTGCTGACAGGGAAAACTGGTGCCATGGGTGCTTGTGGGACTGACTGTGTCTGTCTTGGAGCGTGGGAGACACTACTGCAGGCCTGGCTGCTAAGCTGCTGTGTTACCAGTTACCAATCAATCATAATTTACTCAGGAACCAGCCCAATACACAGGACCTAGCTACTAGTAGCTACTAGATAATTTGTTAAGTAGCAACAATTAACACCTACAAAAGCACAAACTAAGGAGAAGATAGAATCAATACAGACCAATGCTAGAGGTAGGACTGGTTCCTTAAACAAAAACCTTTACGGAACCAGTTTAGAGGTGAGAAACCTCTAAACTGGTTCCCCAATTTAGAGGTGAGAAATCTGAAGCCCAGCGGGGAACAGTGACTTTAGCTGTGACCCCTAGGTAGTCAGGGGTGTAGCTCACACCAGAATCTGTCTCCTGGTGCCCTGTCCGGCAGGTCACATTGCCTCAGCTATGAATGGAAACCAAACAAGACTGTTTGCACAGTGCCAGTAAAGGACAGCAGCAACACGGTGAATAAAGAACTCCAGGTCTTTTTCTCCCATTCTCATTCTAGTGAGTCTTAGGAACTGCATTGTATGCTTTGGTACAAGTATATGGACAGAACTGGGATTGTCAGGCTGATCTTAACCTTCAAAATATCTGCCTTTAATAATAAATCCTTCTACACATCTCCCTATAGGCACTGAATTGTAGCTGCTTCCTTCCTACTGATGACACATCCCTCCCTTTTTCTGAGGCATGCCAAGTGCTCTGTAGCTAGTACTCCAAGGGAACACTCTTTCTAATCTCACTGCAACAGCCTTGTGAGGCAAAGCAACTCCTGCAGTAAGTTTTTCAGTTTAACAACCAATATAAACATCAGCCCTCTTCGACTATAGTTAAACCTGCGCAAATTCTTAACTTTCACAGCTATATCAGCTACTTCCAAAGCACCTTCCAGCTGTTAGTCAAGCCAGTCCCTTGGCTAGATCTCAATTTCCTTTTTGGCCTTTGGTCTACTGTTTGAGGTCACACAAGCTAGTTTCATTCTGAACACCATATACTTACAAGATAGTAAACCACAACCATTTAGAAATCATAAGCCAGGTCCCACAACATTGTATGGCAAAAAAAGATCAGGTGGAGTTATTTTTTTTTAAATTTCAGATGACGCTTCACTGCATGAAATTGCAGATGTGCTGAGGATTAAGGATAAACTTGATAAACTGGCCTGAAATTTAATCAAATTAAATTTAATTAGGACAAATGTGAAGTCTTGCTCTTAAGAGGGAACAATTACATGAACAGATGCATATGGGGGAATGACTAAGTAGGCTGCAGTATTGTGAAAAAAATTTAGGCTAGGCACACAAGTTACACACAAACTGGTTTAAATGATAAAAAAAAACTGCTTTAAACCTAACAGAAGTTCAGTGCACATAAACCAGGTTTGGCCATTTTGAAAGCAGTTTAAGACAAACCTGGTTGGATGTAGTATCAGATTTAACTGATTAATGTTAAACCAGTTTATGAAACTTCTGTCCCAGATCCCCTCCTGACTCGTTAACTCACAGTCCCCCAGCATCCCAGGATAATGTGCAGCCCTGGGCTGTGCTGTCTGCTCCAGCACAGCAGGGATGGTCCCATCCCCAGCTGTCACAGAGCTGAGGAACTAAAGCCTCTGCTCCCTGTCTGCCTGCCCATCAACCCAGCAGGATGGGGGGCAGAGAAGCAGACACCCAGGCTCCCCTAGCCCTGGTCTGTACAATGCAAGGGGAGGGAAAGCCCTGGCAGCTCAGCCACCTCTCCAGCCATCTATCCCCAAGAGGCAAGGAATGGAGGAGTATGCATCCCCTACTCTACCAGGCTGCAGGGAAGCAAAAAAGCCCCCCAGTGAGGGCTCCTCCACCCTCCTTGGGAGATCTGGCTAGGGGGACTGGTGCTGGGCTGGGAGGTGAGATTCGTCTCCCTTCACCTGAGGTGGATGGCTGGGGGATGGGGTGAAGTTGAGCCTATGCTAGCCTAGGTCCCTGGACTGTGGGGGTGAAGGGGCAGGAGCAAAAAGTCCCCCTTCCTCCCAGCCAGGCAATCCCCAGCCAAGGAGAGGGGGGCTGGTGCCAGGCTGGGGAGACTGTCTGCTGGCTCTCCCCTCCCTGTGGCTAACAGCAGGTGGGGGTGTGCGTTCAGCAGCCTTAAGAAGCATGGCCATGAGGGGTGGTGCATGTGAGTGTCCCCAGGTTCCTGGCCTGGGCCATGGCAGGCTTCTGCCCATCTTGGCCACCTGAACACTGAATGTATTTTTGTTTTGGTCATGGTCTAGGAAGTTGTGCTGTAGTGTTCAAATCGCAGATCTTACTATTGACTTGTTTAGATGCTAGTGCAGTGCCAATAACGTGGATGACTCCTATCCATCTTCTCATGGCAGTTTAAGCCTCAACCTCTGCTTGCAGACATTTTTGTTGTTGCCTTTGAGTGTCGTTTTTACAAAAGAAACTGAATGCAAATCCATGCTGAAGTGTCTGAGACTGCAACCACCATGAAAAATTGCTCATTTCCAAGATACCCTGTTATCTTTAGCATTTAACTGCATAATTCCATGTTAAATATGTCAAGTGAGTCTTTCAAAGCTTTTTTTCCCCCCCTTTTAAACACTCAGCCAATTTGCTTCTCCCAGTCCCCACACCAACTCTGACAATACAGTTATGTTTTCAGTCCATAACCTCACCGCACAGAGCAAACTGGAAAACCACAGGGAAAAAATAATTAAGTTTGTAGCTCAAAAACCTATACCTTTGATGCAGTGCATGGGTGTTACGTGCATCTTCTCATTAAAAAGAACTGTCCATTTTTACTACGCAAGATAGGATTATAGCCCAGGAGACCTGGTTTTCAAGCACTAACTCCAAGTACTGATATTTTCAAAGCAGCCTGAAGGAGTTCAGTTGTCAAGCTTTCAAGTGAATTCAGCGGGAACTGGGCACCTCCTCCTCTAATTCTGTTTGCAAATCCCAGCCAAGTTGTCTATATTTAATAGGTAAAAATCAATTTAGTAGCTAACGCAGCTCTAGTTTTTACTATTTTTATTGTTTTTTCCAAGAACAAAGTGATTAATCAAAAAGGCCAAATCCCATGTCCTCATCAGACTCTTCAGATTCTTCCTTCTTCTCTTCCTCTTTCTTCTCCTCTGTAAGTGTTAAAGAAAATGTAAATTTTGATTTTAAATATCAAGCATTTTTATGTCTACTGTCCACAGAACCAGGGGGAGAAGAATGGGATTTACAACCGTTCCCAGGAACACACCAAGTTATGGCAATCACATTTAAACTTTAGGAATAGTTCCTGAATATAAGGCTTCTTGTATCATTTGAAAGTGGTTTTCAGAAGTACCCAAGCAACTTGAATGCATAAAACCCACTTACATTTAATGGTAAAACTAGGCCCAAATTATTTCTGCATGTTATAAAAAGTGCAACCCTTAGTTGAAGTGTAATGCTAAAACTAATACACAAATAAACAAGAATACTGCTGAGATTTTCCCAAACCTAATTTTGATTTAAACATTTAAGTAATCCTTTAGAATATCTGCACTGTGTCAATTTTCTTTATCTCCCACATTTAAAAGAAGAATAGCTCTTGCAGAAATTATGCTTGCTAAGAAAAGTTAGGGGCTTGGGCTTCAGAGATCAACTGAAAAACAGCCGATGCCAGGAAGATCCTCTCCTTTTTAGTCTATTATAGGCGTTTTGTTTTCAGATGCAATACACCTGGCATGGCCACTGTCACAGAAACGCAATCCTCAACATTCATACTAGGCTCACTGAATTAGTGACCACATCCATTCTAGGAGGTGGAAGGTAAACCAAAAACTGGCATTAGCAGCAGAACTAATAAGGTCAATTCCCCAGGTGCAAGAACAATGGGTCACCAAGAAATACCTGATTTTGGTTAACAAGACATAAGCAATACCCCTACAGCAATGGCAAAAAGCTAGCGCTAAGTCCCTCATAGAAATGAATACCCAATTTAGCTACAGGTGTTTTAATGGTGGGAACTGTAGTACTGAACTGGTCCATGATGTAGCAAAAAAGAATCCAGAAATCTTTCAGCAACAAACAACCTCTTTAGGTGGTGTTGGCCCGGGGTGGAGTGGGAGGGGGGGGTGGTGCATAGCACATTTCCAATCCTACACAGTCCTCATGAATTCCCATGCATGAAAAATAAAACCTACCTGCAGGTGCAGCTCCACCACCAGCCGGGGCAGCAGGGGCTGCAGCGACAGCACCACCTGCTGGAACACAGGTTAATTTGGAGAGGCCTGTAAAATATGAGATGCCAGTAAATAAAACCATGAGGTAACACCTGGATCAAGTTACTAGAGGCTAAACACTTGACACAAGGGTCCGATCTGTGTCTACAATGGGTCTGAGAAATGCCATGTGCAGAGTGAATAGTGAGCTGAAAGTCAGTATTCCAGCATGAACCGGCCCTTCACTCTATATGCCCATGGTGACCAATTCAGGCAACTTGCCCAAAGATGCCCCTTTTGTTACTGAATATGGGAAGAAACTGCAACCATCCTCACTAAGCAGCAGCATCCTGAAGAGATTTACACATTTAAATCTGCAACACTACATCTTGATCTGACTAGTAAGGCTGAGTAAGTTCTCCATCGCTTAAGACTGTTTAAATCAGGACTAATGTCATTCTAAGTGACTTATTCCAATTCAGCTGCTAGCTGTTGGGTTTGCTCAAGGAACCACCAATTCTTGTTACACAGGAGGTCAGACTAGATCTTCTACACAGACCCTTTTTGCCTCAAATGAATGAAGCTCAACATTTCTAGTCTGACAGCCATGCCTCTAATAATGTGGTTATTTGAAACACAGATTTCAAAGTGGTATCATAAAGTCAGGAGACAAAGCAGACTAAATTCTGAAACTGTGGCCTTGAGAAATGAAAGTGTGTGTCTTGGTAAATTATGCTTATTAAGGTATATAGGAACTGAAAGTGTACTTGCAATGAAGACTTAAAATTCAATTTTTCTTGAAGCCATTATATCAGTACAATCAAGTGTACTTATGAATGCAACACAGAACCAAATCTGAAAGGAATTTAATGGACTTTTAGTGAGCAATCAACTTTTAGTGAGCTTCAATATCCTGTAAATGTCAGCCAAATTTGACAGCTGGAGAAACTGATGCAGGAGGATTATGACTTGTCCAAGGCCGCAGACAGTTTCACAGACTATTAGGATTCATAAATTCCTGAATATCACTCCCATGCTCAGATTGGACCAGACCATTTCATTTAAGTTCTAGCAGTTTTGAGCAAGCAAGGATTTTCATGGTAAGAAAAATGAATGGAATGTTAGCGTTTTCCATTACAGATACACATTTAAATTTGAAACAAAAGTATGTCAATTTTATGGTGAGGACAGCTCAACTGACAGAAACAAAGGGTAATATCAAAATTATGTTGGCCATATCACTTCATAACAGTCATAACAAGAATAATGTTTGGATATTAAGGTTCACTGCTGTCATGAGGCATGTGCTTTTCCCATGTAAAGCAATAAAATTTCCCCTTCGAATAAACTCAAGTTCAATAAATTTAACCTTGCAACAAAATACTCTTTCCTTTTGCATGAGAATCTAAACAACATTTTACTGTCAAATCATCTCTTTAAAACTGGATTTGAATTCTTGAGATAGCCTACTGCATTTCAATAAGCTGGTAACCAATGACCTGCCTGCAGAAACTGCTCTGCAGTCTCTACTTTTCCAGCCCTGTTTTGTTTAAATAAATATGAAACTCAGTACTGCAGTCCTTGACCTATCTAGAGAAATGCAAAAGAGATTTTTCTGCCCACTTCCATCTCACCAGCATGATCTTAAAACTGTTTTTACCTGAGTTGATAACATCATCGACATCTTTGCCACTTAGTTCACTGATGACCTTTATTATGAGAGAGAAAGACAGAAAGAGGTTAAAAGGTTTATCCTGGAATTCTGGCTGTTTGGTGTATTTAGTTTCTTGACTGGCAATTTCCAGTCTGTGTGTTAATCAGCAATGGGATGTGTGTGTGAGAGAGAGAGAGAGAGAGAAAAATCAGCTGGAACAGAGAAGAACAGGAGAAAGAACCGAGTTTATAAGCTAAATGGGTTTAGGGAAAAACTGTAATAGAGCTAATTCTAAGAGCAACATTAGCACAACATTTATCTAAGATCTCAGTAGAACTCAAAACATTACCCTAAAACATCTGCTATATGAACTGAATTCTTTACAACATTCGGATGGGAATATAAGCATAAACTGACAACCCAGCTGTATTTAGTGCCAAAAGCACACAATTAAAAACAAGCTATTTTTTTTAAAATCTAAATATCTTGGATAAGAAATTATTTAAAAACATTTTAGCATAACAGATTCTAAAAACAGCAGTCAAAAAAAATTTTTGGAGCAATGCCGAAATTTGGTTATGTAGCACTAAACACTTTCACTTAATTTGGTTTCTTAAAATAGTGCAATATCAGTGTCAATGAAAATACTAAAGATGATGATCCAAAATGTGAATTATTTTGTTTACAAATCTTCCAAAACAGCCAACAAGGATAAGTTCCTCTCAACTATTCCAAAATACAAGGGTGAAGAGGAATGCACACAAACACCCCAAACAAACCTTGTCGACACGTTCGTCATCTGCATCAATACCAACACTGCTGAGGATCTTTTTGATGTTCTTGGCTGTGGGGCTGTCATTCCCACCCAGGACAGCAAGCAGGTAAGCGGCCACGTAACGCATTCTAAAATAAGAAACAGAGGAAAGAACAAAAATGAGTGCTTTGGATTTAGGCAACTGTTGTTCTGGAAGGGCTCCCATAGCACATTAGAACCTGATGTACATCAAGCAGAATATGAACAATCACACCTCAACATATTGTTGGCTCTTGTTCAGCTTACAGAGTGCTGTACCCACCAGCTGCTTTTCTACAGTACAGCAGCGTAGTCAGTCTTTCCTTGTCCTTGTGCACAACACTGTTTCATTCCAACTGCGAGACTTTGCACTTGTTCTTGTTAAATTTCATCCTACTGATTTTGGACCATTTCTCCTAGCCCTACCCTCCCAACTCCATTCAACTTCATGTCATCTACACATTTGCTAAGTGCACACTCAATCCTATACTTCACTCGCCTGTTCATGCAAAATTATCCTTGCTTTCTCTCTCTCAGCTATAAGCAAAAGGCTAGCATTATAGGAGTCCATACAATTGCAATGCAATAGTAGGATTTCTAACCATTGTGTCAACTGCTCACTTAAATTCTACATGCTGGTAACTCTCATTTGAGAAGTGTTTTCAACCACACTACAAAACAAGCTGAAAAGATGCCAATGGATGTCACTGTACAAATACTCCACATGTCATTTTATATTTGTCCAGAGAAGGCCAAATATTGGCCATGGATGACGTAAAAGTCAAAGACTGTGCTTTAATTACGTTCCCTGCATTACAGAACCATGCATGTGGCAAACTCAGGGCATGGGGACTAGGTGGAGACCCGTGACATGCTCAGCATCTGCAAAGAGCAGCTCAGTAATGACCAGAGTAGGATTGTAGGAAAGTCAAGCTGGCCTATTTGTTGCACTCGCAGAATGTGAGCCTAGGCCTAAACAAAGAACTATAAGACCCCTTCTTAAGAAGGGAGGCCACTGAGGAAGACAATAACTGATTGCTTGCAACAAATAAAAAAGAAAAACAGAAAAGGGAGTAAGGTCACAGGATCAAAACAAGGGATCCAGAAGGGCACCCTGAGCAGAGTGCACTGGTCAGCACCCACTGCTCCCTGGGTCAAGGGAGCCTGTGGATGCTGTCCAGTGAAACTAGAGGAGACTACTGGGTACACTTCAGCTGAATCTGTGGGAAAAATAAAGATAAAACAGGGACGGCAGTGAGGGTTAAAGGTTTAAAAGGAGTGCACCGAGGGGGCAAAAAGAGCAGAGCATGCCAATCCCCTGGCCGGAGCCTCTTTGCTGCTCAGGTGTATCATGAGTTTGGCAAAGGCAAGGAAACTCAAGCTGGAGAGAACCTCGCGAGATGATCTAGTCCAGCCTCCTGCTCAAGGCAGGATCATCCCTGAGCAAACCAGACTAGCCAGAGGAATCCTAGGGGGGAAAAAAAAAACAAAGAAAGCTAGCAACAGCTTGAACAAGGAATGTCTGATGCTCCACAACTGAGCTCAGGCAACACCTACTGCTGGGTGGGGAAGGAGTTGGTCTGATGTGCTGGTTACGATTCTCTCTGCCCCTTTTCTATTATGCACTCCCCGCCCAAGACCTTACGGAGTCCAACCTCCTCCTGCCCCGAGCCAAGCTGGCCATCTATCTGACCAGGAAGGAGGCTGTGGCAGGGGGCACCTCTAGGGCAGCAGTTCCCAAACTGACAGACTGTGCACCACCCATTTAAAATGCTACAACCTTAAATACCACCAGCAAATTTTTGCCATATAAAACTAATCATAATAAATCTGTTAGCCCGTACCACTGACTGGGTTGTCTGCGTACCACTGCTGGTACCCGCACCAGACTGGGAATCGCTGCTCTAGGGACCGTGGAGCCATTTTCCCATTCCTGGTCTGTCCATGTCTCTAAGCAGTGTCCACCAGCTCCTTGGAGGTGTCCGAGGGCCAGCAAGCGCTGTCTGCTCCGTGTCCCCCTCTCTATACTCGCTTGGAACCCAACCTTCACTCCTGCCCTTGTTCTTTTATTTGCCCCCAAGCGATCAGGGATGTGCCCTTACCGCCCCCTTATTCAGGGCAGCTCACGGCTCAATTCAGCGGGCACCAGCCTGTTCCAGCAGCACCTCCAAGGCCTCCCCGAAACCCTGGGGCGCTCCCAGCCCTCGACACCCGTCCCTCCTGTGAGCCGACAGAGGGAGATGTGGGAGTGGCTACGCACGGGGCTACAGCCCCTGCGCCGCCTGCTCCACCGCCTCCCGCTGCGCAACTCCCGCCCGGCGCTGCTTCCTTCACGCTCCAGCCCAAAATATCAAACGATCGCACCGAGAGCTCCAACTTCGCCAATTTGCTGAACAGCCGTCACACGCAAGCATTCAAACAGGCGCGCGGCTACGTCTCCGTGAAACAGAGACAGCAGATAAAGTCGGGAGCTGATGCATTTAATCGAGGTAAGCGGCAAAAGGTCCCTAAATCATCGATGAAACCTATAGGGACGCGCTGGCAGCAAACCCAAGTAACACCCTGGGCGTGACCGGGGTTTGGCACGTGCCACATCCCCTCTCCGCCTCCAAAACGATGGCACATTTGTGGGCACTGTTCCCATGACTGATCCCACATGGTACACGGGTGGAAACCACCGCACACGTGCGGTGATCCTCAAGGCCTAGCAGCGCTGCTCGCCTGGGCCTGGGCCTGGGCCCGGGCCCCCGCCTCCCTCGCCCCCTGCTCCCTTCCCCCTCGCCCTCGCCCTCGCCGTGCGGAAGGTGAGGCCCAGCCCGGCCCGGCCCCGCTCACTTTAAGCCCGGGGCGGACGCGAAACGCGTTGCACGCTTGTCCTACACGGTGCTGCCGGAAGGAGGTCGCCACGGGGTCGCCCGCACGCTACGCAGGGGCCGGAAGTACGGGTCAGAGGGCGGGGCGAGGTGGATTCAACCGTCATCTCTCCTCCCCCCCATCTCTTTTCCTTTCCTTTCCCTAACAACGCCCCCCCTCCAGCGGCGTCGAATGATGTCATGAAGCCGTTGATGATTTTTATGCAAACCGTTGATGAGGCTATGGAAACCGTTCCGCTCGCGCGCTGGCGCAGAGCGCGGAAGCGGAGGGCGCCATCTTGGGAAAGGGCAAGGGCAAGGGCGAGGGCAGGGGGGGTTAACCCTGTCATGGCCGGGCGAGGGAGGACGACGCACCCCGAGGCTGTCACGCCTGTGCACGTGCTGAGAGGACTGAGAAATGCTCTCCTCTTATCCTGAGGCAGGAGCCAGCCCCTCACAGGCCCCAGAGAAATGCTTCCACCTCACCAGCATGATCTTAAAACTTAAAAAAAAAAAAAAAAAAAATCCCAGTTGATCACGTCATGGGCATCTTTGCCCCCGAGTTCACCGATGACCTTTATTCTGAGAGAGAAAGGGGGTTAAAAAGGTTCATCCTGCAATTTTGGCTGCTCCGTGTTTTTAGTTTACGGATGCCAGCGATTCCCAGTCTGCGTTCATCGGCATCGGGACGCGCACACGAGGAAAGACCGAGAAAACCAGCAGGAGCGCGGTGACGAACAGGAGAGAGACCCGAGTTTATCGGCTCCACGGGTTTAGGGGCACAACTTTGCGAAGAGCAACATTAGCAAGACGTTTCTCCAAGATCACGATAGCACTCAAGGCATGACCCTAAAATATCTGCTGTATGAAGCGAATTCTTTACAACGTTAGGACGGGAATATAAGCGTAACGCACCAGCCAGCTGTGTTTCGTGCCAAAAGCACAAAATAATTAAGAACAAGCTTTTATTTTTTTTAAAAGCTAAGTATCTTGGATAATAAATTGTTTAAAGACACTTTTAGCACCATAGATGCTAAACACAGCAGTTGAAAAACATTTTGGAGCAATGCCTCTAAGTCTGGTTATGTAGCACCAGAGCTAATGCTAAAAGCAACATTAGCACAACATTTATCCAGGGCTAGTGCCTCAGAGACTTGTTTTAATGAAAAGCTGAATGATGCGACTTGTGAGAAGCATCCTGGCACGCGCTGCAGGCGTACCTATGCACCCGGGATGTTGCAATTCTTACTGAAATGCAGCTGTTTTCGTGATGAAATGCAGCTGTATCCTAACACAACAGAAGGGAAGCTGAAGCCGCAGGCGAGTTCCAGATTTTGACCAGGACTCCCAGAGAAATATTTGTGCCAGGAGGGCCGTTAAAGGTTTAGTGGCTAGGAATAGTAACCGTCTGGTCACACAAAGAGCTTTGCTTTCACAGCACCGCCTAGCATGAGCTGCTTAGTATCCACACGGATGCAAGAGGGGTTGAATCACTCCACTGCTTCCCTGCAGGAGTTCACTTTTTAATTTATCCATTTGATCACTAACCCAGCCTGATGCCATCTAGCCTTAGACCAGACTGTAAGATCACACCCTGAGATGGCACAGCTTCAGGATGAATGCTGTTTTAATTGTGGGGTCCAAGACCTCCTATTCAGCCTTTAATTGTTATATCTTCAAAGGAAGCGTTAAAGTCTTCCTACAGAGAAGATGGTTGAGCCTTCCTCCTACTCACTGCTGCAGCGTTTGTCAGATAAATACAGATCCCACTGGACAATATCCGAAATTGTGCAGCTGTTTTTCTGATGAAGAGCAGTGTTATGGTGCCATCTGGCGGAGGAAGCCTTGTTTCTGAAGTGCTGAATTACAACACTTGTAACCTGGTTGGAAGAGGATCCCAGCGTGTGCTCCAACCAGTGGCGGAGGGTTAGACTAGATGATCCATTCAGGTCCCTTCTGACCCCTAACTACTATGAAACTATGATGGATCTAAGTATCAGTGCCCATAGCTCCAGGAAAATACCCTGGTAGTCCATAGAAGCATTTAGAGAAAGAGAAGAGCTGTATTAGGAAAGGAATAGAGAATCCTATGGAAAATATTCCTGTGCCTTCATACATATTGATGATTATGATGATCGTTGCCATCTCTTATTTCTAAGATATGAGATAATCGATGTCTTTCAGTTATGTATCATGAAAACGATTCAAAATCTTTTTTTGCTAGGATCATTTCAACCTTGTGGGATAAAGCACCAAATTCATTTTAAGGAACAGTCCTGCTTGGCTCTGAGGGATTGACCAGATGAGGCTTAATATGTAGTGCTTGCATCTGGGATCTGTGCCATCTAAAAGGTAATACTCGTGCTTCAGAGCATTGCAGACATGCAGCTGACTTACCAGACAGAGTCAGTGTTGCACCAACATTGTAAAGCGAAAGGTTTCTTAATGTAGCACTCTTTGGATTTGCTTAATAATTGATGGGACTAGTAACGGTCATAACCAAGAAGTATTAAACATGCCACACACTATAGTAAAGCTTCAGCATCCATCACGAATTGATACAGGAGGAGGAGGATAATGTGATTACTATGCACTGCATATGTACAATGTTTGTCCAAACTGTCATCTGAGAAGCATTATTCTTAGATAAGAAGCATGTACTTATGTCTGAAAATCCACATGCAGTGATTTGCTTTGTGACCTGGGGTAAGTTGCTATCTGCCTTTGTTTCCTTATCAATAAAACAGGGTGTATGTGTGCCACACAGATAGTTTCTGTGGATTAATGAGTTAATGTCTGCACAAGGATTTGGAGCATGTCGCCATCTGGACCACCTGGATCAGTTTTCCACTTGTAAAATGGGGATGATAATCTTTCCTTATGTCAGAGGAGTGTCATGGGAGTAAGCATGTTAATGACTGTAAGGTGTCCTGTTACTATGGTAATAGGTGCCAGATAAGTGCCTGCATAGATGGCTGTTAATTCCTGGAGAGTACGGAAACCAGGGCTGACTAATTATTTTCCTGAGATGCTCATAAACAAGAATAATTACAATTTCTTTTCTACAACAGGACTATAAGGGAACAGGCCAGTTTCCCACTACAAAACACTTTCTCTTCTTCAAAGAAGAGATGTTGTGTAAGGCTGTGTAAGGTTTTCTCTCCATGCAGAAATAATGGTGTTTTGGTGACTGTCAAGGGTAGTAGCTCTCAGGTACATTCACCTTAATGTAGCCAAGGGCACAGTTGAGAAGCAGTGCTGCCCTGTGGAATGAAAATCAGGAGACCCATATGCCTTCCTCATTCCGGGTGTGATCGTGGGCAAACTATTTCCCTTCCAGCCCTTGTCTGTCTTGTCTATTTAAATACACAGTAGTAAGCATTTAGAGCAGGGACTGTCTCTTACCATGTCTGTACAAAGGAAGGCTAATTGCAGCTGAGGCCTCATCTATTGACATACAAATCATAGTATTTAAGGGCCTTCATCTCATTCTGTCACACTAGAGACCAGCAGTTAAGCTTAGTAGATGGCTCGGGAGTGGCTTCAAGTGGCTTAGAGGGCTTGTGAGTGCTGCCCTGGGACGTGCACTCTGGTTCTTAGTCTTGAGTAGGGGCTGGCAACCTTTTCAAGCCACCAGCTGGCTACAGTCTAGTACAGGCTTCGGTGGTGTGTGGGCAGCAAGCCAGGATTTGCTTGTGCCTGTGCTGGGGCTAGGCATTTGGGAACTGCAGTGGTGCTGCTGTTGCATTTACTAGCCCCCTGCACCCTGGCTGGGTGGCATACAGTGGGGAGCTGTATACAGCCCAGAGGGTTGTCTGAATGGAAGAGAGCTCCACTCTTCCATTCAGAGGGAAGCTGTGCCGGGGCTGTGCAGCTGGGAATTGCATGCCACTGCTGCTCCAAGCCCTGCCGCTTGCCAGCTGCAGTGCGGGTGCAACTTTTGGCCAGTGGGAAGCTGTGCTGGGGCCAGGTAGCTAGGAGTTGCATCTGCATTGTTGCTGCCTATCCCTGCCCTGGCTGCAGCAGGGCACAGCTGGATGCTGCCCAATCCTGGCTCAGTTCCCCACTGGCTGGAAGCCGTGCCTAGGCTGCAGCCTGGAAGTGGGGGCCAGGGAGGAGCAGTGGCGATACAGGCCCGCCTCCATAATTGGGCAGGGGCAAGTCCTTCTGGATCTGTGGGCCAGATCCAGTGGTTCAGCAGACTGAATCTAGCCTACAGGCTGTATGCTTCTGGCCCCTGGTCTTGGGCCTTCTATTTTGCTATGCTTCTACTCTACCTAAGTGCCAGTTTCTGGTGCTGCAGCAAGTGGGAGAGCCTTATTTTTTTGAGGTGGTGCTCACGTTGGGAGGGGGTTCTAGTGAGTGAACCCTCCTGGGTCCTGATCTCTGCAAGTCCTAGCTCTCTTTATGCATGCTTACTAATGCAACTGCAAGGATTGCTGGCTGCCATTGGCTCAATTTGGGCTATTCCTTAGGTTAGACAAAGCTTAAAGAGCAAGCCGTGGCATCCTTTTTCTCATGTGAGTAACTATTGAGGAGAGCTTATGTGGGTAGCCATATCGAGGAGAGTGGCTCCAAAAACAATGCATATTGAAAGCTAGAAAACCTCCCCAGGCAATGTATTGGCTGCAGCATGCAAGAGCGCAGGCAGACACGCTGGTGTAGGCGGTGAGTTCATTACTGATTTATAGGGTTATTTCCCATGCCATGCATGCACATTCCTAGTTCCTGTTGGTGCTCTGGGGAGCTGTGGCCCAGGCTGATAACTAAAAGACGATTGCAGACAAATGGCAGAAAACAGACCTGAGAGAGTCTTGTAGCTCTGTGCTTTAAAAAATGCACATCTCCGATAAACAGTGCTAGTGACAGAGTAGAGGGTACAGCCTGGTGTGCTTCTGAGACCTGATCCTGTCTGTGCTGAAATGAATGGCAGAGCTCTCTCTCTAGGAGACAAAGGGTGATTCTGTGGGTAAGGTATTGGCATCTCAGGAAATCTGGATTCACTTTCAAGTTCTACCAGAGGCTGTCTATATGGCTTCCCTAGACTAGTCCTTTCACAACATCTGATGAAATGAGGTTCAGCCCATGAAAGCTTGTGACACATACATGGGGATACAGGTTTTAGCGGTGTTGGTTACAGGCAAAAATATTCAGAACTCTTGGTGGAGGTGGTATCTTTTATTAGACCAATTAAATCGTTGCAAAAAAAATTCTTTACACACACACACACACACACACACACACACACACACACACGTTTAGTTTGGTTAGTCTATCAGGTCCAAACCTACCCTGCCTTCTCTTGACCGGATTAGCAGTGGATCTCATGTTGATGAGACTGAACATACTCTGCCCATCTGAATCTGCTGACCTATGCCAGAGCCAGACACAGCTTCTGTCTGCTGGCAGGAGGGCTTGTAGTTGCTCTCTATTTGTGCAAACACACACAGATACACTTCTACCCTGGGGTCCTTCATCATTGTTTCAAAAACAGCTAATTGAGGCCTGAGCCTGTCCCATAACATTCACAAAGCCTCACTTGGTTTCTGGCTACCATTTCTAGATGTACAAGTTGGTCAAACAAGTTGTTAGATTTCAACACAGAAATTGTGTGTAGTTCTCTGGCCTGTGCTAGGCAAGAGGTACCATTAGCTGACCATAAGTGTCCCTTCTGGCATTACAACCTATGCATCTTTGAAACCTGCTTAGATCCAAATTGCCCTGGATGAGATGTTTAGTTTACTCGAGCACAGAGATTTTCAAATACAGTACCAGGACACTCTAGGGTACCATCAAACCCTTTGAAGGGTTCAAAGAGGTGTGAGGAGATAAGCATACAAGCTGAGAGCAGATAAGCACAGGCTCAGGCTTAGATTTATTCCTGCCTGCTTATGCACTGATATATGTACTAGTTGTTGAAATTGGGTGCCATTCAATTCACAGATGATATGGAAGGGTATCTCAAGTCCAGTGAGGGGGTGCCTCAAATCCAAAAAAGGTTGAGAACAACTGCTCTAGCATTTTTATATCTATTCTACATGGTTACATTATCCCCAGAACACAGGGTGGGTACCTTTGAATTGTAACAAAATTTAATTTTATAGATTTAAGTTGTAAATATAGGGGAGATTCAGGGATTCATCTTTCAATGAGATTTGGGTGCCTTTCTGCCCTTCGTGCTTTTGCAAATCTCCCCATAGTTAATAAATGACTTGAGTCTCTTTGGAAGAAAGTTGCTTTCAAGCAGCAATAGATGGCAGTGGACTTTGGATCAGGCCTATAACATGAGTTGATAAATGCTAGGGTAGGTGGCACACACAGTGTTTGTGGGCTGGGTTGCTCAGGCCTTTGACAATCCAGTCACTTCTTTACATGCTTAAAGATGGATTTAGCAACTAAATTTGAGCACCTTGCTACTGAGTGAGAAGATCTGATTGTACCGATATTTATGCTTTTCAGACTTCATTGGGGGTTTCCAGGAGCATCTGCTAGTTGACTTGATCACTGTGAGCGTGTCTACACATGATGCTTTAATACACATTAGCCTAAGTTAATGTGTATTAATGGCACGTCTACATGTGCGTGTCTTTACTGTGCATTAAAAATGGCAAATTTAGACTATTCACATCTAAATTTGATAGCTGTAAATGCAAGTATCAAATTTAGGCACAAATAGTTAAAGCACATTAATGAACGTGTGGATGCATTCAAGTGCATTAACGCTGTGTGTGTTGACTGATTTGGGACTAACTTAAGTCTCAACTCAGTCTGCACAGTGTAAATGCGCTTTAACGCCTGCATGTGTAGATGCCTGTCTAAATCCACTTAATGTACATTAAGCTAATACACATTACATTTAGGCACACTTAAATGCATGTGTAGACACACTCTGCGTTGTAGCCTAAGTTTGAAAATGTTGGCTGGCATAAACTCATTTGAGACTGTCAAGAGACATTTTTAATTTAAATTCTCCCCAAACTAACCAAGCAAATCTGTGAGAGGATCAGCTGCGGGAGGACTCCTAACTTAAAACATGAAGAGCACACTAGAAAGGGTTTTTGTTGCAGTCATGAATGCTGATGTATCCAGAGATCTGGATTTCTGCAAGATCTTCACAAGAGGGCAGAAAATACCTGTGGGAAACACAAGATACCGCTTTCTGACCCTGACAGGGACTTTCAGATGGAAAATTCTTGAGAACATTTTGGTTTCCTATCACGCAAAAATGTATTTCAGGCTTCCTACTCTGAACTGGCATCATCATGCATTATAAAATATAAACAAGAACAGAATTATCCCTTTTTAATTTACTGTGCTAGTATATGATCTGACATATTCACTACAAACACTTAACCCAAAATAGTTGTGTTTATTAGTTATGATACACAATAAGACTTCTCTTCTTTCCATTTCTATCTGCAGCCAGTGATCTATTTGAGACAGAGCTGTGTGGAAGGTGAGGGAGGGAGTGAAAAGCTATGAAATTAAACATGATTTAATTACTGATTAGTGTGCTGATACGGAGCCAACAGTTCTTCCAGATGTGAATCTTTAGGGAAGACTGAAGATCTGGATCCTACATTTGGGTGTACTTTGCTATCCCTAGAAATGGATATTTTGAATTAGCAAACAATGCTTTAACCTGCCTTTACTCTTTGTCTAACAAATGAAGGGCAGTGGTAAGCTCTGACTGCACATTCCTCCACTGCCTACATTGGCTCAGTCCTCCCCCTGCCTGACTTGTACTAAATCAGTGAAGGGTAGGGATGGGAAAAGTCAGGGGTTTAGGAATTGTTTTGTTCAGTCAGTGTCCACAGACTGATCTGAGCTAAAGCCTATGTAGTGGTTATCAGTTAGCTGGCTCAAACTGTAATTGAAATCAGGCACTGCTGAAACATTGCCTCTGCTGCTGTGTTCACAGAGTTAAATTCAGGAGTCATAAAAGAAGGGTTTAATGTGTGGCTCTTAGCATGTTTTTTTCAATTTTGGGGGGAAAAGAATCTGGGGACTTTGTATAATGGCTATTCTTAGTGCTTTTCCAAAACAAAACCATAATGCACGTTAACAAATACATACTTCTTTTCACTTGTGCTATTATTACATGTCAGAACAATGCCACTACTTTGGATTTATGTAGCTCCTTTTTGGTGGGCATTTCAAAAGTATTTATTAAATACACTGTACAACTCCTTCCTAAGGAGATATTATGTTCATTTTTACAGATAGGGAAACTGAGGCACAGAACAGTGACACGACATACAGTCATGGAATAGTTCAACAACTGCAGGTAGAAACCAGGGTTCAGATCCTCCTCCTTTCCTAACTTCCTTCTAAACTCACTCCTAGAGCTTGCTCTAGAATTGTAGGGATCTTAACTCTTGCTCCTTTCATAACTCAACCGTATTCCTGCAGCAGAGAGTGGAACCAAGAGTCCTGATTCACCGCCTTCCATAGACCACTCTTTCCTGTAGCTGGGAGTCCTAATTCTCAGTCATCCCACCCCACTCTAACCACTAGACAACACATCCTCCCACACTCTGCAGGAACAGATGGCTGACTGCAAGGAACAGACGGCCGACTGAAACAAGCTTACATCTTAACCCTGTATGGCAGCAAAGGTTGGACTGTGAGCTAAGGAACCCTCCAGGTCGCAAGCTGGTGCGATGGGGAACGAGGCAAAGATGAATCCCAATGCTTTGTGCATTAATCTTAAACTTCTTAAAGCGATGGAATATAAGCCATAGTCAGGGAGCATCAGATGGGCCTGTGCACAATGTCACCAGACAAACAGCTGCAGTAGGGGAGATGAAAGATTGTGCCAATCTTCCCTGGATCAGTGCAGATGGTCAAGCTGTGATAGCAGGAGCCCATAATAATCTGTCTCAGAAGAATTCAAGCGTCTTTGTTTCGTTTTTAAAAGACTAAAATCTCTGGAGAGTGGATGCATTTTAACCCTTTCATAATCCGTGCTGGCATCTCTCCAGTGCAAAAGGTTAGCCTATTTCTTCCTAAGGAAGAAAAGAGAGAGGGAGGTATCCTTGTTAGCCTGAAGTCAGGCAGAAGGCAGGGCAAGGTGGCAACTTTCAGAGAGGTATAAGCTTTCATAGGCGACAGCCTACTTTGTCACATGCATCTTATTATGGGTTTCTGAACCTGTTGGTCCCTAAGGTGCCTCCCTGGCTTCTGCCTCTGGAAGAAAGAGATCTATCTTATGGGCCAGATCCCACAATGAGTTGAGCATCCTTTGAGCCAAATCCAAAGCTCATTAAAAGCAAAGGGAGTTCTTTAGTAATTTTGTGTTCCCAGTTGAGTTAATGGGATTTGAAGGCACTTGGCATTTTTCAGGATTAGGCTCTTCCCTAAACCCACAGTCAAAGAGTTAATGACATGTTACACTGATTATTTATATTATGCTAGCACCTAAAGGTCATGTCTGTGCCACCTCCATGTTGAGCTTAGGACCCCCATTGCAGAAACAATCCCTGCCCACTTGCTCCTGTTCTACATATGCCCAAGACCAGCAATTAGGCAGCAGAGGTGGCTTAGGGGGTCCTGACCACAGGTCCTGTCATTGTTCCAGGTTCTCTGTCTCAGGATACTTGCATTCAGACCCAAGACCAGTGTCTCATTCTGGTGTTCCACCTATAACTTATGCCATTATGACTGGGTATTACAGCACAGACCTCGGTAACAGCTTCGGCCTTCACTGGCATAACTCCTTCCATTCTTCCCATAACATCAGGTGGAAGGGAGGGGGCTGGGGTAGCGTGGGCACTAAGGCACACAGTTGGCAGCCCAGGAAGTCACAATGAAATCTGCGAATTTTGCTAAATACCTTGTCATAAAGACATGAAAAAGGAAGGAAGTTGGAAGGGAAGGACTGAGATTTGTAACGAAGAATATATGACGATGGGATGGATAGTCTCTACTTCGATTCGTTGCCTTTTAGACCAAAGATTATGTCCTCATTCTATTTTTATACAACATCTAGCTCAATAGGGTCCTATTCTAGGACTTCTGTTTACTACAGTAAACTAATTACCACTATCCTTATAATTTTGTAGCTATGGCAGGGGTGTCATTCATCTTGTGCCCTGGCCTGGATCCAGACAGTGGGGCTTCTTGTAGGCTGGATCCAATCTGGGCACAGGGTGGAGGTGGCGGCAGTGGTGGCAGCAGCTACTGCAGCCACTGTGGTAGCAGTGAGTAGGGCAAACAGCCACGGGCCAAACTTTAACTTACTCTCAACATTCATTTTTACTAACAGACTTGTAACTGCCCTCTTGGTACAGGAGAATTTCTCAGCATTTCCAGCATTGTGTTGTTATGAATGGCCAAGGGATTGGAAATAATAGAAAAGCATACAAGGGAGTATATTTAATATAGTCTACTCTCTAAACGATAGTGGTGCAAATACACTAATCATATTCCTTTCCAATGTGGGTATTCACTTCAATGTGGAGGGTTAATACAAAGTTGGTATCCAACTCAAGTCTTATTTTAGAGTCAAATGGTGCATATACAACCAACACTACTTAACGGATTTCAAACCCAGGATATTACTAGGCCTGTGAGTCCTTACTGCTTGATCTAAAGAACTGGAACCAATAGTAGGAAGCAGTAGCAGGTTTCTAAGTCTCTTCCTGTGGCTGACACCAAGGCCTTTTGCTGGCCCTTTCTGTACAGGGATGATTTTCACCCAGAATGCATACAAATTTTGTTCTGAATATTCACAGTTGACAATCCACTTGATGCCAGTGAAGGCTTTGTGTTTCACTGCCCCTCCTGACTATTTATCTGTCTATCACCAATGGCCATAGCAGAGGTGTTCATATCACGGCCCCTGTCAGATTTCAACAAATCTGCTAAATTCTGCTAAATACCTTGTCACGAACAATCTCAGATGTGCATGATTCTGGAAAAACATCTAGTTTATGACAAGGACAGGGGAAGAAGAAGAAGAATCAACTGACTTAATCAGAGCTAGCACAGTATACTCCTGGAAGCACCTGATACTAACTACTGCCCCGTCAAATTGCACTGATGAGTCAATGGGAGTCTGAGTAAAGCTTGGGAGGGAACTATAGTTTCCCTTGGTGGCTCTCACTTTGGAAGAAAGACGAAAAAAATTCCTCTGTTGGAATACAAGTCTGTTGTAGATGGGCCATGAAGTCAGCACCTCTAGCAATGCCGTTGAAAACATTGCCCCAGTCCTTAAGTATCCCTGGGGCTATGGCCTTGTTATGGTTACCAAACTATTGGAAAGGTCATAATTAAATATACAGGGAATTTCATTTCTTCTGGTTCTTTTTTTATTTTTTTATATTTCCCTGGCTCAGGTTTTATGCTGACAGATAGAACAGTAGATGCAGGTAAACTGGAACTGTACTGAAATTAAGAAGTAAGCTTGTTAATGCATTGAAAGTAACAGGCAAGCTGATCCTGCAAAGCTGATTTGCATGGCAGGCCCCGACATCCACAGAGTCCCACTTAAGCTCATGAGCCAAATCCATGGTTTAACCAGATTCAAAAAGCGATTGGACAAATGCTCGGAGGAAAGGTGCATCAGTAGCTATTGAGCCTGGGAGTGCGGGGAACAGCATCTGATTCAGAATGTCCTGGACCTTAAATGCTGGAAGCTGCAAGTGAGAGAGGAACAGGGGGGAAAAGAACCATGGTCATACCTTGTTCACTCTTCCTTTCAGCAGCCAGTCTCTGCCACCATGTCTGTGAGACACAGGAGACTGGGTAAGATGGACCTAAGGTCTGACCCAGTAAATGACAGTTCTTATGGCTGGTATAAATCATGCCATCAATTCACGCTAGCCACAGATCTGCTCCTGCTGCACTAGGGTTTGATGATGTGAATCACTGTATAAGACCAGTGCCAACATGTTCCAAATAAAATTTACAGATTTATTTTTCTTTAAGGAACTAAAAATAAATCTTTTTAACCTAGTTGTAAAGGAAAATAAAAATACTGCCATCTTTCATTTCAATTATTATACAGTAGCTGGCATTCTTTAAACAATCCTTAAAATAACCATGAACATACCAGTGAAAACAAATGTGTGAGTCATATTTGTTAATGCAGAACTAGAGGTAGCACTGTTGTCTCTCTCACAGTGAAACCCTTCTGTCTCCCTTTACAGCAGAAGAAGAGCTGCTGATCACTCATGTGGGGTGAAATTCACTCCTGTGTAGAGAGGCAGCCCATGGCTTCTTCTAAACTCTTTGGAGTAGGAATCATATTTTTGTGCAGTGTGTTTTTAAGCACAATGGGGTTCTGCTCTGTGATTAGGACTCCAAAGTGCCACTGCAATCCCAATAATAAATAAGAAGCCAGTGCCATTTCAATCCCATTTCAACCTCATTTTGAAAACTCAGGTGAGACTTAACTGCTGGGTTTCTGCCTAGGGGTGAATTTCACCCTTACTAAACTGCGCATGAATGAATGTGAAGGGAAACCAAATGGCTTATCACTCATAACAGGCCTCTTTCTCCCCTTTAGATACAAATGCTTTCCGTGCCTCCCCATGCCTTTGATCATGATGTGCATGTGATTTGCTGTGCAGCCTATATCTGTGGTTAATAGGCTGTGCCAGATTGAACATGAAATCACTTCTAGACTCACCTAATATTGAAGTCCTTTTGGGGTTTTAAAGGCACAGTTCATACTACTCCTCAGCTGAATAAACCAGTATTGTGTCGTTTCAGGGCTGCTGAGAGATGCCACATTTAGAGACCCATGAATAAACTCACTGTGCAGCATGAGCCTTGCTCTGCTGGCATTAATGTCAAAGTGAATTTTTCCATTGGTTTCAAAGAGAGTTGTGCCAGGCCCACAAATGCAGGACTTAAAAAGCGTGAGGGTCTTTTGTTCTATCTATCTGACCCAAGCTCCTACATGACACACATCATCCTAGTGTCTCACCACCCCTTTGCTATATGATCTAAAAGTTCTAGAGGTGAAATGATATTTCTTTACTGAGACATCCAGCAAGGAGGGTAGCATTTTTCCTGGGAGCACAACAGATGATAATAGATTCTGCCAGTGTGTCATACTGAGCAGCCTGGATTTGAACCAGTTTCCGAAAGTGTAAAGGGCTCCATAGCCCCTTTGCAAAAAGCATTGACTCATTCCTTTCCCATCTAAGATCTAGACTGGAAGTCTTCCTAAAAATATGCTCTTGTTTCACAACTAATTGTTTAGTTCTATCTAGAATCCCTGGTTTGAAGTTCTGTGGCCATCACATGACATGGGATCAGACTAGATTATCACAATGTGGCCTCTACAAGCCTTAAAGTCTGTTTAACTGTATTATAGTAGCATCTAGTGGTTCCTCCAATGTTAGGCAGTGTATAAGTGCATACTGATGCTGTATACAGAGGTGGTGTTTGTCCTGAGAGAACAATGTCATTGTTCATCTCTTCTAATGTCAGTCCATCTCACCTTGTTTACAGGCTCTGAATACTCAAGAGGAGATATGGATGCCCATTTGGGTCTGTCTTACACTTCTGTAACTCCTGGGAACAAATTATTTCAGTTGGGCTTGAATTATTGCAGAGTATTTCTAATGAATATAATGGAGTAATGGAGAGGCTTCACAATTTCACTTAAGTCAAGGGCAGCCAGGTTTGAGCCAATTGCACTCAATGGAATTACTCCTGATTTCGATATTTGTGAGAGAAGAATGAAGCCTGATTTCTCCCAAAAAGGTCAGTGGCACTAGGAATACTCAGGATGAGCAAATGAGAAAGGATCGAATTTTGGACTCAGATGTCATCAATTAGTCCAGAAAAATACTGATGTAAAAGAGAGATGAATCTATCCATGGGATGGAAGTACAGCTTGTAGGATCTAGACTGAGTCCCCCCCCTCTGTTTGTTCAGCGACAAGATCCTGCTAAATGTGGTATGATGTCCTAGTGTGAGTAACAGGTGCTGTTTGCAGGTCATGTACAATATGCTTTTCAGTCCCTCCATTTCTTCTGATGCTTTGGCATTGGGCTTGGTATACACAGGATATAATGCCTTTATATGCCTAAGTGGCAGGTAAGGTGCCATGTAACTATTGTTTAGAGAATTTATGCAAAGTTTCTGATTCTGCCTCAAACTGTGGCAAATTTAACATGCTCCTTTTCGTTTCTTTGCCTGGTAATATAATTTTCCTCAGATTGTTTTCCAGTGAAAACTGTTCTTACCCCCAGTTGTAGCTGGAGGGCTCACTTCATCTAACATAGAATCATAGAAAATGTGGGTTGGCAGGGATCTCAAGATGCCATCTAGTCCAACCCCCTGCTCAAAGCAGGACCATCCCCAACTAGATCATCCCAGTCAAGGCTTTGTCTAGTCAGGTGTTAAAAACATCCATGGAGATTCCACAACCTCTCTGGGTAGCCTGTTCCAGTGTTTTACTACTTTTTTAGTGAAAGAGTTTTTCCTGATATCTAGCCTGAACTTCCCTTGCTGCAGCTTGAGACCATTGTTCCTTGTTCTGTCATGGGCCACCACTAAGAACCGTCCAGCTCCATCCTCTTTGGAAACACCTTTCAGGTAGTTGAATGCTGCTCTTAAATCTCCCCTCAGTCTTTTCTCTAGACTAAACAAGCCCAGTTCCTTCAGCCTCTCCTCATAAGTCATATGTAGTAGCCTAGCCCCTCAACCATTTTCATTGCCCTTCACTGGACTCCCTCCAACTTGTCCACATCCTTTCTGTAGTGGGGGGCCCAAAACTGGACACAGTACTCCAGGTGTGGCCTCACAAGTGCTGAACAGAAGGGAATAATTACTTCCCTTGATCTGCTGACAATGCTTCTACTAATGCAGCCCAGGATGCCATTAACCTTCTTGGCAATAAGGGTACACTGTTGACTCATACCTAGCTTATTGTCCACTGTAACCCCCAGGTCCTTTTCTGCAGAGCTGCTGTTTTCCCAGTTGGTCCCAAGCCTGTGACCATGCATGGGACTGTTCCATCCTAAGTGCAGGACTTTGCACTTGTCTTTGTTGAACCTCATGAGTTTTTTTTGGCCCAATCTTCCCATTTCTCTGAATCCTAGCCCTACCCTCCAGCATATCTACTACTCCCCCCAGCTTGGTGCCATCCACAAACTTGCTGAGGATGCACTTAATCCCATCTTCCAAATTGTTAATGAAGATATTGAACAAAACTGGCCCCAGGACTGACCCCTGGGGCACTCTACTTGATACTAGCTCCCAACCGGACATTGAGCCATTGATCACTGCTTCTTGAGCCCAGTGATCCAGTCAGCTTTCTATCCACCTTACAGTCCATTCTTTGAACCCATATTTCCTTAACTTGCTTGCAGGAATGCTATGGGAGACCAATTCAAAAGCCTTGCTAAAATCAAGATATATCATGTCCACTGTCTCCCCAGCATCCACAGAGCCAGTCGTCTCATCGTAGAGGGCAATCAGGTTTGTCTGGCATGACTTATCCTTGGTGAATCCATGTTGACTGTTCCTGATCACTTTCTTCTCTTCCAAACGTTTAGAAATGGATTCCTTTAGCACCTGGCTCCATGATTTTTCTGGGAACTGAGATGGGACTGACTGGTCTGTAGTTCACTGGATCCTCCTCCTTCCCTTTCGTAAAGACGGGCACTATATTTGCCCTTTTCCAGTCATCCAGGACCCCTCCCCCAATTGCTACAAGTTTTCAAAGATAATGGCCAGCAGCTCTGCAATCATATCAAACAACCCCCTCATCACCCTCAGATGCACTGCATCTGGCCCCATAGACTTGTACATGTCCAGCTTTTCTAAATAGTTTGTACCCTGTTCTTTCACCACTGAGGGCTGCTCACCTTCTCCCCAAACTGTGCTGCCCAGTACAGCAGTATGGGAGCTGACCTTGCCTGTGAAGACCAAGGTAAAAAAGGCATCAAGTACTTCAGCCTTTTCCTCACCACCTGTCACCAGATTGCCTCCCCCATTCAGTAAGGGACCCACACGTTCCCTGATCTTCCTCTTGTTGCTAACATACTTGTAGAAAGCCTTCTTGTTATCCTTCATGTCCCTTGCTAGCTGCAACTCTAGTTGTGCTTTGGCTTCCTGATTTTCTAGCAAACTAGAAAAGCCAAGGCTGCAAGTGAACTCCACCTGGTTACACACATCAAGGACAATAAAAAGTCCTTCTTCCGATATGTGGGGAGTTGAAAGAAAAACTAAGGCAACATTGGACCCCTGCTAAACCAGCTGGGGCAGCTGACTACTGACACCCAGGAAAAACCAGCCCAAAGGGACCACCCTGCCTAACATGATGCGGGATGACCAGGGTAAGGATGAATATATGCCAACCATTAATGTGGATCTTGTGAGGGAGCATCTTGAGAGGCTGGACCCCCATAAATCAGCTGGTCTGGGTAGATTGCACCCAAGAGGGCTAAAGGAACTGGCAGACATCATAGCGCATCCACTGGCGAGGATATTCGAGAACTTGTGGTGCTCGGGCAAAGTACCTGAGGATTGGAAGAGGGCCAGTGTGGTGCCTGTCATCAAGAAACGGAGGAAAGGAGACCTGGGAAATTACAGGCCAATCAATTTGACTTCAATCCCTGGGAAGATTTTGGAAAAAATTATCAAAAAACCCATTCTTGACAGGCTAACAGAAGGCAACATTTTGAGGAATAGCCAGCACGGGTTTGTTGCGGGTAGGTCTTGCTTGACCAACCTCCTTTCCTTCTATGACCAGGTGACGTATCACCTGGACAAAAGGGAAGAGGTTGATGCCATATATTTGGACTTTCAAAAAGCCTTTGACCCAGGGTCCCATGATGTGCTCATGGAAAAATTGGGCAACTGCGGCCTCGACTACTCCACAGTCCGATGGCTGGGGAACTGCCTCCAAGGTCGGACCCAGAGAGTGGTAGTTGACGGAACCGAATCAACATGGCACTCAGTGACCAGTGGTGTCCCCCAAGGCTCCGTTCTTGGACCTGTATTCTTTAATGTTTTCATAAATGATCTGGACACTAGTGTCAAAAGCGGACTGGCCAAGTTCACTGATGACACCAAACTTTGGGGAAGAGTGTCCACACTTGAGGATAGGCTGGTGATCCAGGCCAACCTCAATTGACTTGCAAGGTGGCGGATGAAAATCTGATGGCATTCAATATGGAGAAGTGCAAGGTGCTCCACTTTGGGAATAAAAACCCACATCGCACGTATAGGCTTGGCAATACTACACTTGCTAGCACCATGACCAAAAGAGGCTTGGGGGTCATGATTGACCACAAGATGAACATGAGCCACCAATGCAATACTGCAGCTGGCAAAGTGAATAAAACTTTGGCTTGCATCTACCGATGCATCTTGAGCAAGACCCAGGATGTCGTCCTCCCACTGTATTTGGCTTTGGTGAGGCTGCAGCCAGAGTACTGCATCCAATTCTGGACTCCACAATTTAGGAAGGACGTGGAGAAGCTTGAGAGAGCCCAGAGGAGAGCCATGCGCATGATCAGAGGGCAAGAGAACAGGCCTTATGAAGAGAGGCTGCGAGCTATGGGACTCTTCAGCCTGGAGAAGCACAGGCTCAGGGGTGACTTGGTGGCAGCCTATTAGTACATCAGAGGTGTGCATCAGGATTTGAGGGAACACCTGTTCACCAGAGCACCCCAGGGGATGACAAGGTCCAACGGTCACAAACTCCTGCCAGACCATTTTAGGTTGGACCTAAAGAAAAACTTCTTTACTGTCTGAGCCCCTAAGGTCTGGAATAGACTCCCCGCAGAGGTGGTGCAAACACCTACTCTGGACACTTTCAAGAAACATTTGGATGCTTATCTTGCTGGGATCCTTTGACCCTAGCTGACTTCCTGCCCTTTGGGCGGGGGGCTGGACCTGATGATCTTACAAGGTCCCTTCCAGCCCTGATGTCTATGAAATTTATGAAATTTCATCCCTGCATGCCTGAGCAATATTCTTATACTCCTCCCTAGTCATCTGTCCAAGCTTACACTCCTTGTAAGCTTCCTTTTTGTGTTTAAGCTCATCGAAGAATTTTCTGCTAAGCAAAGATGGTCGCCTGCCATATTTGCTATTCTTCCTGCACATCAGGATGCTTTATTCCTGCGCCCTCAGTAAGGTTTCTTTAAAATACAACCATCTCTCCCAGACTCCTTTCCCCCTCAGACTGGCTTCTCAGGGATCCTGCCCAGTCAAAGTCTACTTTTCTGAAGCCCAAGTTCCTTACCCTGCTGATCTCCTTTCTTCCTTTTGTCAGGATCCTGAACTTGATCAACCTAGAACATTGCACAGAGGTGACAGTGTGGCTGTTTAAATTGTGAAGAGCTCTGAGATCTGTCAGCAGAGGAAAGCAGCCTTAGATGGCTGTATCTCTTAGCCAGTCTTGTTAGATTTTTATACTGCAGTCAAAGTGGTAGCGTGGTAAGAACCAAGGTTTCCAAGTTTCAGTGTTTTCATAGGAACACAAGACTGGGAAGGGCCTTCTACCTGTATTCACAGGCAACCATTCACCAAAGAAATCCTAAAAATCATCAGTCCAGGCACACACCAGGAGCATCCTACACCTACAACATACAGGTGAAAGCAAGGGAGATGAAGGCACTGCTAATGTAATGAAAGGGAAGTAGTCTGTTAATATGTGCTTAGAAAATCCTCAGAAAAGGACCATGTCCCATGCTCTAGAGGAAGACAAATTCCATTTGGCTATCAGTCTGAACCTAAGTAGAAGAGCATGACTCTGTAGCCAGGAACATCTGGGTACCTGCAGGAGAATCAGTGCACGTGGGTTAAATACCTTCAGCCTTAGCTGTGACGAGCATCCAATTGCTTCAGAGGAAGATGAACTTCCCTTTCTCCATGTCCCCATGCCCTGCATCTTTCTTTCCACCCCTCCCAAAACAGTAGCATTCATGAAGGGAAATCCATTCTTTTTTGTCCCCAGGTGATGATCAGCGAAACCTGTAGCCTGGGATTACCAAACATCTTCCTCCCTACAAGAGAGCTATGTCTTCCTCCAATCTGGGGACAGCAAACATGAGACTCCATGTTATAGGCAATGGTTGTTGAGCCAGTACTATCATATCTTCTCTTCCATAAATTTAACCAGTTCAATCTTAATATAGTTGTGGTTTCTTGTCTCCACAACCTTTCTTGGAAGACCATTACAAAACTGCATTCCTCTGATAGCTAGAAACCTAATTTTCATTCTAGATTTATAGCTGGGTTATAGCCATTCATGTTTGTTTTTCAGGTAGAAAAGCTCTTCTTGTTCCCTAATATTGGCCCCACAAATTTACTTGTAAAGGGCATCTCTGAGGATTTTTTCCCTATTGAAAATATTCTATGGGGTTGTTTTACAAATAAATCTGTTAATGACTGGAAGTTACCCAAATACTATGATTAATGGGGGTAATTTAAGCACCTAAGATAGACAGAAATGACTGCAAGGGCCTTCTGTTCCAGATTCTACCAGTGCAGTCCTCCAATTCAGACAAAAAGATGATATAAGTTGCCTATATGGGTGCGTCCCCCTGAGCGCATGTGTGCATTTCCCCAGGGAGAAATAGAAAGTGGCACATAATTGTGCCTGTTGCTATTTGTCCCTGGGGAATGCCCCAGCACATGTGCTCTGGTGCATGGCAGATTGCCTCAGGAGGGGTAGGGGAGGCTGGGGCCAGTACCTGGACTGGCCTCAGCAGCCTTACCTGGAGTCCTGGGGGCCTTCTAGGGCTGCGGCGGCAGTGATCCAGGTGCGTGGAACCTGGCTGGCAGCCAGAACATGGCTCTGGCTAGCTAGGCTAGGGTTTTGGGTGGCGTATGCTGCTGCCATGTGCACCACCCTGCTTTTTTAGCACTTTTTTTTAGATACTGGGATTTTCCAGTATCTGATTTTGGTTCATGCTGCAAATATGCAGTGTCAAGAACCTTTTGACATGCGCCATGTGCATTTTGCAGCACATCAAAAGCCTTTGAGGTGCCACAAAGCGAATGTTCCTGTTTGTCTGGACATGCCCTATGCATCCTTCAGACCAAAACCTGTCTGCCTAAGATATTTATATGGGGCAAATCCACTCAGAGGCTGCCATGCCACTTGTGGCACACATGCTGCAGGTTGGCCATCCCTGGTATAAAATAATGACAACTGCAAAGTCCTTGTTGATGGTGGATGGTGGATGCATTACAGCATTGCAGATTGAACTCCAGTGTGCTTAAAGCTCATTGACTGGTCTGGTTCACAGTTTGGGCTGTGCAACCTGGAGAAATCATCTTGCAAGCATGCACTGTGAAGTGTTTTACTAAGGAAATAGAGCAGAAGCAATTGAGTACAGCATGCGTTTCTTCTAAAGATAGCACTGTGCACTTGGACAAGCACTCTGCCAGGCTCAGTCTACAACTCCATCATCCCTTTTTTTAAGATGAGCCTCAGAGCCCTGAAAGGCTGCTAAACCTGGAGTTACAGGGACTTAAATTTATATATGAGAACTCAAATACTTCCTGGACTGCTCAGGTTCCTGCTGGTTGTGATACTGTAAATACAAGTTGGAGAGCTCTGCTAGGACTGTGGTAAGGCGTATGATGCTTGATTGGCTTAAAGATGCCCTTAGAGCATTGCTATTCAACTTCCAGCAGATCACCATCCAGAGAATGGGTGGATCATTTTTGTGTCCTTCATCTAGATGCTGACTAGGGAGCAATTGTCAACTTTGTTACTAAATGAGAGCAGTTTTAAGGGCTACTCTATTTTAAAACTGCCTGCCCAAAGGTCCAAGATGCCTTTTCGGGAACTGGTTTTACTGAAATGTCTAAATGCTCTATGCCAGTGGTTCTCAACCTTTTTAGGCTTGAGGTACCCCTCATTAGATTTGAGGCACCCCTTGGAAAATGCCAGCTTGTAGCGTTCACTCATTTTTTGACTACAGAATAATAATGGAGCATTTTTTTTTTCATTGCAAAGAACTCAGAAAGTCCACAGCAAGTCAGAATGTCTTTAATCCTAAGGATTATGCTGCTTGAAGTCTCTGGGTTTCCATCGTGAATCATGTTGGCACACTTAACAGTGCTAATACTGTCTGGCACTTTGTGACATCCTTGAAAGAATCTCAAGACACCCCTGGGTGCCATGGTACCTTGGGTGAGAGTCACTGCTCTAGCTATTTTGTCCCCCTCTTCTGAGCCACAGCAACAACTGCAGTTTTGGTGGTATAGAACAGGTAATATTTCTACACCACTCAGGGATTCCCCCTATGCAGGGGAAATCCTAAGGTGAATATTCAGGGTTTCTAGCTAATTTGTGTTGCTGGAACAGATGTAGGCAGTAGACCCATGTGGGGTTTTTTTTTCTGTATTGTTCAGTTCATTAGATCTTTCCATGCTTTTTTGCCTAAAGGTCCTCCATCTGGTGTACAGGTCCTGAATGTTTAATGCTCTTGTGAACAGGGAGGAAACAGAAGAGAGAGAGACTTAGAGAGGGATGGAAACTGGAGGAGGTGAGGAAATGGAAGGAGAGTCAGAATAGTGATAAGAAGAGAGTAGGTGACTAAGAATGGTCAAATAAATATTTCCCCTCTACTGAAGATACTCAAACCAGATACGTGTTCTGGGTGAGTTTCGTCACATTTCCCATGGAAAAAAGATCAAAGCAGGCATTTTTTAACTTACTTATTTGAAAGACGAACAGAAAGATGAACGGAAAAAAAGAAAGCTTTCAATAAGTAAAAAAACATGTTATTCTCCTTGTCACACTGCATGCAAATTGAAGCACAAAGATCCACATTCCAAAATGTAGTTAGACACCTATTCATTTCAACAGGCGTAGGTGCCTAAATATAGAAATATAAGAACATAAGACTCGAATGCATCACCAAGGCCATCAAGTTCAGTCCAGTGATTGCAGGCAACCACATAATAAGCATTTGTCTAAAACATGATTTCAGGGAGTTGGGAGCTTAGAAACCTTTGAGAATCTGTGCCATAATAATAACAGGAAGAAAAAACTTTTTTTTTCATATTTAAAGGAGTCATATACAGATGGCAAAAATACAGCTCTAGATACTTAATTTTCTGTTAAAATTTTGCCTGGTCCTAATTATGGGCTCAAAAGCTAAAATTCACATTTTTGCAAAGCAAGGCCAAGTCTACACTACAGAGGAAAATCTAGCCCCACATTACTTAGGTCACACAGGGAGTTTGTGGCTGAGCTAGCAATTGAACCACCTTGAAACTCAGTTGAGAGCCTTATGCTCCAGGATACCCAGCTTTTCTTATTTCTTAGGGATAAGAATACCTGGAAAATAACTTTTTTTGGCCAGAAAAATAAGTATAGCGTTCCTGCATGGAGGATGAAGAGTATGATCTCAAAGTATATTAGGATTGCTACTGTTATTGCCATTGTGATAGTGTACTGACATATAACCAGGAAACGGTCCCTGGTCCCACGGGACTCGCAATCTGTAGGCAATGGAGTGATAGGACAGACAGGGAGAGCACAAGGAACATGATATGGTTAAACATGAAAACCAGTGGTTACAGTTTATGAGGATGTACACCTGGGAGAGACTAAATGACCTGGATCTTTTCACGTGATCGTTTACCCATGTTTATTGTGGGCACCTTTAAATCCTAACTAATCAGACTAGAGCAGTTCAGGCATGTTCTGTTACCTCCTCTCCCCCTGGCAAAATATTTGACACAAACAAAACACTTCTTTTTTTTTTCAAAAAATGCTTTTGAAATTTTAGTTTTTAAGTGAAACTGGAAAAAATAGTTGAAAATCGATAATCTATATTTGAGTGAAAAGCCTACTGGCCACCTTGCAAACCTTCTTGTCTGATATCCAAAGCCTAAATCATAGGCTTAGGATCTCTGCCATTTTAGAGGCTGAACCAGTGTCACCTCCTCCAAGTTTATCTGTGGCTGTCTTGCTCTCCAGCTCAGCATATTTCATGTGCCTGAGATGAAACTTTTTGTAAGAAGCTACTTTTAACCTAATGATAGCAAAGCAGCAAGGACTAGATGGCAGGGTGAGACTTGAGCATCAGGATGTTGGGATACTGTTCTTAGCTCTATCCCTGATTCACGTCTTTTCAGCATTTAACTTACCAAACCAAGAGAAGACTTCTTCATTTTCATTCATTTCCAGCGCTTTCAGTGAGAATTTCACTTGGCTATATGAAAGGGCTTTTCATTTCCCATCTTGAATGCAACAAAAGCTGCACAAGTTCTGCCCTTACAAATATGGATATCTTTATGAATGTTATTTGCTAGTAGAAAAAGTACTTCCAAATCATACACTTCTAGTAACCTTTGAGTTTTATTGGTTAGAACATAGAACAAGGGAGTCAAGACTCCTGGGTCCTGTCCCTGGCTCTGACACCGATTGGATAGACAAATCATTTAACTTCAGTTTCCTTTCAGTAAAATGTAGGTAATACAGTAAGACTTGCTTCCATTTCAGAGATTATGAATGATGATTAACTAATATCTGCAAAGTGTTTAAGATCTCAAGATGGAAGATGCTATAGGAATGGAAAAGATGATAATAATATTCATTATTATTTGATCTCATGCATACATAAGCAATTATTTGCAAGGGTCTCCAGGCATGGCTTAGGGCCTCAGCCTGCCCAGGGCTATACAAACACAATAAAAAGTTGATCCCTGCCTCTAATGAGCTTATACTTCTGTTACATGCACTGACTTCCTTGGAGTTGTACGAGATGCAGCTTAGCCTTAAACACAGATCTGTGGTTGATCTCCACAGGATACTTTGGACCTGCTGTCTTACTGCCCCATATATCACTTACATATGTCCAAAGAGGGCATAAAATCCTACTTGATTTGACTTGTTCAGCTGCACTATTGGTAACGTTTCACAGTCACCCTGCACAGGTATAAATGAAGCTGCAAGGCAATGGGGAATCAGGCCCATTGTCTTTAAAGCTAAAGTTGCGTGCACTGCTCACCATACTTTAAACATTCCCTATACATTAGTGTCTAATTGAATCAAATGGCCCCTCTCTGTTAAACCTTGTTATCAACATTTATAGCGCAGCAGCACTTTGGACTAAGCCTGGAGTCCCCTTGAGCTAGGTAATGCACAGAACAGAGGCTGGTGTCTTAGACATGCTGTGCTGCTCAACTTGGGCTGGCTCCTAAATTGTAAGCAGTGGAGTTGCAGGTAGGCTAATTTGCATGACAAAACTAATGGACTCTGATAGTGCTAATTACCCCACCTGAAGAATGGGAGCACCCTGCTTTCAGTTTAGGAGGCAGCCTATATAGAGTAGCACAACCTAGAGTGTGCTGTCAATGCCAGACATGGTAAATTTATTATATAGGCACAGCTATTACTTAAGAAACAATCCTGGGCTCAAAATCCTTACAGTCAGAATAGACATAGAGCAGGGAAGGAAACAGAGGCAAAAGGATTTGGCAAGGGTTGCAGGGTAAGCCTTAGACTAGAAATAAGGTTTCTCATCCAGTGTCTTCCCTACTAGGTCACGCTTGCTCCTTCTACTTTTTGGCAATTTCTCCTCTTCTGATCCAGTCCTGAAGTTCCTGTTTATGGTCCACATGGACTGAAGAACCAAACCTGCCAGGAGGGGAAAAAAGAGAAGGGGGCAATTGTAGAGCAAGCAGGGAAGCAGCAGAGGAGCAGATGTGAACTAAAAGGCTCTAGCATCAGGATAGTTGCACAAACCTTTCTGATTAAAGGAGAGGTGAGGATAGAGTTGGCTTACCAACTGCCACTAAAATGAAAAAGTTTCAGGTGATGCGTTTTAGATTCATTTTAAATCCAAAGATAGACTCATGCTCCTGAGAACTCCCTTCTCAAAAGAACTGGAACAGCCTGACTGTCTCAGATCAGCCAAACAAGATGAGTTTGTGACAGCTTCACAGTAATCAAGAAGCCAGAAAGAGAGAGGAAAGGACAGCAAGGGGATGTGGGAAAACAACAGTGTCAAGTCATGTTAAAGCAAGAGAAAGGGCAGCCAGAGAACTGAAAGAAAGCATTATTTAGTCGTTAATGGAGAGGGTTGGATGTTCGGGTTCCTGGGTTCTAGACACAACAGTTCTACTGCAGAATGAATTCATATACCAGTTATTATGGGGCTTACAGCACATCCTTAATTTTCAAGCATAGACTCTCATTTTGTGTAACCTATTATTATTTTCCGTGTATGAAAAGCTTCAATTATTCTAGCTGAAGTTGAGAAGAATTATGGGTTCTCAGTGCTTATTAAAGGGCCTGATCCAAAACTCTTTCCACAAGCTTTTCCATTGACATATGATATTTAATTCATAATTAGGTACTTATATTCCAGAATGCTTAGTGCAATGTGCTGTGTTACAATGGAAGTTACCAGGTACTGAGGGCTCCTGAAAATCTGACTTTTTTTACCATGTCCCTGAAATGGAAAATGAAAATGTGTGCCCAAAAAGTGATTGTGGACTGCTTGAAAAAAGAGCAGCACTGCAATACACACAGTAATTTCCCCCGCTGAATATACTGGAATATTTTATTTTTCTGCCTCATTTCTGGCACTTACACCCCCAAGCCTTTGCATTTTCAGTTCACTTGATGACTGCCAGCAAACATCTGTATCTCAGTTTTTTTATTTTTGTCCAGTTTTATGTTCTGCAAATATGGCACAGAAAACTGCATTTGTGGGGGATTAACTCTGCTAATCCCATAAATGAGGTGGTATTTAGTTGTCAGAGGCAAACCACCACACACGACTTTCTGCTCCCTTGGCTTCAGCCGTACTCTGTATGCAACTGTTGTAAATTCAACGTGGAAATGGAAAGAACAGCTGCCTATTACATGAATTCTCCTTTTGGTTCTTCGAGATATTTCATGAATGACAAGAGAAGCAGCAAAGAAAAAGCCCTCAACTGAGAGATTTTTGTACTGGGGGTCCAAGGTTACCGTCCTTGCCCTCTGCTTTTTGCAACTTCTTGTTTTATCTACAAAACAATCAAAGCAATTCATGGCCATCCTGAGATCAGGACTGGGCTTGCTCCAGTCATGTTGAAATCATTGCCAGTAGGATTTTAGCACAATTTCCTGAACAGTGTGTGCTGCTGTTCTAGCAATAGACTGTGGGTTATTGTGTACTTATTTTTATTTCTGTATTAATAACTCTCGCAGTGGCCTAGAGGTAAATAGTTCAGTTCATGACTGATTGATGGGAGTTTATTTACAGAACACTTTCTAAAATAAGTTACTTTTTAACTGGCATTCAAATAAATGCCTTTCCCCTGAGGTTCAGCTGGTGACCTCTGATATTTTTTCGTTGGGAGGGTAAAAAAACAAACAAAAAATCGGTGGCTTGATTTTAATGAACTGTTCTGGTACATGCAAATAGGCTTCAGAGATTTTTCCCTCAGGGATACTGGTTTAAATTTGGCTTTGTTTAGCAGTGCTGCATGCCAGTCTGTTTTTTGAAGCAAAGGAAAAGCAAATCTGTGCTTCTTTCCAAGATCTTAAATCAGTCTTGTCCTGCTCCTGGCGATGACGGGCCTTAACTCTAGGTAGCACACTGGTGCTTTGGAGTTCAACCTGAAACGAGGTGGATCTCCCTGTTAGGCAAATTCTTGTATAAAGGAGGTTCCCTCTGGTATGTGGCTGATAAAGTGGCCTTGTGCTACCTGTTCAGGTAGCTTGTGTGGCCACAGCATGCTGCGCTGCTGTTGTGTCTGACATCTGGATAGTCCTATGGCAATTTTTGCTGGCAAAGTGTAAGCTAGACCATGCCGTGTTTCTCAACTGATGGGTCACGACCCAAAAGCGGGTCACAAGAATATATTGAAAGGGTCATGAACAAACTTTTAAAAAATGGATTCTCCTTTAAAGGAGAAAAATGTGGGAAACTGAGGCTTTTCCTTTGCAGGCTGGCAAAGCTCCAGCCTGCAAGGGGCTGCTTAGAGCCCCCCCATGCTCCCCCTCCCCATCCCATACATGCCCCATGGACATTCATATCATAGCCATTAGTATTTGTTAAGCTACTAGGATTGATATTGCTGATCTGAGCTGTGTAGGGACTGCTGACCTACTTGGGCAAATTACTTTACTTCTTTGTGCCTCTGTTTCTCTTCCCACCAATGTTTGTGCGAGGATTTTTGGGCAGCAACCCACAACCTACTGGTTTGTACAACATCCAACGCAAGATCTTGATTTGTGGTTTTTAGGTACAGCTGTAGCAAAATAAAGTGATTATTCATTATCACCATCACCCAAGGCCATTAAACCCTGAGCAATCCCAGACAGAGGACTATTTGTATGGAAATCTTCCCATCAAATCCCTGGTATGACAATTACAGGAATGGGATACTTGAATTAAATTCTTAGGTTGGACTCTCTTCTTTTGTCTGTTGCAAAGCAGATCTTCCCAAAGGCCCAATTCCACAAGTAATTCAACACCAATTGCTTTCAGTGGGGTTGTCCCATACTTGTAAGAAGGAGCTAACTGCTGTAGATACCATTAATTTAGGGCTTGATCCTGAGGGGCTCTGAGCACTCCTGTGCGATGCTAAATAAAACATCCTGAACTCAGTGCCTCACAGGATTCAGCTTCCTAATCAATCCAGAGCTATTTCAAGGTTTTGTAATTGCCGATATGACTTGAAATTCCTTAAAGTAGCAAGATTTCCACTGCTTTGTTTCTGTTCAGTACCAACACATATGCGGTTTGATTTAAAAACAACACTGGACCAGATTCTCTGTTGGTGTAAATGGGCATAACTTCTATTGAAGTCAGTAGAGTGGCACTGATCTACACCAGCTGAGGATCTGGCCTGCCATCCCTAACTAGGCCATGCTCTGCAGTTACTGCTGGCATTGTATAAATTAGTATGGTACTTAACATTAATGAAATGCTAAATGATTCGTTCTGCCCTGTGGCCGCTCATGCATTGGGAGGGCTCTGGTCTTGATATTGCTGCTTGACTAGATAGATGCTTTACTTTTAAAGGAGAAGAGACAGTTTGCTACAGATTTCTACTGCAGCATTGCCTCTGTTTTCCAGATGTCATGGGGATATTAAATCTCTTTGGGTAATTGAGGCAATATTCAATGGAATGAATAGACACCTGGTGATGAAATGTAAAGTGCCGATGACTCTAATTGTTCAACCCATGTGTAAATCAGGAGTGTTTGGACTTGATTTCCCTCTCAATCATCCTGGTCTAAATCAGAAGTAACTACTGGAGCCTGATTTTTTTCCTACTCACCCTGATATAAACAGAGAGTAACTTCTCTGAGTCTTTCTTTTTTCTTTTTACTGACTCCCATGTAAATCAGGAGCCATTCCCCTGAGCCTGATTTCCCTCTGCTCACCCTTGTATAAAAAAGAAGTAACTTCCTTGCACTGAATCCTACTCTGAGTTACCCCAGTGAAAAATCAAGGTGGAAGGAATAACACTGGGATAAGCCTGGAATGAGAGAGAAGCCAAGGCAGTGGGTATTTATTTGCATCTGTCTCTGCACCTGTGTATTAATGGTTACTAGAAATACTGCAAGTTTCAAGCTGTTTGGAGGGTAACAATGAATTTCTGCTGTGTTTTTTTTTTTTTTTTAAAGCAGCTGATTCTTAACACCTTTCCCCTACCTGCTTCATACCGTTAGGGGACACAAATCTACCTACAGCGAGATGCTGAGTGCCCTGAGTTCCCTCAGCTAGTGGCAACTAGAGTGCAGGATGTCTTTGAGGGACCCAGATTAATAAACACAGGGTCCTGGCCCACATCAAACTCCTCCAGCTGGACGAGGGAAGAATTTTCTGCAGGCGATACAGACTGGACTGCTAAGAAATCACATGGTTTTGTCACAAACTTTCCGGTGCCAGCTCCCAAATGGGAGGATGAATTTCCCATACTTCTTTCCCCCTGGGAAGGGGGTTAACCAGCCCATGATGCACAGCTTCCACATGGCATGCAGAGTTGCTGGGAAGATATATGGCTAGTTTTGACCCCTTCCCTTTAAAAGTCCTGGCTTTTTATCCCACCCAAAGCAGTAACCACAACTGCAGCTTTCCAGTTATATGAATCTTTTTCTACATTTCCTACCATGCTTTTTGCTCTTATAGGCTTTAACTATAGCTCTCCCTTCCCTTATAAATAATGAATTCTTATTGCCTCTTGTAGCCTTTTTCATGCTGTGCTGTGTTGGGTACAACTACCCGCCTAACTATCTTTGCTACTGTTACAGCAATCATGTGCTGCTGGGGAATCCTATACTTTATTGTACTTGACTATATTGTAGGAGGATCCTTCTTTGGTGACAGCAGTTACCAGGGATTCAAACAGTCTTGTTTGAGTAGCTTTCCCTCAGTAACCTTAAGCAAGTCACTTATTCTTGCTCTGCCTCAGTTCTCAATCTGTAAAATAAGGAAAATATTTAATCTTTCTAGACTGTATACTGTTCAGGAATAGACTGACTCCTACCAGATGCATGTGTAGCACAACAGGGCACTGATCAGAGGAGATGCTTCCATAATAATAGTACAGATCATTTCATCTGCAAGTTGCCAGTTAGCATCCAGCCCACTATGGTAGTGATGGAAAATGTTGTTTGACAGCTGTCCAGTGGTTGAGGATTTGTGAAAACTGTTGCAAATCTGAGCAAGCACTTGTACACATTGCACTCAAAAAATAGCATCGCTTCACAATTTTCCCCCTCAAGTTCAAGAATTGAATGAACAATGCAGAACTGATTTTTTTCTTTTTTTTTACATGGTCCTGGGTCATCAGAGATGAGAAACATTGAAAATGAGGGTGGCTCTTCCCGTTGAAAGGTTCTGTCTCCATGGCTGGCTGCCAGTCTGCATGCTTTTACCAGCAGTATATTCACACCCTTTAAAATAAAATCAAACTCTCTCTATAACAGATGTACAACCGTACCTTAAAATAGATGCATGCTGGATATATCACACTTCTTCCAATCACATTCTCACCTGCTGATGTGATGCAGGCCTGGTGCCTATTGGGAATACATTTTGCTTTAGCATGAGAGAACCCCCCAGCGTGCTTGAAGCTTCTCTTGTCAAATCTGAACTTGTTCCCTTTCAATTGTCTCTCTCGCTTGTCTCTCTGTTGCTATGATGCTCAGAAAATTAAAGGTCTGATTCCCAAGTGCTCAGCATCCTTAATCAGGGCCTCAAGGCAGCTATGTGTATTCATGTCCCCCTTTTGGGGATTAGAGGAGGTATAGATGTTTATAAATCTGATGCTGCCTTTAAATGAATGGAATTGGCCTTCAAGCTTATGCTACTGAGGTCCTGCATTCAACCTGTGAAGACAGCATCATTGCATTTGCATTTCCTGTCCTTGTTTACCCTTGCCCAGAGTGAAGGAGGAGGGAATTTTGCTTTTGTAGTATTTTATACCCATTTTACACAGTTGTAAATGATGAGGTAGGCTTGAACTAGATGGTGCTCTCATGCTTCGATAATGCAGGGAATCAGGCTAGAGTCCCTTCTAGTCTTAAACACGATGGACAAAATGCTGATTCTACTGAAGACAATTGTGGGAACCTCAAATGGCTTAATGGGCCTGGATTTCCTCCCTATGAATCCATAACACTATTTGCAAAGCAGTGGAGAATCAGTTCCCTTTTTAGTTGATTCATTCTTCCTCTTTCTCTGCAATTATTTTTCTGTAAATGAATATTTATAAATACCTAAAAGGAAAGCTAGAGGATGGGATTTGATTTTTTTTTTTTTTTTTTTTGTGTGGGGAGGGGGTTAAGAATTACATTTGGTCAAACTAAGCAGTCCTGTGAATTTCAGTGTCATTTCTTTGCGGATCACTATCTTGGCTAGCTTTTCTTATTTGCATGTCTGTAACATATTATAGTAATTTTTTAATGCATGTTGTGAATGGGCTGAGTTGGAAGAATAGGGGTTGGATCAGGGATAGGAAGGGGTTAGCCTGGATTGTAGATAATCCTGTGAATCCCCATCCCTAGGAGGTCAAGGAAATGGAGATGTTGATTGAGGCAGCCTTTATAACATTCTCAGACTGTGCCACACAGACCCCTGTTGCTATAAACTGAAGGAAGCACAAATTGCCTTAGGTCTTCCTACAATGGCAGAGATGCTGAGGAGGGCACAAATCTAGCTCTGAATTCTGTTACTAGCAAAGGTGGCCTCGGCTAGTCAAAGCCGATATGAAACGGAGAGTCTTGTATTGACTGTGCTGACCCTGGAAGACCTGAGTGTCCATGGCTGCTAATACAGCACCTTCCAGCAGCACAAAAGCACACACACACAGTTAAACGCATGGTGAGATGTGTATTATTTGGATGAATATATGAAACCTTTGCAATTTGTTTCTCCATCTGAACAGAACCATCCAGAGGTGAATGGCTGAGACCCTAGGCTTTTCAAGCATAAACAGACTCAGTGCCAGCTGGAAGGTTGTTATTGATGTCCTGGAGAGAAGCCTCAAGGCCTTTTTTTTTTAATTCAGTCCCTCTCAAATTCATCACACAGAGAAAGTCATAGCCATCTGGGGAAAAACCTACTCCTCCTTATTCTGAAGAGATTCTTGGGACAACGTATTAAAAGTGATTCCAGCTAGGGATTCAGTTCAGCTCTCCTTGCTGTTGTAATTTCATGTATTTCAGGGGTTAGCAGGGCTAGAGAAGCAGGATGGTTCAGGTTAAGTCACTGAGTCTGGACTCAAGAAATTGGTGTTTGAGTCCCAGCTAATATAGACTCTCTCAGTAGCCCGGGAAAGTCTTTGTGCCTCAGTTCCTAATCTGTAGAATGGGGTTAATACATCCTTTGTCCATGAGCTCTATTTAGTTTTAGATTTTAAGCCCTTTGGAACAGGAATTGCATCCTAATATGCAGAGGGACAATGCTTGGCACAGTGGGTCCCTCATATTGGCAGGTGCTGCTGTGAGCATAACAGTAAGAGATGCACTCATTTACACAAGGCTGGTAAAATAACGAGCAATCGCTTCTCTTTCTATTGTTATGCTGGGATTCGTTTCCCATCCCTGCCACTGATTCACTATGGCCAAATAGGGATAATGAATTTGGATGCCTCAGTTTTAGAGTGCTGAACTGGGGTCCTGGGGCCAGATTCTCAGCTAGCTGAGACGAGTGCTTCTCTGTGGAAATCAGTGGATCTCCAACACCAACGCACATTATGAATGTGGCCCTCCTTTTTCAAGAGGGGCTGAGCATCCGTGGTTCCAGCTGAAATCTGTAGGTGCTGTAGGTGCTCATCAGCTCTGAAGATCAGTACTTCTTGGGCCCTAGAAATGAAAGCAACCAAAATCAGTATCCTCTTTGGCTAACATAACTGTGTGGTTTTAGTATGCACTTGTGGAACTGAATGCATCTCCCCAGTGTATTTCCAAACAGCTGCATGCCTGAGCAACCGTGATGAATAGTGCTTCCTTTGTGAACTCCCACCTGTCAGCTCTCAATAGAGTTTGCAAAATGTTTTGTTAATATGAAAGAGGATAAATGGGCTTGAATGGAGGCTCCGCTTCAGACAACTGCCTGATATTAATCTCGTCAGTAAAGATAAGCAGGAAGGCAGTGGAGTCATGTGGGTTGCCAGCAGTAACTCACATGGTTGTACTTTTAAGAGGCCCTTTTGTTATACCCAAACCTTGAATTTCAAGCCGGGGGGGATCCAGGCTGATTACTTCTGTTATGAGACTGGTTAACTCCATGAAGCTAGAATAGAGAAGAGTTTAAAATAAAGTAATAAGGAGATTGGCAGTAACCAATTGAGGGAAACTAAATCTATTCTTTTTCCTGTACAGGAAGAATAAAAGGTTTGCCTATGGAACTGCAACCTGGAGTCACACCTTCCTATATGGTACTGGAGCATAGCCAAGGTAGGAAATCAGTGGTTATGCTTCTTTCCTACCCTTTTTTTAGTGATGCACTCATGACTTGTTATACCAGTTTTACTTTGGTGTCAGTCTGCTGGCTTTCACAGAGTTGCAGATGGTTTGCACTAGCATAGATCATATCGGGCCCAATCAAACTCAGGGCTTTGTGTATATGTGTGCTCATATTGTAAGGTCAATGAAAGGGCTTATCTCCTTTCTTCACCCACACAAAGGGCATGCACAGTCTAGTTTAAATCTTGTATGAATTACCTGAAGCTCAAAGAAAGAAGTTGGAGGGAAAACATCCTTGGGGTGAGAAGTTCTTGTTAATAAAAACTGACTCAAATAGTCTGGTTTTCAAAAGGCAGAGGCCATAATATGCATGAACATTGGGTAAGCCATTGTGCAAGGTTCAATTTCCAATTCTCCTTGGCAATGATGCCCATGAACATGTGACACTGGTTGAAAAGTGAAGGACAGCAGCTAGTGTGCTAAGATCACTGTCTCTGAGCAAAAGTGAAGGACAGCAGCTAGTGTGCTAAGACCACTGCCTCTGAGCAATACCAGAATAGAGTTGCTGTCCTCTCCCACCCCTTGGTTCTTCCACTGTAGGTTTTAAGGCTTCACCTTCATGCACCCAAGCTTCACTGACATGGCTTTGAGATTCCATTTCTTTCTGTGGCAGAATAGCATTGCTGAAGTGTATATTTACTTGCTCAAAGTAAAGCAGAAGAGGGGGGCCCTCTCACCTTTCCTCCTAACCTTGATAGGCACTTGTTCAGGGGGTGGGAGACTAGGGAGCTCCTCTTCCCCATAGTGGGTTTGAACCTACATCTCCCACTTTCCAGCAGTCTTCTAACCATTGTTGGGCAGTGCCTAAGGTACCTTCCAACCCTTCTCTTGAAGCTGGCCCACTGGGTGGCTAAGAAGGTTATGTAAAGCCAGTTGGTGGTGAACAAGCCAGATGCAGCGTGCCTGAGTGAGATGGGTAATGCCCTGGATTTGGGTCCTGGCTCCTGCACCCAGTGGGGAAGAACCTAGCCCAGAACTGTTCATTCCTTTTTATCCACTGAATATTAAATGCAAGGTATAGAAATGCCATTGAGGGTTGGGGCAAGAAGGTAAGAATCCACTTGCGGTGATGGAGGACTGGGCTGCATGCCGATTGATGCTGGGCTCTGTGGGATGGTAGTGCCATGGTGCTGCTGCTGTCTCTGGCCACTGCAAAAAGTTTGTGGGGGCCAAGCCATGTTAGCCCTGGCCTTCTGCTGCCTCTGCTTGCAGGGAGGTATCTGCCTTGCTAAGCTAGATTCCCTCTAGCTTCTTTGCCGTCTCCTAGTTCTTTGTCCCCCAGCATTAGCTGTTCAGTAAACCCATTTCAAGATTAGGTTGAAGGGTGCTCTGGACAATGCCTAGCACATGATCTGGTGGATAAACTGCTTTGCTGGGAAGTGAGGGAGGTAGGCTCAAATCACACTGGATGAGAAGGACCTAGAATCTGGGCTTCCCACTCCCTAGGCCAGTGGCCTGAAACCTTTCAGTCCTTCCACCGACTTCAGTAGGCTCTGGATGACTAGTCGATAAAGGCATATTAACCACCCTTACAGTTAGTGGAGCTATTTCTTTAGCGGAGATGGTAGAGGATGGGACTGAAGGTGCCAGGTTAGGGTGATCCAGTACATTATTACTGTCTTTAACAGTGGAGCTTGCATTTCTGGAGTGAGGCATCTTCACAATGGCGTGTGATGGAAACCTGAAGACTGTTATCCATGCTGTACTTGTCCTGCTGGTAGAAGACTCCCATAACCCTAACGGGGCTGGTAGCGCAATCATGATTCTCCCCTACAAAATCATGCAAAATGGCACTTTCTGTGAATAACTCATACATCTGTATAATGTATGAAAATTATTCAAATTAATATTTTGAAGACAAACAAGAGCAGTGGAGCATTCTTCAGCATCATTCTCTGGAAAGTATTAAAAGTTTCCTTTGTAAGGCCAAATGGCCTCATTTATCTCTGCTAAAAGTAGAGCTGGATGTGAAATTGAATACTTTACAACAGGAGATCTAACAGCTAGGGAATTTATATGCTTGCAATGATTAGGCTATTTTTCACTCCTGGCTGCAGGTGATGCAAGAATACATTTCTATTTCAGATAAGGCTGCAGGGAGACAGGCAGGCTTGGAGAAGTGATTAAAATTTTCAACTGTAGCTGGGCTGCAGGGTTTTGAATCCAGTCACTCTTTGCTTCTGGACTTGCAAATGGGACCGTCATTTTTAAAGAGAGTTAATTTCCCATTTAGGCATAGAAAAAAGAGCCAGATTTTCAGAAGAGCTCACAAGGCAACAGCTCCCATTAGGATGCACTTGGGGTCAATTTTTTCAACAGAGCTCAGGGTTAAATTTTTGGAAGTGTGTAATGCTCACATTGCCAACAGGACTTATTTACACATCTAAATGGAAGCCGGATATTTCAAAACAGTCCCAGTGTGACCCTTACAGCAAGATGTTTCAAAGGCTCAGCATCCAACATGCACCACTCATTCTCTTCTGGGAATTCTGGCCTTATTCAATCACACTTAACATCTCACACCTTTGCAGGAGTCAAACCTCGCCACTTGGACAAAAGCGAGCACCCCTTCCTTCTGTAGGCGCTTAGATATATATCAGCTCTTTTGTATCTTGAATGAATGGGGAACTCTTGATAAGCACTTCATTTTGTAGTATTATGAGTGAATGGAGAACTGTTGGATAGGCACTTTATTTTGCAGTATTATCCAACATTTTGGTTATTTTCCTCATCTCAGTTTTAGCTTCTTAGAAACAAATAGCTGATCCAAGTGCGTGCATGTGTATACGCATACAGACATCCACAAGGGTAAAAGAGCCCTCTCACTCTTGGCACAGATGACACAGCTGCAGCTCCTATACACTAAGAAGCATAGCAGTTGCTCTCTCCACGCATAGAATTAGCACCACGGAAAATGAGGGTTGGAAGGGACCTCAGGAGGTCACATCTAGTCCAACCGTCTGCTCAAAGCAGGACCAGCCCCAACTAGATCATCCCAGTCAGGGCTTTGTCTAGCCGGGTCTTAAAAACCTCCAAGCATGGAGAGTCCACAACCTCTCTGGGTACCCTGTTCTAGTGCTTTACTACCCTCCTTATGGGAAAGTTTTTACTAATATCCAACCTAAGTTTCCCTTACTACAACTTGAGCCCATTGCTCCTTGTTCTGTCATCTGCCACCACTGAGAACAGTCCAGCTTTATCCTCTTTGTAATCATCCATCACATAGTTGAAGGCTGCTATTAAATCCCTCCTCAGCCTTTTCTTCTCCAGACTAAATAAGCCCAGCTCCCTCAGTGTCTCCTCATAAGTCATGTGCCCCAACCGTTTTTGTTGCCCTCCACTGGACTCAAGCCAATTTGTCCACATCCTTTCTGTAGTGGGAGTCCAAACTGAACACGGTACTCCAGATGTGGCCTCACCAGTGCCAATAGAGGGGAAGAATCACTTCCCTCCATCTGCTGGCAGTGCTCCTACAAATGCAGTTCAGTACACTGTTAGCCTCCTTGGCAAGAAGGGCACACTGTTGACTCATATTCAGCTTACTGTAACCCCCAGGTCCTTTTCTGCAGAGCTGCTGCTTAGCCAAGTGGTTCCCAGCCTGTACTAGCATAGGATTGGTCCATCCTAAGTGCAGGACTTTGCACTTGTCCTTACTGAATGTCATGAGATTTCTTTTGGTCCAATCCTCTAATTTGTCTAGATCTCTCCTAGCCCTACCCTCTGGCATATCTACTCTTCCCCCCAACTCGGTGTCATCTGCAAACTTTCTACGTGTGCACTCCTATGCTATCTTCCAGGTCATAGATGAACATTCCTGGAGTCACAGGTCACCTCCAAAAGAGGCAGGAAAGAGATCAGAAATAAAATAGGGTGATTCTGTGAGCAGAAAAAAGAGATTTAATTCACTGAATGCATTATCTGCTCAGGTCTATTATGATGGAAGCAGGCCTTTGTAAGACTATCTCGATCTGAAATTTCCCAAAGCTCAGAGATAGCTAGCTCTAGAGGGAGTTATTTGGCTATTCACAGAGTAAAGGACTCGGATTTTCTTGCAGTTTTAGGGATGTTTAAATCAGTGGTTTTCCAGATGATAAAGAAAGGTATTGTCACTAAGCCTGGATTTGAATCTCAATTTCCCTCAATTTCAGGGGTATTCAATTCTTAGGAATAGGGAGCCAACTATGTCTAATTTCCAGTCATGAATAGAGTTAGAAACCAACTTTATGAATAGCCATTTGTATCAATATCTTCCTGAAGGTTTGAATTTTAGATACTCTTAGCTATCTGAGCATGCTGAGATGCTCAAGTAGCTAACATTAAGATAGTAGTGTCATTGTTAAATAAAGGTGCCTCTTTCCTTTCATTCAGTCATCAAATGGAAAGGCCAAACTGAAGAATATGTAGTCTCAAACCTTCTTTCTGATCATGACGATATAAATGCCAACCACTGAATAGATCTGATTTAAAAAAAAAAGGTTATTAGGATCCAGAAGGATGCAGCTGGTTTCTAGCACAATGGAAACAAGCTGTCTCGCAGCTAGGATAGCCATAGGGTCTTGATGAAAATGGAAGATCATTTCATCTCCCTTGAAAGCTACACTATCATGTCCTGCAGATGGACACAGTTACTCTAGCCACCTCTGAATTAGCGAGGAGGTTAAATAGCTATCTCTCTTCAAAAGGAGCTTCCTTCAAACTACAGTTTTATTTGGAAAGGAACAAAAGCTTTTATCAGCCTGATATTCCTGCTCTGAGGAGTCTGCACCTCATTTTAATGCATGTAGCTCTGCAACAGATGCTTTCACGCTTGTAGCTGAATGCTTCTGGAGAAATCATCATAGAAATTTGCCTTGTTTAATATGCTAACTGCTGTCTGGGGCAAACCAGGCATAGAATATACCCTCACATTTTCCACCCCCACCCTCTTGTGCATGCATGTGTGTCCACACACATGTGCACATGCACATCAAGAAGTTAACAGGCATGAGAATGGGATGAAAAGACTGATATATGTGTGTGAATAGAGGGGACTCAGAGGATGGGGTGTTTATGGGGAACTACAGTTACACATCTGAAGCTTATACAGTACCGTATGCTGTCTGGATGTCTTCAGAGGCTCTCTGAGAACAGTCTTCCTTTATATATATGTATGTGTATATATGTGTGTGTGAGAAACAGTCTTGTGATTTCAGGTAACAACAAGGCAGCATGTGGGTTCAAATGAGCTCTACTTCTTAGACTTGCACTCAAAGCTGTGTCTGGGACCTGCCTTGAAGCCAATGACAATCTTTCCTGCCACTGTTGTGCTGTATAACCTCAGGCAGGTCACTTTGGCTTTGCTGGTAGGTGAAAAATGACGGGGAAGGCTATTGGGAACTGTATATCAATGCAGGTGCCAGACAAAATGGCCATTCTTGTGTTCCTTGACTGATCCTCTTCTATGATGCTCCTGGGGCTATCCTCTCCAGTGGGGTTGGGCAAAGCCCTGGAAGAAATGGGGCAATTGTCTCACAGTAGGCAGTAAAATGGAAAAGAAGATGCAGAGGCCACAGTCCCCTCTGGTGCTCTTGGAGCCATTGAACCTACTTGCATCTCTGTGTTGCTTCACCTAACCTGATGTAATGCCCCAGTAAAAAAAATGTTACCCTCTGGTTTTCATTTTTCAATTGTTCCCTGTCGGGCAGGAAGCTCGATCTTGTCATTTGGGATAAGATGGAAGGTACTATGGAAGTCTCTGGCATTATTATTTCTGCTAGGTTTTTGCTGTCTGTCTGCATGTCTCCTAGTATCTCACAGGGCTTAAGGCCATATGGCCTGCCTGACTGGAATTTTTCCCCTTGTAATGAAATCAGTGCACTCCGTGATTAGATAGAGAACTTCTGCGTGCAGCAGGCTCTTCAGAACCTATTCAGCTGATTGATTAGACATTGATATTTCCTTTGTCTTCCCATTCCATACCCATGACTGTATCTTTCTCTTCACTTGGAACTATGCCTGGCATAGGCGCAGATACTCTAGGCCTGTGTCAGGGTCCCGTCAGAGGGTGGGCTGGCTCTGTAAAGGATTTTCAGGATTATGAAAGAAAATCTGGCACATGAACTCGTGGGTCTGATGTCGAAGCTGTTTAATAAATCTCACGCGTAAGGGGTTGTACCGCTTAGCTAAACAGTAGCAAATATAGAACTTATATGTAAGAAGAGGGGGGCGGCGGGGAAGTGATCCAGGCAACTACATGCCTGTTGGTCTGATCCGCAAGGTATATTAGACTTTAGAACAATTTTGGAAAGAAAGAAGCATGAAAGTCTTGAAGGTAAATGGAAAATGAAATGAAATGCAAAATGGGAAACCAGCAATGGATGGTGACAGACTATCCTGACTTTCTTTCTTACTTAAGATAGCTGCCTTTCTAGAGAAAGGGACTGAGACATCTAACCTTTACTTCAATAAAGCAGTTAATACACTGTCACTAAGGAAATTATTAGTTCAGCTGAAGAAAATGAGGATTTGTACAAGAATTGCAGAGTAGTAAGAAACTGGCTAAAAGAGAGACAGTAACAGTTTGCACTGAAATGTGAACTACTGGGTTGGAAGGAAGTTATCAGTAGACTTCCTCAGTTTCTGGAACTGATCTTATTTAATATTCCCATTAATAACTGTGGCACAAAGTGGGAACATGCTAAATTTCCTGCAAGGTTAGGAAGCCTCACCGTTACAGAAGAGGATCGGGATATCATAACAGAAAAAATGGATGGTCTCAAGGACTAGAGAAAGAGAGATCTCCAGTTACGTAAGTACCTATCCAAAGAGCTTTGAGATCCCTGGATAGAGAATACTATCTCAGAGTGATGTATAAATACTGACAATTGATCTTGTGTATTAATCTCAGTCATGGAGTAGCAATATTATATCTATATATATTTGGATGCAGTTGATTTCAAGCCTTCCCAATAGGACTCTAACAAAGCTGACTAAATTGATGGTGGCCTTGGTAATCTTGATCTGAATGTCAAGAAAGGAGGAGCAGCTGTGGACCCCAGGTCTCTGATGATTTCTGCAACCATGCTTTCCTGTTGATCTTTCTTACTGCAGTCTGTCCAGGTGATCTATTGTCCTAGATATTATATACTCAAGGGTGGATCCAGGATTTTAAAAGGAGGGGTGCAGCAGATGAGACCAGTGCTCCAGCTCAGCCATGGAGGGGATGGGGATGAAGTACAGCTCGAGTCCCCAGGCATGTTGGGCATGCTGGTGGTGGGGAGGGGGAAATCAGGGAGCAGGTGCAGGAAGGGGGGGACCTTCTACCAAAACCTCTGTCCTCAGAGCCTGGTACCCACACAGCTGCTCCCCACAGGGAGAAACCTGGGGGACCAGGCATGAAGCAGGGACCCACCCTCTGCTACTGCTATTGCCATCCCTAGCTGAGCCACTCACTGCAGCTGGAGCCCCTGAGCCAATGGGGGAAACCTGGATAGGGCAGGCACAGGAAAGGGGGACTACGTGCAACTATTGCTGTCCCTGCCAAGCCCAGCACCCCATGCAGCAGCTCCAGACACAGCTCCCAGTTGGTGCAAGGCAGGGGTGGTGGACACTGGGGGAAACCTAGGGCCAGTTCAGCAGGGGACAGTGGCAGTGGTGGGAAGGTCCCCCTTGTGCCTGATTGTGGGGGATCCAGCTATGGGGAGTGGCTGTGCAGAGTGCTGGACTCATCTGGGAATGGTGGCAGTGAGCAGGTTCCTGCTTCTCTGCTAGTCTGGGGGCTCCAGCTGCAGGCTGTGGCTGTATGGGGTATGGGGCTTGGCTGGGAAAGTCAGTGGCAGCAGGCAGATCCCTATTTCCTTACTTGCTCTTTGCCCAACCTGTCCTAGGGGGTGGAGAACTCAAGGTGCTAGGCAGTGGAAGGGAGGTGCACCACACCCCTCCTTCCTCCTCCTCCCACCTCTTTCAAGATCCACCCCTGTGTATACCATATATCTTATTTTATGTTGCCAAGTCCTTGGGGATGAGAGTACAGTCCAGACCATGACTACATGGGGCCAGACTTCACACTGCTTGAGTCCCAGCTTTTTCTGCTTTGTTTTACCAGGAATCACAGCCTATCTAGAATGGTACAAGGCACACAGACATATCTAATGGCAGAATATCAAGCTGAAAGAAAACATATAATTTTTACAATGAATGAGTGGTACAAGTAATTTCTACTTCAGGAAGAAATTACTTACATAGGGGACAGTGTAGGATCCTGAGGGCCTGGGATGAGAAATCATATCAGCAAGACACCAAGATATCTTTCAGGATACTATGCTGTTTTATGCATGTGGTAGCTCTTTTTTCTCTCCTGTAAGAAAAAGATCTATCTCGTCATTCATAAGCATAGAAAATTATGCTGGTGAGAATATGAGTACATCCAACACCAGACAGCTTCAGGGACAATTTCAGAAGAGGAACACTAACCTTTGTCTTATTCCTAGTGACATACACAGAAATGTGTAATGGTAAATGAAAAGAGACAGCATGTTTTATTACTCAGCTGAATGGGCAGTTGAATTTATTTAAATTTAAAGGAACACTTAAAATGACGTGGTTATAGTTTCATTTCCAAATTGGAACATTTCCACATATAGTATGGAAGAGAGTTACAGGCTGACTCAGGAGAAAGGATCAATGCCATCTTTCACTTCTAGATTTCCAAAGCGAATCCAGTTCAGGAAGCTACTGCACCTCTTCCTCCTCCAGGCCTCACCTGGAGTACTCTGGTTTTGGGTACTGCATAGCAAGAAAGACATGGACAAATTGGAAGGAGTCTAGCAGGAAGCAGTAGAAATGATTAGAGGGTTAGACATAGAGGGCTGGGCGTATTTAGCCTGGAGAAGAGAAGTCTAAGGGGGATCTGATAATAGCCTTCAAATGCAAAAAAGGTTTGTTATAAAGAGAAGGGTGATCTACTCTTCTCTCTCCCTACAGGAGACAGGGTAAGAAGCATTAGGTCCAATTAAGGCAAGAGAGATGTAGACTGGCTATTAGGAGGGAATGTTCCAGGATCTGTTCCAACTCTAGGCCTTGTTAGCAAGGGGCTGTTCTTGCAACTTTGCCCCCTCTGCTGCTGGGGTAACCTCGAGGACTGTTCTCCCTTCTTACTGTCCTCGTTCAAGATCCTATCATTCAGAACTCCAGACTCTGGAGCTGGGGCAGTAGCAAGCACGCAGCCAAACTCCTTGTAGTGGGGGTAGGTGGCTAGGGACTTGTATGGTCACCATCCTTTACTTTATGGTAGGTGCTCTCTAGGTTTTTAAATGTGCTCCTTGCATTGACCAAGTAAGCCCACATCTAGAAGCATGCTGGACATAGAGCTTGAACTGGAAAGGACTGGGCTGGAGTGGCTATGGTAGGGGTGAGAGCATGGGTGTTGATGGGTTGCTGTACCAGACCATAGGAAGCTGTACCTCCATACAAAATCTAGGGGGTGCAAAGGCTGCTTAACACCATTACTTTTCTATGCTTCCTTGTGCCTTCTGGTCAGTCTTCCTGAGGAAGGATGGATGCGGGTATATTTGGGTATACCCGTATTGAGTATATCCAGTATATGGGAAAATTGATCTTAGTATGTAACTGATTGTTACAAATGGCCTCTATGCCAGAGGACTGATGGGTTGCCAACATAACACCCATCTTCCAAAAGGGCTACAGAGGTGACCTCGGGGAACTACACATCAGTAGGTCTCACTGGCAAGTTGGTAGACTCTAATAAAGAATAAAATCAGCAGTATCTAAGCCAATGTTGATGAATGCCAATGAGGGTATGACAGGGGATAGCTCACACTAGGTCAGTGATTCTTAACCAGGATGCCATGACAGCTTGTGGTGCCTTCAGATCCTTTTAAGGGTGCCACAGGGCACTGCTCAATATAGCACAATTAAATTTGCTAACACCTACGCATGATTTACAACATAAGCCCAGAGATTTCAAATAGGAATTCATGCTGCCAAAAACAATCTGGAACCTGTTGTGGTTTTTCTGAGTTCTTTGCAACAAAGGAATTGTTCTATTCCTTTGGATAGATATCTGGCTGGGGTATTATGAACCCAGCACTCTTTCCTGCCCAGGGCAGGGGGCCAGACTTGATGATCTGTTCAGGTCCCTTCTGACCTTAGAAACTATGAAAATATTATTTTTCTGTAGTCAAAAAAGAGTGAAAGCTAGAAGCTGGCATTTTACAAGAGGTGCCTTGAGTCTAAGGAGGGGAGCCTTGAGTGTAATAAGCTTGAGAAGCAGGTCTCTAGATATACCCTGCTCTCATATGCTTCCCCTCTAGAGTATCCATTTTTGCCACTGTTGGAAGTTACTGGGCTAGATGGGTCAGTGGTCTGTCCTGGTACAACTCTTGTGTACTTATGAAAGCGGTACAGAATCTATACTGCCATCAGTCTGGGGTCTTTCAATAGCAATAGATTCAGCTTCAAAAAAAGAAAAAGGATTAAGAGTGCCAAAGATATATAAACAAATAGGAATCACCAGCTTTGTGAAATTAAAATTCTTCTGTTTCATTATCATCTCTACCCCTTAGCCCGTTGGTATTTTATGAAGCAGGAACCAAACTCCTGGACGACCTCAAATTTCAGTGATTCATTTGTGTTTCTCATCCCTTTCAGGAACTGTGTGGCAACAAGGTATTGAATGACACAGCGCAGTCTCTCCCTCAGCTGGTTTGCAGAGATAAAGTTTTTTTTTCCACTGAGTAAAATTACATCCCTGATTTCAAACCCTGCATCACAAAAGAATGAATATGAAGCTGTTTTTAGCCACATTTATGAAACTCTATCTGCTAGGTTCAAGCACTAAACATTTGGCAGGGAATTTCTCTCCCCTTTCTCCCTCATATTAAATGATGGCCCCATCCTTGCTATGGTTGCTATGCTGTGAGCTGTGGTTTTCAAAGCCAGCAGTTCAAAGAGGATGCTGTGCAGTTTGAGGAAGCACACAATATGGTGAACTTTTTGCAGTCTTTAAGTTTGTGTGTCTTCCTAAATGATCTGTTCTACTGCAAGTTATTGAGCTTGACCTGAGAATTACCAGGTAAAATTCTCTGGTTAATGCTCAGCAGGAGGTGAGACCAGATGATCTTATTGTCCTTTTTGGCCTAAAAATGGATGAACTGTACCAATGTTGAACTAGATGAGCAGCAAGCCTGATTATGTCCAATACATCCCAAATGGTTTTCTTTAGCCACCTTCCACTAAGTGAAGAGAAACCCTCTGGTCTAGCGACACAAAACATTAGATTGTTTCTAAGGAATAGTAATCGCATTGAATTTGCAGATGCTTTGGAACCGGGGCTGTTTGTTAAAATGGACAGAATTTTCAAAAGTACTTAGTGCACCCACATTTGGGACTAGTTTTTACACAGACCTCAAGTCTCTTGTAGGTAGCTGATTAAACAGTTGGATTTTCAAATGAACTCACCATATGAAGTGCTGGACTTCTTTTGGAGTCTGAATGACAGCTGAGCCTTGCCAGTCTGCCCATGAGGTTTTTGGAAATGTTATCTCTCTGATTATGTCTCTACCATGTTCCTGAAACTCTAGAGACTTGTGCTGATAAGTTCGCCCCACCTACCCACCCACATGCTCCCCCTCTGCAAGTGCTAATTCTGGAAATGAGGCAATGAAGCTGTCCCAGGGATATTCCCCCCCTACCCCTCATTGGTCACTACCTCAGCAAAGACAGATATCTCCAGCTGCCTCATTTCCTGATCTGGTGGGTCTGGGGTAGGAATGAGTGGCAGGGCATGCTTCTTGGCAGCTGTCTCACAAGTACTGTAAATGTGGCATAGACGCATTCTGTGGGCTTCAAAGAGGAAACAGCTCAGCATCTGCAACTGTACTTTTTGAATGCAGACTCTGAAGACAAGGCCAGACCGAGGCCCCTTTTCTACAGCTTGCCCCTTTGTGATTTAGTTGCCATTACAAAAAAGTGGGAAATAAAATTTGATGGATACTAACTGTTCCAACTCCTAGACCATTCTTCTCTTCCAGTGAATGCTTGGAGAGCTAAATCAGTTCAGATAGTTTGTTTCACCAGGTGATGCTTATAAATATGCCTCTACTATATTATTTAAGCAAGAGGCAAGGGTTTCTTGGGATGATATCTTCCTTTGGACCACCCGCATTGTTGGGATAGAGTTAGATGAGTTTTCAAATGCAAGACATTCTTTGTCAGATCTGAATATCTGCCATATTTTACATATTGTACAATTTTTTTATGCCTTCCAGGGATTTTTTTCCCCGTTCCACTGCTTCAGGTTCACCAGTGAGTATGTATACTGATTGTACTGGACCTATCAACTCCTTAGGTATAGGGTACTGTGGCTGAGGGGGTGGATCCCTGACTTTCAGTAAAATTGTTTGCATTGTACCACAGTCTAATTAGTTTCCTGTGCTCAAAAATGAGTGAAAGCTAGAAGCTGGCATTTTACAACAGGTGCCTTGAGTTTAAGGACGGGATATTTTCCTAATAATTTAGGAATCTGCTCTGGCACATCTGGACAGTGAGTTACTTGTATAGCTTCTTATCCTTTCTCTGCCTCTCTGCCATTGCCCTAGGTATATAGTTTCCTTTCTGATCTGCCTACAACTGCATATTGACCCAATCCACAATGAATTTTATTTGTACTGGTACTGGCTGGCATTCCCAGGATTTCTGCCTGTGCCTGAACTACCATATCATACTTTTCTATCCAGCCTCCAATTTACAGTGGCTGTGATTCTTTTTTGCAGTGAAAATATGTTGTTAATGACCAGTTACTTCTTGTCTATATCCTTGCTTAATTCTCTCCTTTAAATGTGCTGTCATTGTGATTGCAGCCCCACTCACTAGTGACAAGTTAACTTCCACTTCTGCTAAGGCAGTAACAATGAGCTGTCCCCAGCTGTTTTTTAAAGGGGCACTACTAGAAACAGCAGGGGTTGGGCAGTGGCAGGGCCTCCCTATCAGGCACTATTAGAATGCATACCAGGTGAAACCAAGCTTGTCCAGTGGGGAAGTTTTTGATGATGCTTATTTCTAAAATATTCAATTACAGATTTCATAGATTTCTAGGGTCGGAATTATTTTAATCACTGGCCATGATCCTGAACCAGCACAAAAACATTCACCCTTTTTTACCTGTGGGCAGTTTCCCTGTCTATCAGCACAGGGCCTCCTATCTGTGCTATCATTTTCTGCAGTTTTTGCACTCTTTTCAGTTGTCTGTCTTCTCTTTCATTTGATTAAGTGGAATCCAATTTCTTTGTCTTGCAGCCTGGACACTTCCTTTTTGGCTAGCCCCAGGCTCTCAACTAAAACCACACTCATGTCCTATCCATTTCTCTTTGGGTCCAGACTTGACAGTCTAGCCTCTTGCACTGATAGGGGCTTTTTATTCTGCATCCACTGCTTATTAACTCTAAGCGTCATATCATTGATGTCATTGGGATCAGGGGTAAACTATAGCATATATTTAGCTTATCTACAGTCTCTGCATTCAAAGGGCATAGACTGCAGAAAGACCCCCCCACTGCATGTTCTGTGCTTGGGCTGTTCAGCGGTTCCACCATCTGAATATCCTGTGGGCAATTCTCTTAGCCCCAAGTCTTATAGCATTTTCATGTCAGCTAATTCAGCTCCTCTAGAGAACAAACCCAGAACAACAGCTTGCAAAGTGCAGCAGCTACAGCTGTATTTCCTCCCTGCAAAGCTCTGGGAGCATGAGGCCAGCTTGCAGAGCAACACCATCCTCCAATTCTCATGAGAGAGATTATGCATTTTGGTGCTATCAGCTCCTCTCGAAACCTACTCTGTGGATTTGTCTTTCTCAGTACTCACTCACCAAGTACAAAACTCAAATGAACTACTGTTCCTGTATCCATTCATAGCATCTGACAAAACAGATTGTTGTCTATGAAAACTCATGCCTCTGACAGTTTCTTTCTAAGGTGCCATCATACTTTACCTTCTGCAATAAACTTATTGAAATCATCATGTCCCTTCTCCTGTTAGGGGTTGGTATCAAGTGTTTCAGAGAGAGAAACTTCATATCAGGCAGCCCTGGGATAATTTGGCCCCAGAAAAAGCTTCCTTCTGCTCCCACTTAGTCAGAAGTTGTCTCATACACTGAAGCAGGAAGGCATGTAACACTTCAAAAAATTAGATAGTTTAGTCCTTGTTACTGAGGTGCTAGACTTTCTGATTTTTTCCATTGAAATTGTAGCCTTAATGGTATTTATCTTGGTGACATTTCAGATAAACATTCACATCATTCCTATTGTGTACAGGGTCATTATTTTTTGCAGGCATTCTTGCACAGTTTTGTAAGGAAGCCCCTAGTAACTGCTCAAATGCTATGTGTCATCGCCAGATATCTAAACTGTGTCATCTAAAATGATAAGTGCTGATCCTTTTCACTTAGTGGGGGCTGGGAGGGTGAAAAAGCAAGAAATAAGGTCAATTTATTTTCTCAGTAAAGGGAATATGTGCTGATTTGTATGAGGAAGGTGACATTTGGAGTCTTTAAATCAATAATTTATACTCAGTGGCATTTACAGGGCCAGATTTACACTGTGCAAATCATAGTCACTCCATTGATTAACAACAATATAATGAGATTGGAGCCTAGTTCTTATAATGAGCCACGTTTCTGAAGGAGCACGGGTCAAGATTTTCAAGTACACAGCACCTATGTATGAGATTAGGTTTTCAAGAGCTCAGCTCTCATGTGAGCACCAGAGTAAAGGCCACAGTGTGAACTTGTGCATCACTCAGACACTTCCACTGTTACACACACGATTGGATTTTCAAAAATGTTGAGCACCCAGCTAGCACCCAACGTGCTAGAAATCAGCTGAAAATCTGGTCACTTATGCTATCTACTTGCAAGATGAAATCCGGGGAAAATCCATCCCTCTTTCTGAGCAAGGAGCTCTTGTAAATCTTTTGGCCCTTGAAATCCTTAGGGGGCATGAACAATGCCCTTTAAAATAATTAATTTACCCTAGCCTCACAACACCTTATGAGATAGATAAGTGTTACTTGCTGAATTGTGCATACTGGGAAACTGCTAGGGAGACGCACTAAGGTAAAAAACTTGAGTGCCCAAATCCAGGCATCTATCCATATTAGGGATTTGTGTCCACCTCTAATATGTAGGATCTGAACAATTCATAATCTTTTAAACATTCATCCTTATAACACCTGTGTGAGCTAGGGAGCACTATCAGTCCCATTTTATAGATAGGGAACTAAGGCACAGAGAAACAAAGGGCCCAGTCTAGTCTGAATCTCAGAGATGCCTACATATTGGCCTTGTGGCTCTTAAAACCTAGGCACCTTGGCCTGGACAAGTGATCCAATTTGAGTTGTTTGGGGCACTTAAGAGCCCTCTAAAGTAATGGGGGGTGGGGGGCAGTCATAGGGAAAAGCCCATGAATCTAGGCAGTACTGGCATTTTTATTTGAAAGCAATTGTGACCGGATTGGGATTCACTGATTTCTTGTCCAAAGAGACATCATTTATACCCCAGTATTTTTTAGTTTAAAAAAGATATTTGAGATACTGCACTGATTTATACCCTATGTTAGCACAGGCCTTAGCAGTAGTGTCCATGTGGCGTTCCATTAAAATCAATCCAGGTAGGCACAGGGGCCAGCTGCCCTGTCTCGCACTGAAAGATCAGGATACCAATGAAGTCAGCAGGGATACATGGGGTGTCCCTCAGTGCATTTGCCAGTGAAAGTACCACAAAGCAAACATCAGTAAAAATGAAGGCCAACATATGGATGTGGGGACCTCCCTCGAGTACTTGTGTCCTACATATCCACACAACAGCAGGAGGACATCATGTGACAACCTACAAACCTGCTCTCATTCTGTATGCCTCATGGCAAATCACTGAAATGTAAAAAAAAAATCACCTACAGTTTCTGCTGTCAAAAACAGGCAGGGCTTGATTTTTAGCAGGTGTAAATCAGCTTATTTTTGTGGAAATCAATAGAGCTATGTCAATTTACACTAGCTGAGGGATAGGGTTTGTCGAATGTTGAATATAGCTGGACTGGTAAAAACAGCCAGCCCTGATTAAATGCGACCAACAAAGACATATCTGGAATCTGGAAATGTCATTACCAGAGAAAGACATTAACTTCTGGTCAAAGATGCCATTGACATTTACCAAATTCTTGGAGGAATAAGACAGGCAAGGTTCTTTGGGTAGATGTGAAATCTTTTATTAGACCAACTGAGTAATTGGAAAAAGCATGTTGAGATAGGGTCACAGAACTCCTCATCTCTCCCTCTCCCTCTTTCTGTCTCTGTTTTACATAGATGCATGAGCAAACGCATTATTTGATAGCTCAGATCTAATAGCTCCAAGTTTTGTAGCAAAGGCTTCTAATTTTCCTAAAGTTAAGGACTGTTTCTCAAAATAAGTTGAGCAGTGTTTTCAATCTATAGTTCTATGTGTAAGAGTGTTTTTCCTAGGGTTCAGGGATGTATTTGGTAGGCATGTTGGCCACGGCTACCAAATATGTCCCTGAAACATGGAAGATGCTGAATTTTAGCTGATTTTTGTAATGGAACTTCATTGCTGAACAATGAGAAAGATGCGTTTCTTTTTGTCCTAGGGTGACATTTTGTCTATGTTCTCTGGCAAGCATTGCAGGAAGGAATACAAAAAAAAATGTTTTTGACAGCGAAAAACAAAATACTGTGAAGGATGGTGTTGCATTTAAGACCCTGGTCTCAGATTTAGGCCTGGGTTCAATTTTCTGCCCTGATATAACATGACCTTAGGTGAGTCTCTTCCTGTACCACTGGTCCCTACTTGTAAAGTGGGCTTAATCCTTTGCTCGTCCTAATGCTTTTTCTATTTAGAATATAAGCCTTTGGGACAAGGATTGCCTTTTGCTACTTGTGTGTACAGCACTTAGCACAATGGGGACTTGAGTGCAGTCATGACCTCTAAATACTTCCATATTAAAACTAATTGCAAAAACCATCCTCAGAGATGGGACTAGCTGTTGATTAGTTATTAATAATGAGAAGAGACGGGGCAATTATATATCTGTGAAACCTTCCTACAGCCAGCTCTGTAGAACTGGGTTTTGAGTGTCAGGAGAGAGACTAAAAAAAGACAATTGCAGAAAATAGCGGGAATCCCTAACTCAGGCATTTTATTTCCATTTTATCCCCTCAAGAAAGGCTGAGATAGGGGAACTGCAGTGCTCAGAGAATGGGTAATTGGATATGGAGCCTTTCCCTGTTGTGTTATTGCAGATCAATCTAGCTCAGCCTGGTAAATGACTGCAAGACATTACTCTCCCATAGTTGTTTGGTGGTTTACGTGGACTGAGCTGATGGCCTCAGTTAGTTCTTTTAACTTTTAAGTATCCACAGCAAAACTCTCAGTCTCCAGAGGACTGCCAGGGATTCAACAAGACATTGATACTGAACTCCTTCTCTAACTGCTGGAGACAAGAGTCCCAACATGCCAGTGCTGAGACATGACACTGAGTCAGCGTGAAGAAGCTGTCACTGTTTGCGCTGTATCTATTCATTGAACAAACAAAGGCCTCCAGGACTGTCGGTCTCCTACCTTTCACCAGCAGTAAATTTGCTTTGATAGGTTTTTGTTTTGAAAAATGGCCAAAGCGCTGAAGCCAAACTAGGCTGTCTAGCCCATCCAACCATCCGTATGCTGTGCAGGCAGCACTTAAAGGGCAGCGGTCTGAGCCTGAAATTATGGTTTGGTGCCTCCGCAAAAGGGGCAGGAGGAAGTGGCTGTTTTCACAGAAGCAGGTCTCCCCAGCAGGTACTCCAATTAAAATCATCTCTGATGTGTGATATTATAGTGAGAGGTTTGTCCAGAGACAAAAGAAAGTAAAGCCTCCTGACCTGGAACTGGCAAACCTGTCTCATATTATGTAGCCAGCTAGGCTCTATCAATAGGGCTCTCTTTTTATCTTGGCACAAGTTCCTACTATGATTTCCCAAAATACCTCATATTAGTCATGTTCATTTCTTCGGTTATTTTTCAACTCGACAGGTTTCTTTTCTTTTCAAGTCTAAAAACCTATAATTTAAGCATTAATTTTTTAATCAACTCAGCTTGAATAATGCAACAAAATAAAGTCGTATGCGAGATCAGAGGCATAATAATCAGGTTCTGCTCCTTGGCTGCCAGAAGTGGCATGGGTAACAGGAATAGCCTGGCCAGTGGTTGCCCCCTCTAAGTGAGCACCTGGAGTTGGTACCCCAGCCCCCCCATCACAGTACTGTAGTGTGAGGGACATCAAATAAAATCATTTTTATTTTAGTACCATCAAAGAGCCTCAAAAGGGCATCCAAGGCCTCACTGTGCTCAGAACTGCACAGACTAATAGTGAGAAACCAACGCTACTCTAGAGAGTTTACATCCCCCAAATCACAGAAGCTTGGCTGTTCAGCTCAAGCTGTGGTAGTTCATGCTTGTCATGCTCTAGAGGTCCGTTTCCCACACTGGTGTGTCAGCCAAACTGCCAAATCTAATATAGTTCTCAGGATGATGGGGCTCCAACCCTGCCTGGGTGCTACTGCCATGCAAACAATAAATTAGAGCAATGAAAATGGAGTTCTTCTGCTTCTGATCCAATAAGAAAAACAAATAATGCCACGTAGAATAAATAGCAATGCCTATCAGGGAATGCCCATAACAACCTATATGGGCAACACACCATAGAGCGAGATCTTTTAACTCAAACTAGTCATGAGACGATTGCAAATGATGAAAGCATTCGTGAGAAGCACAGCCATGGGGACACATAGAAAGAGAAGAAAATCTAAATAAAAAAAGGGCTAAAGCTGCTAGATACCGTAAACTGGAAACTAAACATTTTGTGAATGCCACGCAGGTGTTTGCGTTATCCTCAACATTGCTATTTATATTATAGTAGCACCTAAGCAGTCCTATATTCTAAGCACTGAACAAGCGTGTTGGAAGAGATGGTCCTTGTTCAGATAGACAAACCAGACAAAGAAAGTATTATTGTACTGGACTGGGAACTGAGGGGTAGTGAGGTTAAAAGCAAGGATCCATGAAGGTATTTAGGTGCCTGAGTCCCACTGATTTCAGGGGCACCTATGTATTTTGGGGATCTGGGCTACAGGGACAAGTAATTTATTTTAGACCATGAATCCAGTCCTTTTGAGCCTGCCTCAGTGCTGCAACCAAAAAAACACCCTTAATCTTTCTTTCCTCCAGTGTCATCCCCTCCATTACAAAATATCTTCTAGGACTACAGGTTAAATATCAGCTGCTGCATCCCACAGAGGGATTCAGTGTGACTAACAAAAGCACTATACACGTGGAAATAATAAGGGCACATAGTGTGTCAGTGCTGAAATCCCTAGGGAGAGACACTGGGTCAGCTTCCAACTAAATTATTCTGGCGTTTGGCATGAGCCACTAAAAGGATGCCAAATCCTGCTTCCTTTTGCTCTGTATAGCTAGCTCTGCCTTTGCTTTCCTCCTGGGAAAGTCAAAATAATGATGACCAATATTTGCTATTCCTTCTACAACCAGTTGATTATATGTTCACCCTCATCCTCACTGGGGAAAAAGGATAGTCTAGTTTAGTAGATGGGGCACTAAACTGAGACTCAACAGACCTGGATTCAGTTCCTAGCTCAGTCATTAATTTTCTGTGAGATTTTCTCAGGTCACTTAGGCCTAAGTCCTATTTCCCATTCCAAATGTAAGTAGCACTCAGGTAGTTGCATAATGGCATTTTTTGACTCTTACACACTATTTGGATAGTGAAGTAGAGGAGCCTTCCTCTGACCTTTTAGGCCAATGGATCTTGCCCAGGGAATAGTAGACACACAGCTGCTGGGGCCTGCACCCACAGGCAGCTTGAACCTACATCTCAGTAAAGTGCTTTAACCACTATACCACAGGGCAACCCTTACCTGACACATGCTGTAGCCATACTCCTGAAGCTGGCCCACTGCATCTTACATTTAATATTTGCTGGATAAATGGCATGGTGGGAGAGGCAGGCTAGAACTTGGGGTATCCTGCTTTCCATTACAGCAGCTGTCTTACAGAGCCATACTCCTCCTGTTTTGCTCTCCTTCACCTGAACCTATATATCTTCCCCCTTGGCTGCTTAGCACCTGTCACCCTTTTCCCTAGGTAAGTGCCTCACCCCTTGGGCTAATAGGTGAATGGGTCCTCCTCCTCCAGCAATTCACAACCAGTAGACATGCTTTTTTGTGCATCTACATTTCTGAGACTTACCAAGTGTTATGTACATGCCCATGTAATTCTACTTGCACAGGGCACCTGTGCAGCCTGCTGAGTAAACTTCATAGGGAAACAGAGAGAGTGACTACTATGTGTGGAATCAAAACTGTGAATAAGTGCTAACTGCATTCATGTAGTCACCTGTCCCGTTCCAGTTTTGGGTGCCACACTTCAATAAGGATGTGGAAAAACTTGAGAGGGTCCGGAGAAGAACCGCCCATCTGATCAGGGACTTGCTAGACAAGCCATATGAGGAGAGGCTGAGGAACCTGGGCCTTTTTAGCCTAAAGAAGAGAAGGTTGAGAGGGGACTTGATAGCAGCTTACTGGTATATCAGAGGAGTGCATCAGGAGCTCAGTGAACAATTGTTCACTAGGGCACCCCTGGGGAAGACCAGGACCAGTGGATACAAACTCCTGGAAGGCCACTTCAGGCTCAATCCCAGGAAAAACTCCTTCACAGTCAGGGTGACCAGACTGTGGAATAAACTCCCTCCAGAGGTGGTGCAGTCACTTACCCTGGAGGTTTTCAAGAGGAGACTGGACAGTCACCTCGGTGGGGTCACCTAACCCCAGTTGTCTTTCTGCCTGGTGCAGGGGGGCTGGACTTGATGATTTGCAAGGTCCCTTCCAGCCATGTACAATCTATGAATAGCCTCCATTTAAGCACATGAAAGGAAAGTAAGATTTAGCCCTTAATCTGTACAATGCCTCAGTGTGTCATGTATAAAATGGGGATGATCCTTCTTTACTTAGTTTTGGGGGCTCTGAGGATAAAATCCCTTCAGGACAACACAGTGCTCAGATGCTACAGTGATGAGTGCCATTTAAACATTTAGATAGATCCTGAGAGAACCCACCTCAGCATACTGGAGGATGAAAGTGGTGGTGCCATCATCTCGTTTTACTGCCCCAAACAAAACCCAGGGTCTATTGAACTCTGGGGAGCTCAGATTTGGATTTGAAATCTGTCCATCCAGCCAGTCTGTATCCATAGCTCTGTGATATCTGAATGCCTGTTACCTGCAGAAACACTGCAGTCCATACATCTTCCATTAGTTCTTCTAACCCCCACTGCCCACTCCCTTGATTTGCCCTTCCTTTTATGCTCTTTCTGGGCTGCCTATGACCCAATTATTTAAACCTGAAGATGCACTGTTGAAACAAAGGCTTCTTGCTGCTGTAACAACCCACCTGACCAGAGAGAGCTGGATAAAGCACCTGTTAGAGGTTGTCATGTACAATCTGGCATTTGGTAAGCAAAGGGAACCTGTCCATTGACATTTGGTTTAGGCCTCAGGTGTATAACATCTAGAGTTGCCCAAGCAGGCTTGATAATGATCTGACATCCCGTTAGAGCTTAACTCATCCCCCTTGTGCATTAAGATATAGTATTTAATTTCACAACCACATACTGTTTTTTCCCACAGGACCTGTTTCATTCTGTACACATGGTAGATACAGATGGAGGGCAGATGAAAAACGTGCGGGGAACTGCCGTAAATGTAGCATTTGTTAACTTTCTAGTGCTTGACCTTGCAGCTTCGATTAACTTTATCTTACCGCTATTATTTTGCTATGTAATAGCGGTTTATACTAGTTATTTGTCTAAGTTGCACAATTCTCACAAGATATCATGCAATAACTCCTATGGTTTTGTAATATGCTTGAGGGATCTCCACAGGAAACGCTAGACCTTCTGATAGTGACTTGCAGTAATGAATAAATATCCATCCATCAAAGATAGCAAGGATGTGACTTGATATATCCCATACAACCAGCCCATGTTCCATACTCTTACTTGGCTGTTTGGTTGTGGCTAGCAGTGGGGCACAAAATAATTATGTATCACAATATTTTAAAGATAATTATTAACATAATCAGAGAGGAAGGATGGGCTTGCCCACTGACACACGGGAGATGATCGTTTTATTCAGGCTGTTATGAGACATTTTGCATGACATTGGACTAGGGTGAAACCCTGCCCCAGTTGAGTAACTGAGAATGTTTCCATTAATTTCAACAGAACCAAAGTTTCACTCTTAACTTTTTCGTTTCCCAGCTGCCACTCCATAAAATGGGGACAGCAGTACTTCCTTCCTATCTGATCCATTTATTTTGGAAACCCTTAGCACAGGCTGTTTTTACTGTGTATTTTTACAGAACCTAACACAATGAGAAGATCATGTTTATTGGGACCTCTAAGCATTACTATGACAAAAGTAATATTTTGCAGCCTTATACAGGTTTCCCTCACTTTATGCCGTGCATGCATTCCTGGAAAATGGCGCATAACTTGGATTCCCATAAATGGACCCCGCTTTACAATGTAACAAATAGGAATACGTTCCAAGACCTCGATTGTACTGACGCCCAGACCCATTTCTACCACTTTTACAAGATAATTTTAGTACTCACCAACTGCAGACAGTACACACAAGCATAGGGCACTATCATAAAGGGGATGGCAACTACATGGGGATGGCATAATGGGGATGGCACTGCACAAAGCAGCTGACTGCAGGCTTCCACCACACCAATTGCATAAGAGTGAATTTACCTTGCATATAATGAATTTTTGGTATAAAAAGGGTCATTGCATAAGAGCAAATTTGCACATACAGAACCTGCATAAAGCAAGGGAAACCTGTAGTGCATTTCATTCAAGGCTGCCAAAGGATGAGCATATGTGCATAATTTAATTTCACATATCTCCTGTTGAAATGGGTGCTGTATTATTAGCTCCCTTCTGTGGATAAAGAAACTAGGGCACAACAAGATGAAAGGACCTGGCCTTATACAAATATGAGGCAGGATTGGGAATAGACCTCAAATCTGTTTATAGCACTTATATAGCCACTGTTACAATAGCCTCTAGACTTCTCACAGTCTTTAATGCATTAACAGTCACAAACTCTGTAAGGTAAGGCAGTACTATTCAATCCAATTTAGGAACAGGGAATGGAGGCACACCATTCTCCTGTTGCTCACTCTCAAGCATGCCCTGCTTGGCCTACCACACATGCCAAATCCAGAAATGAGTGTGTGAGGGACTCCACTGTTGCTCTTGAGCTCCAGAAGCAAAGATCTTGAACTGGTGATGGAGTGTGTTTCCAGTGTGGCTTTGGCTTAAGGTGGTGCAATGGGGAGTGCTTGAGAGTGATGCTCTCAGGAGTGCAGGGGAGGTAATATAGACATACCCTTGGTGCCAGTTCCAATTATTCCCATAGTTGCCTCCACTCTTGGTATTGCACTACGTAACAATGAGGTGCCTCACACCAGGAAGACCATCCAAACCAACAGTTAGGCACTTGGATTGTGTACCCAGCTGAATCAGACAGTAATCCACCTCCACGAGGCAATCCAGAGCACTGGGGTGCTGAACTGGGAGGTGCCTGCTACCAGCCAGTAGAGAGCACTGGTTACAGAGAAATGTCACAACTCCTGCTCCTCCTCAGAGGGCACATCTACACATGCCCCTATGGTGCCGTCATTACTGCACCATCATTTAATACTTTCTTTAGCATTGCTATGGTGACGTAGCTGCAGCGTCATGATTTTTGCTCATGGATGCTGTCACTGTGGCGCATTGCTATGGTGATGTAGCATCTCATGTAGATGCGCCCAGAATTTAGGTGTCTGACTTCAGGCTACACATTTGGCACCCTTGGGAACCAGGTGCCCATGCAGAGGTGCCTACCTAAGTCAGGACATGCACCTGACAGGAGCATTTAGTTCAGGGCCAAACACAGGGCCCTCAAGGTAGCTCTTGAATACACTTGTGGCCATACCCATCTTACACCCAACAGCCTCCAGGTTAGTGCAGTTGTCAGGGACGTGGAAGACCTGTGCTCTAGGCCCTTCTTAGCCTCAAAAGACTCAATCTATAGCTCTGGCTTTCTGGGAAACTGCCTCAATCACCAGGCTGCAGGCTAATCTGAATAGGGATCACCCTTCAACCCTCCTGCTGAAAGTGGACCACAGGACAGCTAAGAGTACAAGCTTCATATGGGCAGAAAGAGAACAAGCAAAAGGAAGTCTGACTTTGTAGCCCAAAAAGGAGGGTACTTTCCTGAGAGGAAGGAGGCCTGACTTCTGGTCCATGTTCCCAGGGCATTTTACAGTAGATGGTTTTGGTTAAAAACTGAGAGCAGGGACCAGAACCCAGGTCAGAAGTAAAGATGGCTTAGTGCATTTTGTGTTGAGCTCAGTGCTGCTAGCACCGGTCGGGTATTTGGCAAAATGTGTAAACAGTTAACTGATCAAAGTCTTAAGTGGGCTTTATCGGTCTCCTAACATCATTCTGAATTACTGAAGAGCTTAGGCACCTAGATACTTGATCCAGATCTCTTGTAAGCCTAAGCTGAGATACTTGGGGATCTTTTCAGACCAAAATGGAGGCACCTAAGTAACTTTGTGGTCACTGGAGCAGGTCCATCTGGCTCTTTTTTTTGAGCTAGGTATATAAATTCCACCAAAATCCAGAGGCATAACAACGAGGGGCTGCATTGCAGCAGTGGTGACAGGGGCGATGGAAGGGTCCAAGCTGGTTGTGGCTGGCAGTGACTGCCATTATGTGCCTGCTCTAAGTGGCACCTGGGGCTGGTGTCTCAGCCACTCACTGCTGGTTACACTACTGCCGAAATCCAAGAGTGATTTGGACGTAGCCCCAAATGACTGGTCCTTGATCATACAGGAAGCCTTTGGCAGAGCAGAGAAGCGAGTTTGGACCCTTTAACCATCAGAACAAGGCTATAACCAGTGAATCACTTATTCTGTCTCCGCTGCGTTGCTTTAGCCAGTGAGCTCTATGTTTTCTCTCTCTATAATTTCAGATGGAGACGTTTAGTCTTCTCTCACAATCTTGATTTTGAGTTTCATTATGAATTACCTTAGTCTCATGTGCCACTTTAAATTGGTTTGGTAAATATGGTATTCCCCAAATGCATAATAAGGGTCTAAATCAATCCATATGTAATACAGCACTGATACAGTTATTTCTAACATACTCAGTATTTGTTTTTGGGGGTTTTTTTTTACCATTTGCATGCTAGGACACTCCATGAAAAATCTATCTGAGATCATTCAAAGTGGCCCACCCCCTTATTTATTATTATGAATGTTATTATTTTCAGCTTTCTAGCACATGATCAGAGTGATGGAGTTAGCTTGCAGGGATTTGTATTAATGAGAATTGGAGCAGCTCAGTGAGTGCTTTCTCTGAAATCTCTCCTCCATCTTTCAAAATCCATTCACAAACTCCACAGTGACAGGTTTAAAGACCAGCATCAGTTGTGAGAACTAATTTCTGTTTAAGTGAGGTGTTGTTAGATGGAGCATGATAAAAATTGACCCGAGTCAGGACAAACAGACCCAAACCCATTTATTTTACTTGACCCTCTTTTCTTTCATAAATCTCAAGATGCTGAGGAAGGAGGGATGGTAATATTATTCCCTTCTACAGGTGGGGAAACCAAAGCACTG